>NW_022111339.1:1954512-1972664 GCF_000313985.2 Echinops telfairi
GACCTCCGTGGGCTCCGCCACAAGAACAGCTGTGAGGGAGAGGCAGGCAGGCCGGTGCTTGGTGCTGTTGTGCAGAGGGTCCAGGTGAGTCCGAATCGACTGCACGACACCTAACAACACCTCTGGGAACCCACAGGAGCAACGCACTCTACTCTGTCCGACAGGGGGCGCCATGAGTCAGGATTGACTCAATGGCACCGAGGTTCCTTTGGGCTTTTTCCCCCTCCTTCTGAGAGGGTCTGAATTACCTCCCTCAGCACGATGTTTTCAAGGTCACCCAGGCATGATTCTGAACTTGTTTCTCTGTATGGCTGGACTGACCCCCGCTGTCTGAAAGGACCCCATTCTGTTTATCCACAGGTTAGTTAATGGACACCTGGGTTGTTTCCACCTCCTGGTCACTGTGAGCCCTGTCCTTGGTTTTGCCGGAGCTTCCGCCCCGCCAAACTGCGTGGTTGCCCTGGGAGTCTGCGTTTGCAGTATGTGGTTGTTGGAGGGTCCTCTAGTGAGATGAAGACAACCATAGGACCGAGAGGGCCGGTCTGCAGCCATCCAAGGATTGCAGAGAGATGCTTCAACATGCTTAGTTCGGAGTAAACCTGTGCGTGCCTGAACTGAACCCGAGCTTCGATACCTTTGAGCTCACACCCATATATTTTGAAGATTTATAGCAAGCATTTTTTATGTTAGATACATGTTATATTCCAGCTGGCTGCTAACTGAAAGGTAAGAGTTTCGAGTACATCCCGAGGTGTCTTGAAAGAAATCCCTGGACAGCTGCTTCCGTAAACTCAGCCGCTGCAAAGCCCATGGAGCCCGCTCCCTTCTCTAACTCAAAGGCAAGTAGCAACACCCCTCCTTCGCCCTCCCCATCCCCCGCAGAGAGGGAATGCACCGCTGTGGCTGAATGGTGCCCCGCGCGGGGTTCATGGCTTCGGGGGAAGATCACCAGGACTTTCTGCTGAGGTGCTTTTGGGCGAATTCAATCTGCCCACCGTGGGTTGAACCTTTTGAGCCTCCCACTGAAGAGGGAGAGAGAGGAAAGCCAGGTGATTGTGGGCACCTCAGACTTTCAGGAGAGGTTCCCTGGGCGCCATGCTCAGGTGTACGTCTGGGCACCGGAGGAGAGGAAATGAAGGAGCCCCTGTTGAGGGGGTGGGGGAAGGAGGGTGGGAGACCAGGGCCCTATAGAGAAATCCATTCTGTGAGGTAAGTGCAGCAGCAGCAGCAAGTACCGAACTCCCTGGACCCTCTGAGTGTCTGTCTGTCCTGAGCCCTCTGAGTGTCCCGTGAGAAGGACCGAGATGAAGTGGTGGCTGGAGCTTGGGAAGGTATTTCCAGTCAGCCTGCTCAGCACCCTCACGCTGCACAAAACCCGTGACAGGTGGCCATCTGCTTTGTCTTGCTAACCTGAGACAGACATTGTTCAGGAGGCCCCTCCTGGGGAGAACACTCTTGGGGACGAAGTGGGTTATGGGGGGCTGCTAACCACAAGGCCTGCAGTGAACCCAGCAGCCTGCGGAGGGAGAGAGCTGAGGCGGTGTGCCCCTGCAGGGGGAACTTCTGTCCCTAAGGAGCTGCTCAACTCGGTCCTACAGGGTCACTGAGTCGGGATCAGTTTGATGGCAGTCGGTTTGAAGGAGAGCCAGATGGCAGCCCGCGCCTCCAGCTTCCCATCGACAAGCAGGTCGTTCTAAAACGGGCACCCCGAGGTCCCCTTCCAAAACCGTGCTCCGTGTCGTTGATTTCGACCCCTCGGCTTGCCCCGTGCCATGATCACGGCCGTGCTCAGCCGGACTGCCCGTGAAAGACATCTCATTCCGCTCCCCGCAGGGACCCACGGCGCAGCGCCCGCCACCCATTGTTTATCTCAAAGCAGTGTTTTATGATTGTGGCTCAATTAGTCCAGACAGTGGACACAAATGGCTTTCCCCAGCAGCAGCTGAAGGCGTCTCCATCACATGGCTCTCCTCGCTGGCTAATGAAAGGCACACTGGTCTAATGACACAGGGTGTGCTTGGCCTCAGCAGAAGAGCAGGAGCATCAGGCCGGACAGCCCCGGTCTCCGCTGAGATGAGCAAGCCACCGAGGGGCTCTGCATGTAGACTGCAGTGGAGTGGATTTTTTATGCATGCACAAATGAACATGTACGACTGCCTGCAAGGCTTTCCCCCTCAGCTTCGCTTTCTTCCCATCTCTACCCAATCTCTGCCTTGGCACACACCCCACGAGAAGCCACTCCACCGCCATGGGGGGAGACCAGCGACTCTGTTTTGCACTCACTGCTGTGAAAATGCTGTCATCTGCAAATGCTTCCTCCTTCATCTGGTTTTCAAACACATTCTTCCACAGACTCATCCTCGCCGCAGACACAGTTGCCTGAAATTTAAAAAACAGCAAAACGAAAAGTCAGCTAGTGGATTCCAACTCATAGCGACCTTACAAGATACTGTAATAGAACTGCCCCTCTGGGGTGCCGATGTGGTACCTCTTCTGGGGAACAGAGAGCCTCATCTTGCTCCAGCTAGCGAGTTCACCTGGTTGACCTTGCAGTTGGCCACACAGCTCGGTACCCACCAGGGCCCCTCTGAGAAGGAAATGGAGTCTTTCCAAAAAGACAGCCATGGAGGCATTCAACACCCCGCAGCTTTTGAAGTTCGCCTTTGGAAGCATAACCCACAGCCATTGAGTCCATCCCAACGCCTGGCCATCGTCCAGAGGGTTCCAGGCCATCGATCTTTATGGGAGCAGGCTGGTGGGTTTGGGTTTGAATGGCTGACCTCAGGGTTATCCTATGGCTGGACTCACACCCAGCTCTTTGAATGGAAAGATGTTTGGTATCCGACCCGCAGCTGTAATTTACAGTGGAAGAAGTTAAAGGTCTGTCGTGGCTCCATGGTAGAACTCTCGCCTTCCATGCCAGAGATCTGGGTTTGATTCCCATTCAATGCATTTCACCCTCTCCCTCTACTCGTCTGTCCGTCTGTCCGTGCTATGTTGCTTGGGTACTGTGGTGATGCTGTGAGCTTCAGACTAAGATGTGCTAGCTAAGAAGAAAGGCCTGGTGATCTACTCCCCGCCAAATCAGCAAAGGACTATCCCGTGGATCAATCACAGCAATCCAATCTTCAGCCCAGAGTATTCCATGCTTTGTGCAGTGGTGGGGTGGGGGGTTCCTCCCAAGTCAGAGCCCCTGAGTGCCTGGGACGCAGGGATTCTAGTTCCTGGGACCTACGAGGGGACGTCACAAAAGTTCGTGGCAAGATGGAATGAAAAGGATGGAACATTTCCACGAACTCTTTGAAGGGTTCACACACCCCTCTGGTGTGTGATTGCAACCCAGAACACTCTGGTGTGAGACAGACGTCCAGAGCCTTCCTCCTCGTGTGCTCACCGCACGTCTGCATCCCGCAGTGGGTGTGAGTTGGTCTCCCGTAGCTCTAAGGCAGCTGCCCCTCCTCTCACCCTACACACACACACACACACACACACACACACACACACACACACACTATAAAAACATAACATTTCTAAAGTTTTTATTAGCATTTAAGGTTGGAATCTACCCAAATCAAACATAAAGAAAATCTCAGCATTGTCACCTCCCTCCCTGGCTACCCCTGCCAAGTCCCCCCTGGTTTCAGCCAGAGATGGGAACCAGCATGACCTCACATCTCAAAAACGCCTCTCTGGGCAGGCTTGGTCTCGCCCCTTCTCTGCTCTCCTCTCGGGGTGAGAGGAAGGGGTGATATTGGCACTGAGAAAGGAATTCCTCTCTTTACCCACAAGCAGAGAGATTTCATTAAATCGGGGCTGAAGGCCAAAGTCAAGGAAGGAACTCACTCTAACAGCAGTGGTGGTGGACTTGCTGTGGCGTCAGCTCCTGTGAACTTATGTAAAACGGAGCCAGATGGAAAGCTGCCTGGTCCTGCACCATTTCCATGATGGTTGCTATGTTTCAGTCCATTGTTGCAGCTATTGGGTTACTAATCCGTATTATTGAAGGAGACCTTGTGCAAGGGGTTAAGTGTTCAGCCACTAACCTAAATCTCAGAGGTTCAAACCCACCCAGAAGTGCTGTGTAAAAAAGGCCTGGTGACCCATTTCCAAAATTTCACAGCCACGCGAAGTTCACGGAGCAATGAGTTACACTTAGCACATATGGCGTCGCCGTGAGGCAGAATCAAGGTAATGCAATTGTTTGGTGTTTTGGCTTTCTGCTTTCTAGAGTCTGTTTGCCTGATGGTCAATCTCATCATAACATCCTCCCTTCTAAAGAGCATTTTGGTTGTATTTCTTCTAAGAGTATTCCTTCCTTTGACAGTCATAGTATATTCTTCCCCGACACCACAGTCCACGGAGCTCTTCTGGCTCTTCCGTGCCTCGCTTCCCATGCATATGAGGGGATTGAAAAGGCCATGGCGGTGGCAGATGGACCTTCGTCATTAAAGCAACTTTTTTGAAACTTTAAGAGGTTTCCTTCTGTGTCAGTCTGGGTACTTTAGAGAAACAAATCCACAGCAACGCATGTATAAGAGAGAGTTGTATAGAACGGTTAAGTGTGCACCAAGAAACCATCCGAACCCAGTGCTGCCCAAGCCCACAAGTCCAACATTAACCCATTAACCGGTATGTCCAACACCAATCCACAAAGTCCTCCTCCATCTCACAAAACACACACAATGACGCTGACTGCAGGAGGAAAGCCGAGTCAGTGAATGTGTAAACATCTCAGTGCTGGCAGGGGTCTCCACACGGCTGCTCCAGCACCCAGGGCTGCATAGGGGTAGGTCCATGCAGCTTCTCCTCAGGGACGTCCTGCAGGAAGTCAGCCTTGCCAGCTAAAGCAGGGAACTGCTAAGGCAGCTGCACCCTGGTCCGACCATCAGAAAGCAAGAGACCTGAGAACTCGAAAGGCGAGGCTCACTGAGTCATGTATCCCTCCGCCCTTCAATCAATCCCACATGTGTTGATCGGCCAGGTTGGCACAATAACCTAACTACCTCACCTTCCTTCTGTCCTTTGTCCCTTCCTTCTTTCTTTCCTCCCTCCCTCCCTTCCCCCTTTCCTTTCTCCAGATTGTCTTCTTGCTGAAGACTTATCCAATGAAAGATGTGCTTTGATTTCTTGATCGCTGGCCCCATGAATGTTGATAGTTGATCCTATCAAAGATCTTACCAAAGATGCTATCAAAGTTGATCCTATTAAAGATGCTGTGGGTGGACTTCAAGGTGGGCAGCCTGCATTCTTCCCTGCTGGGCCTGCTTCTTGCTTATGTCCTTGAATTGAATTCTTACCATTTTATCAGAAAAACGGGAAACATGAGGTCCTAATCGAAGCAGAGCCCTAGCACTGGCGCCAGTGATAAAATCTCTGGTGCTTGTCTTGCTGTAAGCCATTGACTTTGGGCAAATCTCTCGATTCGTCTATAATCCACCTCACTAGCCCACATTTCTTCTGTCCCTCTGTATCCCTGCGTCACACTGGTGTGGCACACTCTTGGCAAAGCCTAAGACATCTTCTAGACGCACATCCTTCACTTGCCCCAGTCTCCTGCTCTCAGGGCATGGATGATCCGTACAAAGAAGATGTGTGCATGTCTGGTAAAGTCACCCAGGTGGTGCAAACAGTCGAAACTTGGCAGCCCCAAGGTGGGTGGTTCTGTGCCACCATGAGTATAAACCCTGCGATCTACTCCATATGATTAAAAACAACACCACCAAACCTCACTGCTGTGCAGGCAATTCTGACTGACAGTGACCCTATAGGACAGAGTGAAATGGGCCCTATGGGTCTCTTCGACTGCAACACTTCCATGAAACAGAAAGCTTCATCTTTCTCCTGAGGAGGTAGGTCCAGACGACTCACCGTGCCGTTAGCAGCATAAGCATAACCACGACACCACCCGGACTCCGTAAGGTAACAGACATGGGAACCCCTGGAGATTGCAGTTCCACTCTGCCACACACGGGGCCACAGTGAGTCGGGGTCAGTTTGGCTGCCACGGATACAGTGTCGGGCAAGGGGGAATCCCTGGGCTGAACAAATGGTTAAGCGCTCAGCAATGATCCAAAAGGTTGGTTGTTCAAACCCACTCAGAAAGGCCCGGTGATGTGCTTCTGAAGCATTGCAGCTATGAGACCCCATGGAGTGCACCTCGGCCTCACAGCAAGCGCAGGGGCTTGCTGGAAGCTGCAATCAGCTTGCCGGCTGCTCCCCCACGTTCTAAGTGAGTTAGCAGGAAAGCACCCCGGTGTGATTTTTGGAACTTTAAATGGCTCTTGAGGGATCATCTTCAGTATATACTGTTATCATCTTCATCTACTGTGAATGCTGTAGAAGAAAGGGGGCGTCGTGCAGCGTCGTTAGCCTGCAGCCCCTGAAACTCACTCCTGACGGTTGTCGGTCAGAGTCTCTGCGGTGAGTATCAGGCTTCCGTTGTTCCACCAGATGATCGTGTTAACAGTGCTGGGCCCTGGTCTATCAAACCTTCCTCAGGAAGCCACATGAGTGGTCTGTAAAGGGCCGGGGACTTTCTGGAACTCTCCACCTCTGCTGTTTCCGCTCCCACCTGCCCTCACGTTCTGGCCTCTGCCTTCTGAAACCACGGAGAGATCCTAATCTCCCAACACAAAGCCACGTTGGCACTGGCAATCAGATGTCAGAGAGGTCCTTTGGGGGTGGAAAGTTCCAGCGGTTGCAGCTGCCTTTGTGATAGGCCGGTTGACCCAGAGAGGACCCTGGTACGCGACAGGAAGGCGTGCTTCCTGTGAGGCGTTAAATATAGCTGCACGTTTGTTTATATCTGAGGGATTCTTTTGAGTACGAGGGAGAGGGCTGGACAAGCTTCTCGAGGTCTGGCGGTGCGTGGCCCAGCTTGCTGGCGGGACTTGCATCTGGACAAAGCCAGGTGTTTGGACTCTTCTGTTGCCTCTGCTGACCTGTTGCCTCGCCACCCCTCCCCACTTGCCCACCAGTCCTCTCATCCTAATTGTTGTGTTGCCACTTGGGCAGCCGATTCTGACTCACGGGGAGCCCAGAGGAGGTCTGCCCCACCGAGTGTTCAAGGCTGTGTGACCTTTCAAAACGGATCGCCAGGCTCGTCTGCTGAGAGAACTCTGGGTGCATTCAAACAGCCACCCGTTGACCAATCATCAGGCAGTAGGCTGTCTGCATGGCCTCAGGACCTCCCCTAACTCTGATGCCCCATCAGGAAACTGATCCTCTTGCTAGTCCTCCTAGTCCTTTCCAGGGCTGCAGGCCAGGCCACTCTTGAGAAACAGAACAGCTCAGCTTCAGGCTCACAGAGGCCTCTTCCTTCCTGGCACCTGGCAGTGCTGGGCTCAGCCCAGTCTGCGGGCTTGGCCGCTAACAGCTGTGAGCTCAAGTCACGCCTTTGAGCCGTGTGATCAGGTTGGCTTTGTCAGTCTCACCCATCGTAGAAGCTCCAGACTGAGATGTGGTTGGGATGCTTAGAAAGAAAGGCTGGCTCTGTGGGGTCTGACTTGATGGATCCTTTAGACAATGGGATGGCTTGAAAGTAGAGGAGAGAGTGGTCGTGCTGGTGCAGCCGTGACCCTGCCTCCAAGCAGCCATGCTAGGTGAGGTGAGGGACGGAACGCAGCACATCTCTAGACAACACGGATTGGGCTCAAAGGCTTAGTCCGGGAGCTGGCCAATCGGCAGTGGTCATTGGGACACTTCAGGACTTGGGCCACCACAGATTGCTTCCATAGAGTGTCTCCTACAGGTAAATGCACCTGTGCTCTCTACGACTGACTCCAAACTCTGACCCACAGACCTAGGACGACCAGGTCCAGACAAAAGGCAGCAGATGCCATCAGCCTCACCCACACATCCTTTCCCTGCCCTTTGTCATTGCCACGTCCACCAGTCCCAGGTGTGTCTCTGTCAGAGGGTGTCCCCTGGGTTGGGGGACAACTGTGCCTGCTCGTGGCAAGGAGGAGAGGGAATCTTTTCTCTTGCAGGCACAGCCCTTAGCCAGTGTGTTAGTCTGGGTTGACTGGAGAAACAAAGTTATAGACACACACGTGTGTGTATAAGAAAGAGTTTTATATACAAGAGCAATTGAATATTGAGAAAATATCCTAGCCCCGTCCAGATCAAGTTCATAAGTCTGATATTAGCCCATATGTCCGACACCAATCTATAAATTCCTCTTCAGACTCCTGCAACACATACAATGACGCCAAATGCAGGAAGATCATAGGCCAGTGGGTGGAAAGTCTTGTGGGTCCAGTGGCGGTGGAAGCATCTCACTGCTGGCATGGGTCTCCACGTGGCTCCTCCAGCTCCAGAGCTCTGGCATCGTTCCATATGTCTTGTCATCAGGAATACCAAGCAAGGAATCTGTGTGTCCCACCTCCAGCAAGTGATTTATCTCCTTAGTGCCTCCAAATGAGGTCATAAACAGTGACCTGATTGACAGGCTTAACTCCATCCCTTCACTCTTAATAGTCTCAAGTTGGCACCAAATTACGTAACTACCACGGTCAGTGAATGACAGGTGGAGACGGTAGAACTACTCCCACTGTCCTGGAGCCTGGTTGGGCCAGTGGTGGGTAACAAAGGGAAGATACAGAGAACAAGGCATTGCATCTTTCCAGGGGCCTTTGCAACGTTGCCTTCCTTCTGAAGCTGTAGTAGTTTCTTAGTGTTGTGTAACAAAGCACCAAAAACTAGGAGGCTTCCATAGAGAGATAGATATGGTTTCTCAATTCTGGAAGCTGAGAAATCTGAGACCAGGGAATCAGCCCTATTGATTTTTCCTGATGCTTATGGGGAAACTCTGCTCCCTACCCCGTGCTGGTAGCCCCAAGTCTTTCTGGGTGTGTCCTTTCAGGAGCACAGAGTTTCCTTCCTCTGTCTGGCTTCTCACTTTTTTTTAATAAGGCAGCTTTTGCCATTTATCAGGACTTGCCCTTCTCTGGTATGAGCTCCTGGAACTGACAGCTTCGAAGACTATTTCCCAACAGGGCAGAGACTGCACATACCGCCACACGGCCCTCTCACCCAACAACAGCCAACGCCAACTGGGGCCTTCCACGGCACTCATAGGCTTCTGAAAACTTTTCAAAAATAGTTGGAGTTCCCTTCTTATTGCTCGGTTAGAGTTGAATGTCTCCTGGAAGGGCCCCCCTGGAGGCCCTGACCCTTGGGGCAGTGCAGCAAGAAATCAATGTTGTAGCTCAAGAAAATGGGATGGCTCATCAGGTCTCTTCCCTCCTGGCCCTGGGAGCCCTGGGCTTGCACTGTGATGGACGCAGTGCAAGGAGGGCAGCGAATGATAAAAATCATCGGGACTGCTGGTGTCTGAGTCTCTCCTATCTGCCCACTATGTAAGGTGCAAGGGCATGTGGTTTAGAAGCATCCCTGTTGGTTCGAACCTGGCAAAGCCCATCTGGGGAAATCACCGTAGTGTTCTGCTTGTTGGGATCATTGCTGCTCTTGATCCAACTCTGGGAAAGTTTCACAGGTACTAGTGTGGCCCAGAAGCTCAGAGGAAAATGCCCAGGCACCATGTGGGGTACTGCACCTCAATATCTAGTTGCCTTTGAGATGACTCCAACACATGACCACCCTGCTTGTTAGGGGAGACCAGGGCTCCCATCAGTGACTCGGGGGCTGATCTTTGCAGAAGGAATTCACCAGGCCTTTCTCCCAAGTTGCCTCTGGTTGGGCTCAGACCTACAATCTTGTAGTGAACAGCTGAGGGTACCCACCATTTGTACCACCCAGGGAACTCCACTCAACCTCAAATACCACGGCCTCCTCTCAGGAACTTCTCCAAGGGCCACTTTTCTGACTTGGTGTTTACCTGGTCAGGGCATCGGTGTCCCGTAGTGGTGGACAGGGAGGTGGATATTCAAGGAGTGTTTTGGGTCTAGATGCGTGGCTCCCAGCTTCTGTCAAGATAGAAGAAGCCATTTGAGAGCGAAAGAGTTGGAGATGAGGGTGGGGTGGGAGGGAAAGCAGAGGGCTGTGAGCAGCAACAAAACCTGCCTGCATGTGTGGTAAGTTGGCGCACCTGAGTGCTGTAAATGGCCAGCACTCACTCCGCTGCTAGCCCAAAGCCGGAAAGTTTGAGTTCCCTCAGAGGTGCCTCAGACGAGAGTCCTGGTGACCTGTTTCCAAAACATCATTGAAACACAGGGTGTCAGTGAAGCACAGTTCTGCTCTGACACACTTGGGGCCACGTGTGTCCAAGTCGATGACACAATGACAACTGTTTAGTAGGTGATGCAAACTTTGTCAGGCCTACCCTTCAGAGTCTGGCCTTTCCCAGGAACACGCAGCTCTCAGAGGGTTTGGGTTGGAGGGGGGAGTGTCCAACTCCAGCAAAGCTCTGCCAAGTTCTGCCAACCCAGGTGTGGGAAACAATGAAATGCTCTCTTTCTCTCTTTTCTTACCTTTCTTGCCAATTGGCATGAGCGAATTCTTCACTTGCAAGGTGGCTTGAATTATTTATTTATTTGATTAACACAGAGCAGGCGGTGGGAGGTCATTTCCATTGAAGCTTGTTCTATAAGGCTGGGCAGTTTCCGGAAGATCCTGAGCTGCTGCTGGCCAGCGTGTCCAGGAGTCGGGAACAACACATTTGCTGTTTCAGAGCAAGCGCGAAAAGTGAGTCCAGGGGAGAGGGCAGAACTCAGGGCTGGGTTTGGTTCTGAATTCACATGAGCCTTTCTGCAGGCTGATGGCAGACTTAGGGCTCTATGGGTGCCCATTCAAGGTTTCCATGTGGGCGATGATCGCAAGAGGGAAAGAAACTGGCTTTACCCCTTTGTTTCCCCATCAATGAGCACAGTACATATTTGTTGATGGTAATGGAGCTGCCCAATGCCTTCCTGTCCTCTATCTGAAAATTTAAAAAGGCTGACTCACTCCAACAAGGCTCTCAAATGTGAAGTATAGCATGGGGGCTTCAATGGTTAACAGGCGACTCTTGCTCAAGAACTCTCTGTCACTGAGTCAGTTCTGGCTCATGGTGACCCTATAGGACAAGCCCCTATGGGTTTCTGAGGCTGTTAATCTTTACTGGACCAAAAGCCTCATCTTTCCCCTGCAGGTCAGCCGGTGGGTTCAAATTGCTGAACTTGTGGTTATCAGCCTAGCCTTTAATCCACTATGCCACCAGGGCTCAAAGTGATTCCACCTCATGGTGACCCCCACGCACATCAGAATGAAGCACTGTCTGGTCAGGTGCCATTGTCATCGTCCTGGGTCGGCTCACGTCCATTGTTGCGATCACTCTGTATTTTGAGTACCTTCCAGCCTATGGGTCTCATCTTCCTGCACCAAATCCAGCAGAGCTCCATTGTGATCCGTAGGGCTTTCACTGGGTGACTTTCAGAAGGAGATCCATCTTATCGTAGAAACCCCAAGGGGACCTGTCCACTTGGGGGGATCCTGCTGGTCTTAAAAATATTGTGGCATTGCTCCCAGCATGCTAGCAACATACAAGGTATCACAAAAGGACCAACTCGTTGCCAGGTGGTAGGAGAGCATAAAGGGAACTGGTTGTCTAGGGGAGTGACACATAGAGACCTGCCTGCTTCCATTCACCTCCAGGTTACTGCTGTTGAGATGTGTGAGGAGGGGAAGCAAGCAGAGTTTCTATAGGGAGGTCACTCAAACTTTCCTGCGTCCACTCTAAAAACAAGGGGTCAGTGTGATGTTGCAGATAAGAGTACAGAGCCTATCGTTCGACTGCCTGGACCAAGGTCCTGGCTCTGCCTATTTGTCTGATTGTGGGTAAGTGAGTTAAACTCTTGGTACCAGTGTATAAATTGGTCATTGTAAATAGGTCGTGGTAGTGGTGGTATTAATAGCAGTATCAGAGCCCATCTAGCTTTGGGGGGAATAATGAATAGGATCAGCCTAAAGTTGATGCCTATGAGGTAGAGATTAGACATGGCACTACCCACCAACTTTTTTTTTCCAAACCCATGTTGGGGCAGTCATTCCTCCCAGGAATGCTCTGCTTCTGTTCTGAGTTTGATCATCTGCTTCTGTTTCTGTTCTGAGTTTGATAATCTTCTGTTTCTGTTCTGAGTTTGATAATCTTCTGTTTCTGTTCTGAGTTTGATAATCTCTTGGCGTGGTCACACAGGACTAACAGGCCATACTTGGAGCTGGGCGCTTTCTCAAGGAAGTAACAGAGTACAGAGTACCACCGGGGATGCAGATCAGGAAGTGCACAGGCAAAGACGGAAGGACCCCACAAAGAGGAGAGGGCATCCCTCCATTCCTCAGTGAAGAACCATCCTCTCGGCTCCCCTTGGCTGTGTAAGCAGCAGGCCCTTCCTGCATGCTCCTCTCATGTCCTGCCAGCCGGCTCGCATCCGCAGCCACTCAGGGCAGCCTCCTCTCAGCTCCCCCAGAACTACCTCCTCTTGGCCCTGCTGTTGGTCACCACCGACAGAAACAGGCCTCTTCTGGGAATGCTGCTGTCTTCAGGGCCGGAGTCCTTGACCTGCATATGTAACAGCTCTCTTAGTAGGGTCCTTGCCCCCTCCTCTCTCTGATTCTTTCTCTTCTCTTCTTTCTGCTCCTGTTTCCAGTCTGGAAAAGAAAAGGGGAAAAAATCAAGGCCTGGCCTTCTCACCCTTCAGGTAGAGCAGCCATCTTTCATTTGCAGGTAGGCTAGACGAACTTCATTTCCACCATCTTTGGATACCGCATTTGCAAAGTACATTGAAAAATGCCTGCAAAGTGTGTGGAATAGAAAAATCACAGGAAAGGTTGAGCAGCTGAGCAGATCACGCCACCAAATTGCTAACTGGTTACCTAAGAAATGTCAACAATTTCAACAAAAGTAAAAAAACAAAGTCAAAAATCCCCAGGGCTAGAAAACTAGGGTAAAACCAATGCCTCGTGACTTTGAGGAAGCCATCTCTCAAATCTGTTTTACCAAGAACCAAGCCCACAAGCCACCAAAAGGAGCGAATTTTACTATAGCCATATTGACCGTACATATCGCACAGGACAGTTGTGATTAACTATCTCTCTAGTTGAAGCCCAACTGGTGGAGTGGGTTAGGCATTGGGCCGCTCACTTCGAGACCAGCAGTTTGAAACCACCAGCTGTGTTGAGGGAGAAAGATGAGGCTTTCTATTCCCATAAAAAGTGATAGTCCCGGAAACCCCCAGGGGCAGTTCTACTCTGACCTACAGGGTCTCTATGGGCTTGATGGCAGTGAGCTGGAGTTTGGGTCTCTATCTATTTACCTGTCTCACACAGAACAATTCCCAGAGTTAGGTTTCGCTGTTTTGCAGCCATCGTACTTAGTCCTTTACAGAAAGACAACATTTCTATAGAGGAAATAGTATTTTGCTTACTTTGAATTTAAGAAACTAGGTCTAAGCAAGAGTAGGCGATTTTTCAAGCATCTAGTGAGTGTTGGTCTGATCAAAAAACCTAAACTTTTTCCATTAAATTACACTTTAGCGAGACGAGTTTGAAACTTTCCCTGCTTGTTATTTTGGTAGTTTTCTGCCAGCCACCAAAGCATACTGCACTTGGGGTAGACTTCCTGTGGACATTCACAGAATAGAAGCTGGCCCCCTGGCCAAGAACGTTTTCAAAACCCTTGTGGTTCTTGCTACTCTGCCATATTGAGAGGAAGTTCATTGAAGAAGCCTTAGTTGACGAGCCTATGATTTACAAACAAAGCACACAACAGCTCCCTGACATCGAGTCCACTCTGATTCATAGTGACCTTATAGGACAGCGTAGAACTGCCTCTGTGGGTTTCTTAGCCTATTAATCTTTGGAACAGAAAGCCTTATTGCTTTCCTGCAGAACAACTGGTGGATTTGAACTGCCGATTTTGTGGTTAGCAGCCTGTTAACCCACACCGCACCAGGGCTCCTTATTTTAAGATTAGAAGATGGAAATATGAAGGCGATGAAATAATAATGATTGTTTTACTCTGATCAGAGAGATCCAAATTCCTTTTATTTGTGTTTTGAGATCAAAGTTCTCGTTTGCTCCACCAGAGGGTAATTTGTATGTTGGCCACAAAGAAATAGTCAGACATTATACTGTCAGGTCTGCCTATAGTGATTAGTAAATATTACATTGGAAAGTTCTCCATATATTTGTGTGTAACGTTCCACTGTATAAATATAACATAACTCATTTATCCATTCTACCATCCATTAGTGGACATTTGGGCTGTTTATACTTTGATGCTATTATGAATAATGAATGTTGCTATGAATATTTTTGTACATCTTTTGTATACATTTTTTGGGGGTATACGTATTTTGGAGTGGAATTCCTGAGTCGGAGAGTATGCATTTATTTTGTTTTAGAAAAAAACTTACTAAAGAGCTTTCAAGAGTAGGTATACTAATTTGTTCTTCCTTTAGCTGTGTGTATTCTCAAATTCCTTGTCAACATTTGTAATGGTCCGTTTTTAAAGCCATTATGCCAAATATCTCATTGTAGCTTTAATTTTCCTTACTCTGATGACCAGTGGGGTTGATTACCTTTTAAAGCATCTATATGCCATTTAGGAGCCCTGGTGGTGTACTAATTACTCTGGCTGCTAACCGCAATGTCAGCAGTTCGCAACCATCAGCCACTCTGTGGGGAAAAGACAAGGCTTCCTATTCTTGTAAGAGTTCCACTCTCAGAAACCCACAGGGAAAGTAATCTTCTGTCCTATGGGCTCTTTATGAGTTGGCATTAATTCAGTGACTGTGAGTGTGATTTAGGGTGTTGTTTTCTTTTGTTTTCATTAGCCAGTGGGCTACCTTGCTTTGGCAGCATCTTAGTGTGCCATTGGATTGTGGTGTTCCGTACGGATTCATAGTGTTTGTAGATTCTGGCCACCACCCTTCCATCCTACTGGTGGCTTGGCTGCTTCTGTCATGCTAGAAGCTATGCCACTAATATTTTAAATACCAGCAGAGTGATCCACTGTGGACAAGGGCAACTTCCAGACTAAGACTAGGAAGAAAGGCCTGGGGAAAGCCAGCCAATGAAAACAATGAAACACAGCAGATTGCTGTCCAATTGACTTGCTCTGGATTCATCCTCGGGAGGAATCAATCATTGAATCAGTCATGTTGAATGAAGTAGAGGGCCCTTGAGGACCAGGAGATGCTCAGTAAGCTGAAATGCCCATTAGTTGTAATGATGAACTCAAATATGTTGATGATCAGGAGGATTGTTACAGAGCCGGGCAACATTTGAGCCTGTGGTACACCAGGTGAGTCGAAGTTGGCTCTGGATATGAGTGATGTGCCTTTATCAACACACCTCCCACTTTGAAGTTGATCTCTTCACTCTTTTCATGGCATTGTTTGATGACCAGAGCGGCTCAAATATAACCAAGTCCACACTCTACCTTTCTTTGGGATTCCTACTTTAGATCCTTACTTAATTAAGTTCCTTAGTCCTAACCCCAAATCATAAGATGTTCTCATATGTTATCTACAAAAAGCAGAGGTTGAAAACTATGGCATGTATCCCCAGTCTGGCCTTCCATCTGATCTTTTAAAGAAAGACTACTGGAACACAGGCACACTCGTTAATGTACATCGTCTCTAAGGTGCCTTTTTGCTGCAATGCAGAATTGGATACACAGATGGCATGGACCTCAAAGCCTCCAAATGATTGCTATCTGGCCTCTCATAGAGAAGGTTAACTGATCCCTGTTCTAGAAGCTCTCTGGCTTTGCCTTTTACATTGAGATGTAAATCTATCTGGAATAGGCAGACCTTCTATGTAGTGTCTGGTAGAAATCACGAATAATGTTTTTTCCCTATACGAATATCCAAATGAGCCAGTCTTGTTTTTAAAAGACTATCCTTTTTCACAGTTCTGCACTGTCATAAATAAAATATACAAGTGTGTGCCTCTGTTTCTGCATTTTCAATTTTATTCCATTGGTCCACTGACACCCTGTTTTCCATTGGTACATCTCTACTCTTCATGATTTTTCCTGCTGTTCTTGAGACTTTGAAAACCCATGTCAGTTGTAGGATCAGCTTGTCATTTCCCTCAAAGTGATTCCTGTCTGAGATTCTCATTGACATGGTATTGATTCTAGAGATCCATTCGGAGAGATCAGACCAATTTAAAATCCCAGGACTTGTGATGCATGAGTGTGATACATTTGGAAAGGTCTTTAGGTTTTCTTTCATTTCTTTTCAAGACAATTTAGATGATCTGATCTTGACATTTTGTACATAGTTGGATAGGCTTGTTTGTAGGTAGTTTTAATGCTGCTATAATTTACATCAGAACTAGCTTTTTTGAGGGGAAAAAAAGGAATCAATTATTGACTAGTTGCCCATAAAATACCATTGCTTAATGAAATTACTGTGAGATTCTAAAAAGATATTTCATTTTTCAAGAAATTAGAAGGTTTGGTAGGCAATAAAAATAAAAAGACTGTTATACACACAAAAAAATTACATCTGGCACATGTGTGAGCTATATACATTTCAATGACTCTTCTATGGATTTTGAATGTCTGCTCATATTAGACTGTGTGTGTGTGAGAGAGGAGAGAGACAGAGAGAGAAAAGAGTATTAGTGCAGTGTCAGGACTCCTGAGTTCTAATCTATTTCTTCAACGACTGGTTATAAAACATCAGACAAATCTCTACTTAACCTCTGTGTGCCTCAGTTTCTCCATCTCTGAAGAGTGAGTTGGTGCTAACATTCTCTGGTCTGCACAAAAGGAAAGTGGTCCTTTGGTAACTAGGGAGTATAGACACAATGGCGGATGTCCTGGGTGTAATTGGGAGTATTTTCTATGGAAACATTTCTTAGAGGAAAGTTATCTCTCTGCTTGTTTGCAAATGCTTGGGTTGCCTTTGAAAGAGACAATGCCTTTCCAACAAATGCCCATAAGAGAGGGGACTCCAGAGGTGAGACCGCCAGAGGTGTCACAGCTGGAAGAGAGATCATGTGACACTTCCCTGAGATGAAGTTTCCAGAAAGGTGGAAGGGAACCCAGGAAACCCTGGAGACAGATATGTAATGAACTGGAAGTGCCATGTGTGGACGTTTCTTTGAATCAGGGAAGTGTTACAGAAGAAATGAACTAGGTCTCTACCTGAAAAGTCTTTAGAAAAATGTCGTAGTCAAAAGACAAGAAGTGCTGCCATTCTCTCTTAGCATCCAAGAGTGGTGAAGATAAATGGGCTGGGTAGCAAATGGTTGTTGGTCAAAATGTATGTTCCTCCTTCCCTAGTGAAAAGTTGCTCCTGAGAAATAGCTCCCCAAAGACCCCCATTCCCAGGAGTAACTTGGTTTGGATTTGGCTAATAGAGTATATAATGGAACTAATACTTCTCTCTTCTGAGCCCAGCAACTACCCTCTTTTCTGTCTAGCTAAATACTAAGAAATCCTCATTCACAAGGGACAGGCATGCCATGAGATACAAGGAGCCTCATTCCTGACTTATCTCATTGAGGAAATTTGCCTCTGCATTCAGAATACCTGCTTGTATCGTAGCGTGAATGAGAAGTAAACCTGTTTTGGTAAGTCACCCAAGTGTGGGGCTTATCTGTTACAACAACTAATGGCACACTAAGTGCTTCAGTGATTTGTGAAATAACTCACAGAATCGACCGGAAAGAAATAAAGTACAATGTTATTACAGTTACATTACTACCATATCATTTGAGAAAAGTTAGGGGCTGGGGGTGGGGGTGGGGTAGAAGCAAAGCAAAATAAGTTTTCTCAAAGTTCCCTAAGTCCATTGCAGGATGCTCACAATGAGTGTAAAAATAAGACAGTGATGTTTCTATATGATCGATATGTCTTATGAATTTGCACTTCTTTGATTTGCATTTGAATTTTCTTGAATTGACTCATGACACAGTCTTATGTGGGATTCAACATGCAGCAACCAACAACCCTCTCTTCTCTCTTGGCACTTGTTACTCCTTCCTTGCCCCCTACGCATCCATATCCCTGCTGCCTTTGCCCGCCCACAAAGCTCATTTTTGGCAACATGCTTTTCATCAGCCACACATTTTAATGAATTAAGTGTAATCACACTTACATTCCCCCACAGTCCTCTGACTTACACACTCCTCCAGCTATGGGAGTTCTCCCTCACACCTCCAGAAAGGGTGGAAGGGTGGTGGTGGTAGAAAATTCC
>NW_022111339.1:1974418-1975621 GCF_000313985.2 Echinops telfairi
GCCACATCTCCCAGGAAGCAAGCAACAGCAGCAGCAGCAGCGGCAGCAGCAGCAATAGCAAAAGCAATGCCAGCAGCCAGTTACTGAATCATCAGCACATGGAGGAGGCCCCAGCAGCCCTGCCTGCTCATCTAAGGAACATCTCACCCAATCTTCCTCCCACTCACCACCACCACCTACTGGATTGGGACCAAGAAAGTCTTTGGGAACTAAAGATAACAAGTAATAGAATGTCAAGCAAAACCACCCTCACCACCCACCAGAGAGGTGATTGGTGTCACTGTATTACTCCTAGACTCAGACTTCATCTTATAAATCCTGCTTGTGGCACTTGATTAAGTCTCCAAGTCTTGCTTATCTGGAAAACTCAGGCTTTGCTTTTGGCAAAGACGACCAAAGCAAGAAGACCCAAGCATCCTCACTGCCCCCTGCTGCCCCAGTACATGGCTCTTGGTTTGCTGGATTTCCCAAAGGAAGTCTATCTTCTGAAGAATAAGTAGCATTCCCTGATCAGAAGGGAATTGGGAAAACTAAAAATCTAACTTTGGGTTTACTGCTTACCCTTGGACGAGTGCATTTCATCTCTGGACTAGTTGTTTTGTCTTGGAAATGACTTATGACTAATGTATCCAATAACTAGATGATCTCTAAAATTCTGACAATACTGGGGCAGTAAGTTCAAAAGTGTTCTCATTTCATTGGAGAACATGCTTGGTGATGTTGTTCGCTGCCGAGCTGGCCGGCCGTGCATCTCAGGCTCATTCGTAGTCTCCAGCCCACTGCTGTGGTCAGGGTGTCAGTACATCTCCTTAAGGGTTGCTGCCCGTCCACTTCACCAAACATAGCATTCTTCTCCAGAGATCCTTCTTTCTTGATGGCATTCAAGGTAGGTGAGTCAACATCTCAGATGACATTCTCTGAACCACAGCCTTTATTCCTACTCTGCCGTAGTCTGGAAGCTCTGCCGAAATGTGTGCACCACGAGCAATGTATGGTATGCCAATGTTCAGTGAAATGTAGTAAATCACAAGCCACCACAACAGGACCAACAGACATATAAATGGTGGCCCTTCCAATTTAGTCCTCTGTATATGAACCTTATTTCAATTAAGACCAAGTTGAGGGTTTTGTCTATTACCATGTGGGACGTTGTATATTACAGGCATGAAGCCTACTTTTGAGATGTGTGTACAGTGAACCCTC
>NW_022111339.1:1976804-1982905 GCF_000313985.2 Echinops telfairi
GCCGATAACAGAAATCCTAAAGGGATCTATTTTAGCAGGATCCAGATCGATTCCTTCTTCATAATGACCACTCAGATCATGACCTTCTTTTGGCAGGGCTTCAGCAGGGCTTCCTTGGTGGCACCTGGCAAGTGTGGCTATTTTATCGCGTGTGGTCTTTATTTTTTAAGTAGATTCAACACATTCCAAAAGATAGTCATAAAACCTATTTGCTCATCCACCAAATACTTTTTTGAGGATCTGCTTTGTACCTACCATTGTTACTGCCTCGATGGACAACTGTCAAAAAGCTCAGAGAGAGCTGGCTGTTGGAATTTGGCTTCCTTCTGTCTTTGTTGTATCCTTATCTATCTCTCTTTCTATGCTCTCTCTCTCTCTGCATTCTTTTCCATGTTTTTACACAGATTTCATTTGGTGGGGGCATGAGAGATCCAGAAAGTTAGATTTCTTTAGGGAGGATTAAAAAAAACCAACTTGCCTGAATGATTGATTTCTGGCTTTACAATGCACCCGGGATGATAAGGACATTTATAGATTTCATGAGCTGTTTAATATCTGTTTGTGGAGCGCTGCCATGTGCAATCATCTTGGACTCATTATATTTCTTCGGCTGCCCAATGAGTCAGAATGAGCCTCTGAAAAAATAAAATAATGGGTCAGAATGAGAGTGAATGAAGTAACAGCCAAGGTGAGATAGAAAATGATTGCATGCCGTCTTCAGGAGTGACCAGAACAAGAAAGGCCAGAGGACTGAGGATGAAGCACACGCCACGCACACCCCACATATGCATGTGCGGGCACACACCAGACGTTGAAAAGAGCTTTCAGTCCAGAGGAAGGGAGGTGGGGAACCCTCTTGACAAGTCCTTTACAAGTAGAGGATTCAAGATCTATTTTCTATTGTGATTCAAACTAGTGGAGGTGAGGCGCTCGAATCACGAGGCAGGTGTAGAAAAGTCAGCGGTGACCCACCTGAGAAGACAGAGCCCTTCAGTGCAAGGATAAAATAGACCTTGTATTGTAACCATTGAAACGGAGAAGGAGAGCCCGGTTCTAAACAGGGCATACGGAACAGCTTCATTTCTGCCTTGTAACCTCGGCTTCCCCAATGCATGCCAGTCAAAGGGAGCAGGACAAAAGCACGCTCTCCTAATCACATCATGGAAGATAACTTTTGTAATGGGAGCAGGATTCTGAGGGGGAACAAATTGATTTCCACTTCACTTCTGCAAGTACAGAACATTCTCCCTAACTGGTTTCTGGGATACCTACCCAAAGGCCCAAGAGTGTGTTACATGTGGTAGGCAAAGAGAGATCACAAGCTTATATTCAGCTGAATATCACCTTTGATATTCAAAATAGGATTCTGAAGCCAGATAATAGGCTTGCAAGAAGATGCTTATAGTCCTGAGGGCCATCTGACTTCCTCTACCTCCCCCATTGTCCACCAATGGGAGCCCCTGAGGCTTGGGTTGGCATAAAAGTGCTTCCTTCTGGAGACAGCAGTTGGCTCATGAGCTTGTTGCTTGATGGGAAGAGGAGGAACCATAAGGTAAGGCAGGTAACCCTGTCCTACGTGTCCTGGCAACTAATGACAATGAGTGAAGAGAGAGTAGAGCAGAGAGGATTGAGTTAAGATTATCCAACCCAAACCAAACTCACTACTATGTGTCGATGCTAACTCATAGTACCCCTATAACACAAGATAGACCTGCCCCTGCTGGGTTCCAAGACTGAAACTCTTTATAGGAATAGGTAGCACCATCTTTCTCCCAAGGCATATCCAAAGAAGTTGGTATAAACACGAAGGATGGGAGACTGCAGTAAAAGGATGCTGCCCAGCGATGTTAAGGAAATGGAGGGAGGCTGGGGAGAGGATCTAATTCGCACTTCTGGAAAGACTTCTTCTCTTGCTCTGTGGTGAAGAAGCCAGGTATGGAAGAAGTGAATCTAACTGAGCATAGTTTCAGATGCCTGGTAAAAATCTAATATAGATTAGCTGAGATTATGAGTCCCTATGGCATGGTATGGAGCCCCAGGGGATAACAAGTTAACATGCTCAGCTGCTACCCAAAAGTACAAAGGTTTTAATCCACGCATAGGTACCTCCAAAGAAATACCTGACGATCTACTTCTGAAAAATCAGCCAGCAATAACCCTACGGAGCACAGTTTTACTTTAACACAGTTTTCCTTTAGCCCACGTGGGATTGCCATAAATCAGAATTGATTTGATGTCAGCTGGTAGCTCGTATGGGATTGTGTGGACCACCTAGGCTGAGGTGTAAAGAGAGGCCAGAGGGTTTGGCAACTATTATTTGATGGAGGGAGATCAGGCCACCCAAAAGGAGCCATCCTCTCTGACCCAGTGGAAAGAACCAGGGCAAGTATTGTCTCAGCCTTCGATGTTAGCCCTAAAGTCCAGCGATAGACAATAGCAGTTGGTGGGCGGATGCCATTGTTCTGGAATCCACTCAGAGGATACGGAGGGATCCTCCTCTCAAGAGGATTCCTTATTCTCTACTCCAAGCACCACCTTGGAAAGGAATTAGAAGGAAATGTCCAAGCACCAACCCCATTGCCGTCATGCCCATTCTGACTCTCTTGACCCTATACTGGGTTTCTAAGGCTAGCCCTCTTTATGGGAGCCGGTGGCCTCAGTTTTCTCCTGAGCGTCAGTTGATGGGTTTGAACCACTGACCTTGTGGTTAGCAGTCCAGCAAACAGCCCTGCTTACCTCTGACAATACCAGCAGATCTTCCTTGAGGGAAGTGTTGAAGTGTGAAAAATCAGACTGCAGACATTTTTACTGAAAGATCCTGAGTATTAGCTGAAGGGACAGTTGACTTTACTGTGCCACTAACTTTTGCTGCTATTTTCCCAGTAACGAGTGAAAAACAGATCCATTAGACACTAACTAAGAACACCATATTCCCTCTGCATATTTACATTGTGGGATAAGCCAATTTTACAAGCCTTGTAAAAGCTGAGATGAACACGTTTTCCTGCTCCTCTGCTGCACAGCACTGAGACAGGGCATCATGCCTTGTTTTTGACCCAAAGAATGCCAGGACCAGGCAAAACCTTTTAGCTATTTGCTCTAATATGTACCTGTCCCTAGAAGTCTAGACTGAAATTACTAAACTAGTTAACGTATCAAGACTCACAGCTCAGCCATCAAAGCATACTTTTAGACCTGTTCCACACTGTGTCTGCCAATTCAAAGCTATTATGTCACCAATTCTGCCTAATCCCAACCCATTCCTTCCATTGAAAGACTCACTTTGATAGCTCCCATCCTGGACCTCCAACCTTGTAAATAATCCTCCCTCCAATTCTCTTTTCTGAGACTCTACTAAGATCATCAGTCAACACACTGTCTTTCCTTACTGCAAGAAGCCTAAACACTCAGCTTGGCTTTACCATCTAATTTGTCTGACTGTTTTTATGGATACTCTGTAACCAATACCTATTATACCTTAAGTGCTATGGTCTGGCTGTGTAATGCTGAGAAACAGCTATGGGCCACAAGTTAAGGCCATGGCAACCAGAAATGGATGTGTGCTTTGTTTTTTGTTACTGATGTGAGCTTTTTTTTTTTTTCTCAGAAAAAGTGGTTATATCACAAGAGACCAAACAGCAGATACACAGGAACAACTTCATAAACGTAGTCTGTCTTAGCAAACAGCTGCTTAGTTTCTAGATGTGGGAGAGACTAAACAGTACTTTTTCCCTAGACATTTGCACACAGGAAGGACAATTACCTTGAAGAAGAAAGATATCTGCAATGTACCTAGATGTCCAACATCAGTCTGTCTGTCTGTCATACTGAGGTATACTGCTGGGATGCTGGAAGTTATGCTACCAGTATTTCAAATACCATCAGGGCCACTCCTGGTAGATGAGTTTCAGAGAAGTTTCTAGATGAAGACAGAAAGGCTTGGAATTCTGCTTCTGAAATTAGCTGGTTGGAACCACAAAGCGCAATGGATCACAACAAAATGTTGTCTGTTCCAGTGCTGGAAGATGGGTCCCTTAGGTTGGAAGGCACTCAAAGACACTATGGCCACAACACAACAAACCAGCTGTCCCGAAGATGGCCCCGGGTTGGGCAACCTGACCTTCTGCCCCTGAGCTTACTGTGATCAGAACTGGCCCAGCAGCCTACAGCAGAAAGGAAGGCATTGATACAACGGAACATTGGCTTTGGTGGTGGGGCCATCGAGTCAGTTCTGATCCATAGTGCGCAACAGAACGAGTCACTGCCCGGACCTGTGCCGCCCTCACAACGGTGCCGATGCCTGAGCCCATTGTTGCAGCCACTGTGTCCGTCCATCTCCTTGAGGGCCTGCCTCTCACTTGCTGCGCCGTTACTTTACCAAGCACGACGTTCTCCTCCAGGGACGAACGCCCCTGACAATGTGTTCAAAGCATGGAAGTAGATGTCTCTCCATCTTCACCTTTGAGGAGCACTTTTTTCCCCAAAGACAGGTTTGTTTTCCCTTTTTGCCATCCATGATACTTTCAGTATTCTTGGCCCGATGGTCAAGAATCCAAATGGTCACAATTCAAATACATCAGTTCTTCTCCGATCTTCCTTATTCAATCCAACTTCCACATGCAGATGAGGCAACTGAAAATACCATAGCTTACGTGGGGTGCACCTGAGTCCACAAGGAAACCTCCTTCCTTTTCAAAACTCTAAAATGGTCTATGCAGTAGAGTACACTTCAGTGGAAAGAAGATCAAAATCCTCGCCATTGGACCAGTAGGTCCCGTCATGTTAAGTGGAGAAGAGATTGAAGTTGCCAAGGATTTTTTCTTGCTTGGATCTGCAATCAATGCTCAGCAGTTAAGAGACCGAAGCACACATTGGCTAAATCTGCTGTACAGAACAATGGGAAAATGGGAACATATAAATTAGGGGTTCTTTTATTAAAATACGTTTGCATGTGACAGGTCTTCCAAAAGTTAATGAAAAAATGCCATTATCTTTTCATTTCATTTTCTCACAAACTTTTGGTGGCCTTTTGTATCACTAACTTGGTATTATTAAATAATCCACTGAATTTACTGTTGTGTTAGTCTGGGTAGACTAGAGAAACAAATTCATAGACACTCGTATGTGTGTAAGAAAGAACTTTATATACGAAAGCAATTGACCATTGAGAAAACATTCCAGCCCAGTCCAGATTAAATTCATAGGTCTGATACTAGCCCATATGCCCAATACCCATCTTTAAAGTCCTCTTCAGACTCACGCAACACATGCAATGATGCCGAATGCAGGAAGATCATGGGCCAGTGGGTGGGAAGTCCTGTGGCATTGTAAGACCCAGTGGCATAGTAAGTTTGTCAGCTCTGACAGGGATCTCCACAAGCCTTCTCCAGCTCCAGAGGTCTGGCTCCATTAGGCTCTCTCCATATATCTTCTCCACATGGATGTTTTGCAGGGAGTGAGCTGAGAGAGAGAGTATCTCCTGCCTCCCGGGAGGAATATCCTCAGGAGAAGGCCATGCCCACAGAGAGGCCTCATTGGTTATATCCTGGTTGACAGGCTAGACTCCACACCTACACTCTTAATCTTCAAATTGACACCAGATTATGTAACTACCACAACTATGGAGCAGAAAACTCCATGCTCTCCTGTGTCAGAGCCCATCAATAGAAAGGCCCAACAGAGGTGTGTGGGTGCCTTTGGAAGAGAGCACACGTCCATTGTTCCCTGCCTTTGCTTGCATCCTCCGTGTGTCCACCCTGCCCAGTCTCATCCAATGGCCCCAGCGACTGGCCTTGGGGCCTCAGTTGTTAGAGGAGAGCTCGAATTCAAGAGTCTTGTTACACAGTCAGACTGTATCCTGACAGTGAGAGTTCATTTCCAAGGTTCCCTCCATCACCTGCCTCACTCATGTCATCCCAGCCCTTTATTCCCGTTCCTGGCTGGCTGTGCAGTGAGACCTCAGAGTGTGTTTCCTTGTCTGTTTAGCTCCCCAGGGAGTATCGGCTGAGTCTTGGGAAGAGACAAGAAGCCTTTCTGAGCTCTACCTCCGTTGAGCTCTCGTCCCTCGTTTTGCCAGTCTCAATAGTACCACCTGGCTTCTT
>NW_022111339.1:1984509-1986144 GCF_000313985.2 Echinops telfairi
CGACCCTTCTGTAAGGGGATGTCCAGTTGCCTACAGATGGGCTTTGGGTCTCCACTCTGCATTCTCCCTCATTCACAATGATAATGCTTTTTTGTTCTTTGATGCCTGATACCTGATCCTATTGATACCTCATGTTCACACAGGCTAGTGTGCTTCTTCCATGTGGGCTTTGTTGCTTCTCAACTAGATGGCCACTTGTTTGTTTCCTTTAAGACCCCAGACGTTACATCTTTTGATAACCGGGCGCCATCAGCTTTCTTCACTACATTTGCTTATGCACCCAATTTGTCTTTGGTGATCATGTCAGCAAGGTGAGCAGCAGGGTGCCAGTTTCATAGAACAAAGTGTTCTTGCATTGCCCCTCTGCGATTCTTGGGAGGCTTTTCTCTAATATGCATAGTTCCTGCTGATGTTGGGACAGGGACTTTTGTAACTGTAGAAAGGCCATTTATTTATGAGGTGGTGAATCTTGCAGGAGTAACTTGTAAAGCTCTTGCCTCTGTAAAATGAGGTAATGTTGTATAAGTATATTTACTGTTTCTTCTGTGTTTTGGGGAAGGTATAGGGTTTAGGATTAGGCAATATGCAAGTGAGTATTTTCTTCCATGCCTTAGCCCAATTATCCCACCACCAAAGTCCACTGGCACATATATGTCCCACATAATAGTTATCAAAAATCATTATACTTGATGAAAATTTTAAAACACTCAATGATTCAGCATGCATTCCATTAGTGCAAAAACATTATGGCTATAAGATCTTACAAACACCAAAACATTTAGGTCATGAAAAGTACTCGTTGTCAAGCTTGTGCATGCATTTGAATTGGCATGAACTTCAATTTGTTTTTTTTTTTATTTAAAAAAAACTTTTTTAAATTCTAAATTTTTTTCTCTAGCAATTAGGGTTGTAAAAAATGAACAAGTTTGCTTATAACAGTTCTTGAAGATTCCTTAGTAGATATGTTCTCTGTGAAGGTCTGTTGAGCTCCACACTTCCACACTTAGGACCACCAAGAAGACCACAGAAGGAACAACTATGACATGACAGCAATTGGGACAGAAATGGATGATCAAGCTACTTGAAGAAATCAGTGCAGATGTTATCACTGGAGAGTATTTTGAGGAAACTCAGAAGAAAAACAGAAGGTGAGATTAAGTAAGTATGAAGGTGATATAGATATCCTAAGGCTCCACAAGACATTAACTATTGTTTTCTCAAATGACATGAGTGCCTAACCATCAGTGCTATTATTAAGACCATTTTACAGATGAGGGAATTGAGGCACAGAAAACTTAGGTCACTTGCTTGTTGTTATAGTCAGAGCTAGGATTTTTCCAACCAGTCAGTCAGAACTCAGGGCACAAATTTCGCAGCAAGCCTTCTCATTCCCAAATCTCCCATTAAAATCCACTGACCTGAGCTCCAAGATAGTCCAGAGAACTTCCCCATCTCTTCCATGGTCCATCGGCAATCTTTGAGCACAAGTGCACACAATTTGTTGACATTTTCATCTGTTTGGGAAGTTGACAGACATCCTGAATGAGGTTTGTCATCAATCGACAGTTCACCTTTTGGAAACTAGAAAACCACTCATACACTTGAGTTTTTTCCATAGCGCTGTCTTTGTAAGCT
>NW_022111339.1:1986328-1987516 GCF_000313985.2 Echinops telfairi
AAATTTCACAGCCACACACCATTCTCTTAAATCAGCCATCACAAAAAACCAGTTTGAGGGAAACTGCTTTCACGAAAAAATGGACTGTGACCCGAGAGAACCTTCTCAGGCGATGCCACTGGGTGCACTGACCCAGAGCATCTAACAGGAAAAGTGTTTACTACAAAAGCTCTGCCCATCACAGCTTTCTCCATTTCTGCTTTTGTTTTGTTTGGGGTTTTTTTTTTTGGGGGGTGGGGCGGGTAGCCCCTTGTACTCCTTAAAGGGAAAAAAAGGCAAAAAAACAAAACAAAACAAAAACAGCTAGAAGGGAGAGAAAAGAAGGCGCTCTCTTTGTTTACACTGAAGGAGAGCCTTGGCCCCAGCCTCTACCTCCCGTTCTGGGAGAGCATTTCCGGTTGAGAACTGAGTCCAGGGTTTGACTGGAGTGTTTTCTTGTGCTGACACACTCTTTCTCTTCTCAGGTTAGCTGAGCACACAAATCACCATGTGCTTATTTGCAAAGTCCATGTGGGAGATAAAGGCAAGACAGTTATATGAAGGGTGGAGGAACGGGGCAGTGGGAGGAAATGTAAGGCTAGGATGTCTGGCCATAATGAGCCTTCCTCCAACTATGTCATTGTTTACATAAAGAGTTAAAATTAAAGCAAGTGCTATTCCAGGCTTTGCTCCATACACTGTCCCTGGAACGCAGCACGATAAACACAGCAAAACACATGACATCATGGGGGTTGGCGGAATGGGGGGAGCAGAGATTATCTTTAGCAAGGACTTCCAGGCTGTACAGAATTATGCTGGTGACTGTTTCCTCTCTGGCTTCCTCCTGGTCCTTCAGTTTTCTACCATCACACATCTATGCCTGGGAGAACCAAGCCTGGGGAGGGAGGCTTGCCACATAGGGATCTGTTGTCTCCATTTGGCTCATATGAAACTCAAAGTGTGCCTCTTCCATCAAATATTATTTACCTTCCAGCAAACTGCTGCTTTCTAACATTCCTGTCTACCACCTGTTAGTTTGTGGCACAATAGGGTTTGCGTGTTTTGGTGATCCCGGGAGCTGTGCCACCCAAATTTCAAATACCAGGAAGGCCACCCAGTCTCGGCAGAGCTTCCACACTAACACAGACTAAGAAGAAGCACAGACTAACAGTCTATTTCTGAAAATAGGCCAATGGAAACCCTATGAAT
>NW_022111339.1:1988985-1990531 GCF_000313985.2 Echinops telfairi
GTGATGCACATTTTCTTTACATAAAACTCTCTCTTATACATGAGTTGCTGTGGATTTGTTTCTCCAAAGTACCCAAACTAAAACACTCTAACACCCAAAGTCAGGTTTTGTGTATGCTTCCATCACATTGCCTTTAGCCTCAGTGCACTTTCAATGTGACTGGAAGCTCTGGGAGGGCAAGGGATCCGTCTGTTGTGTTCCTCAATGTGCTGGGATCCGTCTGTTGTGTTCCTCAATATTACTGATATGTAATACAGTGCCTGCAATAGAACAAGCATTCGGTAACATCGTGTTCAATACAGGTACTTTTATCTGCTGATCCACAGCCTATTTAGAATTGCTACCCTCGTAGTGTAGAAGTCCTTTAAAGATGGGATTGGGGGCCAGTCAATTACGATGGGCCAAATCAGTGACCTTAGCTTGGTGTTGCCAGGGGATTCACGTGGAAATAGAATATTATGAGATGAAGTCAAGCACTTCTCCAGGAATCATTCTTCATTTGGTTTCCACACTACCCAGCCGAATCCTTTCATGCTTGGTCATGGATGATTCCAAATGATTGTCCATCACATCTCAGTCAGCAACTCCCGCTGCTAGGTTGAACCCCCTCACTATTTGAGTTCTGTATCTGCACTTTTAAATAAGCCAGGAAACTCTCTGTTTGTCAGTTTCAAATTAGTTCTTCCTTTTCTGCCTTTTTTCTTTCCTGGTGTCATGCCACAAGCTCCCTCCATTAGATTAGGAAACCCTGGTGCTCCAAGTCATGTGTCTGCACCTTGTTAGCCTCTCTCTTGGGGGATCATTTCTCTTATGATGGCTCCCCCATATGTCAGGCTTTTCTCTTAGCAATCATCTGGGTTGATAGTGTCGCGGACAGGGACGAGAGCAGCCGAATCTGGTGGATATGTGGTGTGTGTGTGTGTGTGTGTGTGTGTGTGTGTGTGTGTGTGTGTGATTCATTGTCAGATGAGACCTCGGCAATAAAGGTGAAGGAGACAGTGAGGAGGTCACATATTCAGGAATGTGAGCTTCAAGGAAGCCAGGATGGGTTATGCATATCTCATCTAGAACTATGCACAAGTCTTTAAGTAAATAACAAAAGTGTTTTCTTTTTTCTTGTCTACATTTCCAGTTTTATCTACAAATGCACCTAACCACAACAACATCCCTGCATTACAAATGCATTCCTTTTCTCAATCACATTTTGTATGTAAATTGGAATCGTTAGGTATGGCTTATATGTAACAGAGGTGCAAGAAGAGTGGGGCAGGTAAAGGGAGTTCTTGCCCCCAGGTAGAGGTCCAAAGAGGGGAAGATGGGGATGGGGGACAAGGCACAAACTTAGAGATAATCCCTCATTACCCTCTATGCCTCTGGTATCTAATGTGAAGTGGTTTTCTTAGTATATAGTATACACTATATTTAATATATATATATATTACTAATTTGTAGTAGTCTTACTTTTTTTGGTTTCATTTTGTTTTACTACATGATAACCCTTGAGAAATTATTCATTACAAATTGATAAATAAGCAAAAGTAAGACA
>NW_022111339.1:1991798-1993474 GCF_000313985.2 Echinops telfairi
CCAGAGTTGATTTATGATCCATATTGGCACCTCTACTTTTGTGCAGAGAAGATGCCTTGTGTGGTCTTTTAACCAGCAACAGCATTACTTGGGAATGTATCAGAAATGGACATCATCAGCAATCCCCCAGACTTACTGAATCGGAAACGGTGGCTATGTGCCCCAGTACTGCATCCTGAAATCAGCTCTCCAGAGGAATCTCGAATGGACTCACATTTGAAGACTGTACTCCAAGACACAGATTTTTATTTTTATTTTTTTTCAAGACACAGATTTTTTTATTAGGGCGACTTGTTTTTGTTAGGTGCTCTCCAGTCAGTTCCATCTCACCAGCACCCCACGCACAACAGAAGGAAGCACCACCCAGTGCTACAGCTCCCAATCATTGCTCTCTTTGAACTCATTCTCGCAGCCACTGTGTCAATCCATGAAGTCTTCCTCTTTTCCCTGATGCCCGAACAAGCATGATGCCCTTCTTCAGGTACTGGTCCTTCCAGATAAGATGTCCAAAATACATAAGGCAAAGTTGCCAGCCTCAATTTAAGGAGCAGTATGGTTGTACTTCTTCTAGATAGATCTGTTCATTCTTCTGGCTGTCTGCCGTATAGTCAATGTTCTTCATTAACACCATAATTCAAATGCATCATTTCTTTATCAGTATTCTTTATTCATTGTCCATCCTTTTCATGTTTATGAGCTGATTGAAAATGCCATGTCTGGGATCAGACACACCTTACTCCTCAGGTGACATATTTGCTTTAAAAATATTTCTATTATTTAAGTACTTTTAATATTTAATTTTTAAAGAGGTCTTGTGGTAGTTATATAATTTTGTGTCAACTTGAAGTGCAGGAGTGGAGTCTAGCCTGTCAATCAGGTTACAGCCTGATGGTGCCTCCATGTGGGTGTGACCTCCTCATAAGGAGCATCCTACGAACCTCCCACTCTCTCTGCCTTCACCTTCCTGTTGATGAGCCACAGCTGAGACCTGAACCAGCCTTGTGATGCTTCCACTGTCACTGATCCACGAGACTTTCCACCCACTGGCTTGGGATCTTCCTGCCTTTTGTATCATCGCTTGTGGCTGCATGAATGTGAAAAGATTTATGGACTAGTATCAGACTTATGGACTTGGTCTGGAGTGAGAGGTTTTCCTGATATATAATTACTTCTTGATATCAAGATCTCTCTTACACATATCTATGAGTGTCACTGGATTTGGTTCTCTAGTCAACCTGGCCTAAGACAGCTCTTCTGTAGCAGATTTGCCCAAAGCAATGGTTTCTACAGTGCTGCTTCCATGAGCATTGATTGTTGATCCAGGTAAAATAAAATCCTTGGGAAAAAAATCCCATCTTTATTCTGTGTATCAGAATGTTGTTTATTCGTCCATCTGTGACAGTTTTGTGTTCGTTATGTTAAAGTGTGATCGATACTGAAGACTGCTGTCTTTGATCTTCAAGTGTGTCCTCTTTTCCATAAGCCAGCAAGAGTGTATCCCTGTACATCACAAGTTATTCATTCATCTCCTTCAAGTTCAATACCACATTCTTCTTCCTATTGTCCAGCTTTTCAAATGATTTGCTTAGTCTGCAGATTGACTAAGTATAGTGAAAGGATAGAACCTTGACACACCCCTTTGCTCCTTTTAAACCACCTGCTATCCTCATTCGGTT
>NW_022111339.1:2005482-2007476 GCF_000313985.2 Echinops telfairi
CTCCCCAAACCTTTCCTCTAGTACTGTTATTGAGGTTGACCCAGCTCTTCCTTGGTCACATTTTTAGTGTCTTTCAACCTTAGGGGTCCATCTTCTAGCACTATCCTTGTCAACATTCCATTGCTTCTCCTAGGCCTGTCATCGAACGTTGTTTTTTTAATAAAGTAGATTTCCAGGTCCTTCTTTGTAGTCTGTCTTAGTCTGGAAGCTACAGCCCAAACCAGTTATGATTTAGTCCATTTAGGCTCATGATGACCCCATGAGTGTGAGAGAAGAACCAGGCTTGTGGGGTTTTCTCTATTCTTGTCTTAAGCGATATTTTGTTGTGTTTTCATTGAAGGTTTAGGCTCTCATTCAAAATTGCTTACACTCATTGTCCAATGACACTGGTTATATCTTCATAATATCTGTACATTCTCAATATTTCCATTCTGCTTGTTCCATTTCCATGAAATTTATTTTCCAACCCTCTTGCATTTTCATCTTTATTTTCAAGTATTTGTGCTTCACTTAGTCTTCTATAAATGGTTTTTAAAATCAGTTTGCTCTTTGGATGATAGTGAGGTGCCACTGTGTGGCTTTAGCGTTGATGCTGACTCACGGTGAGGTGACACCAGGTGTGTCAGAGCAGGCTGTGCTCTGCGGGGTCTTCAATGACTGCCTATTTCAGAAGCAGATCGCCGGGCCTTCTTCAGAGTGGCCTCAAGCCTCCATCTTCTCAGTTAGCAGCCAAGCAAGAAAGGAATTTGCCTTTAAGGTGATTGTTCCCATACCTTCTCTCCGGTCAAAGTAATACCATCCATCCTTATAAATTGACTAAATGTAATGTGCTTAGTAATATCTTCCAACTTATCAGAGAGACAGAGAGAGAGAGAGAGAGAGAGAATTCTCCAGAGAACTTCCAGAGTCTAGATTTGGCATGTTATTCGCGGGGTATTCAAAAACTCAGTGGAAAATTTCCATTATCTGTTCATTTCATTTTTCCATGGACACATTGAAGCCCTTCCCCACTTTGTACTGGTTTAGACATGCCAACTAAGAAGTTATTTTCATTATTGTTTCTGTTGAAGTTGCTTACAGACTCTCCAGCAGTTCAAGTCAAAATACGGCTGCCGGAAACTCTTTGGAAGAGTGTCTACTTGTAGTCTGGTTTCTTTTCATTTTCCTACCACATCCAAGGCAAAAAGTGGTAGATGAGAAATCTGAAAATTAGATCAGAAAGAAAGTAATCATACTTCTTTTACAAAGATGTATCCCCCTGACCCAAGATGAATATCATAAAGAAGTTTCATCTTTCTAGAAGTGTCAAGCCATCTGGCAAAAGAGCTGACTGAGACAACTATTGCACTGAACAAATTCTCATACCCACTCTGCTCTCTCTTTTCCTCGTAAGTGTAAATATTCGCCAATTTATGGAGTTGGCAGTGGTGGTGTGGGTGGTTCTTTACTGAAAGGCTGTTGATTTTTCCTTTTTAAACTAAGTGGAGGCAATTTAAAATTTAGAATTAAATGCCTTCCACATATTCATATCTTTGATTCACCAATAGCATATCTGGGAATTTACACTAAGGAAATAATTAAGAATGTGTGTAAAAAATAGCCACAAAATACTCATTTCATCATAATTTATAAAACTTGGAACAACCTAAATATTCAGCAATAGAAGATTGTTTAAAAATTATGGTTCACACAAAGCAAGAAAATTAACTCATAATGGACCAATGACTTAAATATAATAGCTAAAAGTATACAATTTTTAGAGAGAGAAAAACCACATGGGTAAAACATTTCAAGACCTTGTTTTGACTATGGATTCTTAGGTATGATACCCAAAGCACAAACAATAAAAGAAAAAATAAGTAAATTGAATTTCATAAAAAGGAATTTTTACAATAAAAAAGTGAATAAACAGCCTGCATAATGGGAGAAAATATTAAGAATTGTGTATCTACTAAAGGCTTAACTTCAAATAAACAAACAGCTCAATGAAAAAA
>NW_022111339.1:2008317-2014251 GCF_000313985.2 Echinops telfairi
TGACACCACCAGCGCTCTTCTGGACTGTCCCCACAGGATGGCTTTTATCAGACACACAGTAAATATCCAGAAAATGCTGACGAGGCTGTGAAGAAGTTGGAACTTGTATTCATTACTGGTGGCATGGTAAAATGTTGCGCTGCTGTGGAAAATGGTGGAATAACTGATTCCTCATAAGGTGAATGCAGAACTGTCGTATGATCCAGCCGTTCTACTGGTCAGCAGATACTCTGGAAGCAGAGACTGAGGTCGACCTCTGTACTTAGACCAGTACTCACTGCAACTCTGCTCAAGGTAGCAGGGAGCGGGTGCAAGTGGACATCACGAGATGGATGGATAGACACATTGGGGCATGTACACACCAGGAAGCATGATTCAGCCACAGAGAGAGATGAAATCCTAACACACGGGCCTGCATGGACAAGCCATGAAGACATGCGGAGTGAAGTAAACCAGAGCAGGAATTGGGGTGATGGTGGTGGTGACAGAAATTATTGCTGAAGGGACACTGAGTTTCTGTTTGAAGTGATGTCAACCCCTTGGAAACAGCAGTGGTGATGGTAGCTCACCCCGATGACAGTACTTTATGTCACTGAATCAAACACTTGGCTACTGTACATGGTTAAAACCATCAATGCTTTGTTTTTCTATAGCTCTACTTTAATAAGATTTAAATTAATTTAAAATTAAAAAATGTAGTGCATCCTTATAACTACAGGATGAAAGAAAATATTTGGGAGCCGTGTAACCCATTGCCATCGAGAGCATGTTTGTTAAGAACAACAAACCACTGCCACGGAGCCTTTCTGACTCAGAGTGATGACACACTGATATTGTAAATCTTGCCAAGAGTCTCATATTCCACCTGTGGAGCTGCTGGTGAGTTTGAACCACTGACCTTGTGATTGGTAGCCCAATGCCTAACCCACAATTCCACCAGGAAAGGGCTTGGAACTCAGAATATATAAAACTCAGCATATGCAATATACAGTCAGTAAACTAACTATGGGTATAGATTGCAGAAGAACAATAACGAACATGTTTAGGATGTGATATTAAAAAACGTACTTCAAAATGCTATGTACTATTTGATAATTTTACAAATATATGATATCCATGTATCTTCTTGCCTTTAAGATGTCATCATTTGTAGAAGCACTGAGTTAGTTAATTGTGCCAGCCTGGCCGATAATCACATGTGGGGCTGGTTGAAAGGTGGAGGGATAAATGGGTGGTGAAGCCTCGCCTTTCTAGTTCTCGGGTCTCTTGTTTTGTGATGGTTGCATCGGGTGCAGCTGCCTTAGCAGTTCCCTGCTTCAGCTTGCAAGATTGACTTCCTCCAAGACATCCCCAAGGAGAAGCCGCATGGATCTATCCCGATGCAGCCCTGGGTGCTGGAGCAGCCGTGTGGAGACCCCTGCCAGTGCTGAGATGCTTACACGTTCACGGACTCAGCTTTCCTCCTGCAGTCGGCATTATTGCCTCTGTTTTGTGAGGTGAAGGACTTTGTGGACTGGTGTTGGGTATGGGTTAATGTTGGACTTGTGGGCTTGGGCAGCATTGGGTTGGGATGTTTTCGTGATGCACATTTTCTTTGCATAAAACTCTCTCTTATACGTGAGTTGCTGTGGATTTGTTTCTCCAAAGTACCTAGACTAATACAAGCACCATTAGCTTCATTCCACCTTGCAGACAAAAGGTTATCCCAGTTCATGCTACATTGAAATAGCGATCAGCCTCACTGACAGTCCTCTGTTGGGGGGTTTCGATGCTTTCTCATTAGTCATCGACTCCACACACAATGTTGCAGCAAGTACTGGGGGGATTCTGTCATTCATAGATGTTCAACGACTATATTTTTAAATACTGATAGTAATGATGAAAACGAAAACAAGACAAAATGAAAAATGAGATCTTTTACTTACATCAGAACCAATGTACAACATTCCCATCGGAATAGTATACAAGTAGGGCACTAGTTTATGTATTTTTTGGTTCAATTTTCTGCACACAGTATTGGTTTTTTAATTGCAATTTTTCATTTCATTTTTTTTAAATGATGCCTTTTGATGCGTGCAGCACGCACTCTGAGCACATTTCCAGAGAATGACCATCAAGGTGGAAGAGATCTTCCTGAGTTTCGTCAGGGTACAGGACCTCACCATCACCAGGCTCTGGTTTGTTGTTGTCTTTTTTTTTTCCCTCTCCAACATGCCTGCGCCGGGCATCCACATCAATATTTACACACTCCATCATTCCCCGGGTTATTTATTTTCCTCGGACCATTTTGCACAGTGACTAGGTTTTGCAGCTTGGAAGTTGACAGAATTTGTCGCTGGTATCCATCTTGATTACATTTACTGCTGAAAGTTCAGAAAACGGTGGTTCTCAAGCAAAGCACAGGGTGGGCTCCGGCAGGGAGCACCAGGCCATCGGAAAAGCTGGGTTGCCTTTTTTTAAAACAAAATGTTGGCCACTGTATATTGCTCAAAATCTTCTCTGTATGTGTGTGTGTTTGCACGTTTCAGCGACACTTTTACTTCATGTTTTACAAATAAATAAAACATAAAACTCTTTTTACTGGCAACTATCAGCAGAAGAAGAAATTAGGAAGGGCCAGCCCTCATGTGGAGCCTGAAGTGGTCAATGCCACTGGGCTCCCTTCCTGGATCAGCCAACCTCCATCAAAGAGTTGTGTTCTCTCAGGAAACCTCTTCACGTTGTGGGACCCTTTGGTGGGTGGAGCACAGTGTGTTGTGTTTTCTGCAGTGTTTTCAAAGCATGAGGACTCCAGAAAGCTCTTGGGTGCAGAAAATGCTTACTGTGCTCATCTGCTAACTGCAAGGATCAAACTGCAGGCCCCTTCAGAGGTGCCTGAGAAGAAAGGAACTTTCTGAAAGTGCCTACTCCTGAAAAGTCAGCCATTCAAAACCCTATGGAATGGGGTTCCATCTGACACACATGGTCACTGGCCGGTTGGAATAGGTGACATGGCAACCGGTTGACCTGGCTTCGCCGCTTGCTACTTATGTGATGTTTTACAGGTGATTCAATGCTGTTTTCTCCCCAGCAACAGGGGACAAAGAAATAATGGCTACCTTACCCCATTGGTATGTCATTAAAGGACTGAACACATTTACAGGATTTAGAACAACATTTGGGGCATGGGATGTGTTTGTGGGATAAAGATTATGATGTTTAAGTTCTTATCCTGACCTGGAACAGGGTCTGCTGAAGTGTGAGAGATCTTGCCTTCTATCCTTACCAAGGTATCCGTGTTGGGGGTTGTCACTCGTTCCCACTCTAGATTTGTACAAAGAGTGGCACTTCAGTGCTGGTATTCATACTGTGTTTTGTTAGTATTTAGTTGACAGCCTCTTTCAATGAGGCAGAGCTGAAAAATTAGAGGGACCACAATTAATGTGACACCTTGCCTGGTGTCTAGTCAAGGGAGATGGAGCAGGGCCGTTTAAACAGCAGTAGGGTTTACAACGATTAGTGACAGTCTCAGGTCGGCATCATTTTGCATGAAGAACAAAACATGCAATAGATAGTGGGGTCACATCAACCTTTTTAGCTGTTTTGCCAAGCATGACAATTAATTCCATAAGCAACATGCCTGTATTAACTTCTGAACTTTGCCTATCAGCTCATTACCCAGAGAGAGGTACAGGACATTATCAGCATGCCAGAACTTTCTTTGTGTCTCTGCCTGGTTAGGAATCACCTCCCTCTCCAAGGAGCCCTGGTGGTGTCATGGTTATGCATCGGACTGTGATCTGCATGGTTGGCAGTTTGGAACCACCAACAACGTTGAGAGAATGACTGGGCTTTGCACTCCCGTACACAGTTACAGTTTCAGAAACCCACAGGGTTTGCTATGAATCAGCATCAACAGGGCGGCAATGAGTTTGGATTTGGTCCCTTCAAACCTAAATCATCATAAGTCACCTTTTCTTTTATTTTGAATTTATATAAATGGGGTCATATACTAAGTACTAGTTTGGGGAGTGTTTGGAATGCTCTGGGTAGCACAGGCAGTTAGAGTACTTGCCTGCTCACAGAGGCATTGGAGGTTTGAATTCACCCAGAGGCACCTTGGAAGAAAGGCCCGATGATCTACTTCTGAAAAACCAGTTCTTGAAAGCCTTGTGAAGCAGAGTTCTGCTCTGACACATATGTAATCACCATGAGTCAGGGTAGACCTGACCACAACTGGTGGTGTGTGTATCTGTCTCGTTTCTTCTGCTCAGGATGATGCCTGCATTTGTTCCCTCTCATTGTTGCAGAACATGAGTATTTTATTTTATAAATATAACACATCAATATTTCCATTCTATTCTTGATGAGCATTTGAGTTGCTTTCAGTTTGGGATTATTACAATTGGCCTGCTTTGAATAACTGTGTACATTCTTGCACAAATTTTTAAAATTGGGTTCATACTAATACATTGCATTGGGTAAACCTGCTGCAGAAGACCTTTTGCAGTGTTGAAGAATAGGACGTTACTTTGAGAACTCAGGTGTGCCTGACCCAAGCCATGGCATGTTCAATCGCCTCATATTCATGTGAAAGATGGAAATTAAATACGGAAGATGAAAGAAGTGATGCATTTGAATTAGTCTGGTGCAGAACACTGAAAGTACCATGAACTACCAGAAGAACTAACAGATCTGTCTTGGAAGAAGTACAACCAGAATGCCCCTTAAAAGCAAGGACGTACTTGGGGTATATTATCAGGAGAGACCAGTCCCTGGAGATGGACATCATCCTTGGTAAAGTCGAGGGTCAGCAAAAAAGAAGAAGACCCTTGACAAGACAGATGGACACAGTGGCTGCAACAATGGGCTCAAACATAAGAACAATTGTGAGGGTGGTGCCGGACCTTGCGGTGTGTCATTCTGTCCTCTGTTGGGTCACTATGAGTTGGAACATGCTCAGCACCTAACAGCAACAGCACACACTGATAAATGGAATTTGAGTCACTCGGTTCCTGCATGTTCACGTTAAGCATATATTTCTGCCTCTCTAAAGTGTTTAGATCAATTTAAACTCCTATCAGCTATCATGAAGCTCCATTTCTCTATATTCTCTGGAATACTATATTTTGTATGTCTCTTCTGTTTTATTTTTAGCCTTTAAACTTTAGCCATTCTGGTAGTTTTGCAATGCTATCTCATTATAGTTCTTATTTTTATTTCCCAGATTGCTGATGGTTTTGAGTAACTTTTCATGCATGTTAATTGGCAACTTGGCTATCACTTTTGTAAAGTCAATGTTTAAATCTTTGGTCCATTTATTATTGGATTACCTCTTTCTCTTTTATCGCAGTTTAAAAGTTCTTCTATCTATGTAAGGTAGACAGGATAAACAATCCATAGGTGAAAATAATAGGACCAGGGGGTGTGGAGGTGCACAGGAGAGGGGGTGGGTGGGAACGGAGAGTGGGGAGCCAAGAAATTCAGGGGCACAGGAACAACAAGTGATTTAAAATTAATGATGAGGGGGACCTAGAATGTTTGGTGGGGTTTGATCAAGTGCAACCTATCCAAGAGGAATTGAGAGCCAAATGGAGGGTGAGCATGATAATGGGACAGGAGGAAGGTGAAAGGAAATAGAGGAAAGAACTAGGAGGCAAAAGCTATTTATAGAGATATAAGTATAGGCATATATATGTAAATACATTAATTTATAATGGTGAGAATATGTCAATGACCTATAATGATAGGTCAATGTGTTATATGTTAAATATTAGGATAGCAGACGGGCTTTGGGCCTCTACTAAAGGCCTCCCTAAACACAAGAACACTTTTTTCTAATAACCTGGCACTCTTTGATATTTACCTTCCCGACAGGATTGCTGAAGACAAAATGGGTGCATAAGCAAATGTGGTGAGGAAAGCGGATGGGGCCCGGCTATCAAAAGATATAGC
>NW_022111339.1:2015254-2036984 GCF_000313985.2 Echinops telfairi
TGATGGCAACATATGTTCAAGTGTGCTTAATACAATTGAATGATGGATTGTTATAAGATTTATAAGAGCCCCGCCTAATAAAATAATTAGTAACTTAAAAAAGAGTACTTTACATATTCTTCACGTAAGTTTTTTGCTTGATTTATGGATGGCAAATACCTTTTCCCAGTCTGTGGATTGTGTTTGTGTTCTCTTAAGAGCATTCAAATTCACGAGGAGCAATTTAACATGCTCTTCTTTTGGGGTTGGTACACACTGTGTTCTATTCGTGAAATCTTTGCCAAGTTCAAGATTACCAAGAAAAATCTCTTTTATTTTCTTCAGGAGGCTTTATTACATTACATTTTGTTATTAGATCTATAATTTATGTAAAATGAATTTCAGTAGAGGATGAAATATTTGGATTAAAATCCATTTCTCTCCCCACTCCCAGTGCCATTTATAGGAGTGTCACTTACACATTCCATTGTCTTGTCAACCGCATTGTAAACCACATGACTGTCATATGTACGTCTGTTTCTGCACGTGTTACTCCATCCCTTTGGTCTTCTGGTTAACAATATCACGCTCATTACCGTAGCTTTAAAATACTTAACGAGCCTCGTGGCAATACTTCTTCTGACCTACTACTAGAACCTGATTGTTCTTCAAGATTGTTATGGCCATTTTTTACTTTTTGCATTTTATCTGAAGCACTTACTGATGAAGATCAGACTGCAGCCTTCAATATGGAGGACGTATTGAACATAAAACAAAATTCCCCGAACGCGGAGCAAGAAGCAGCATCACAATAAACGGGAACAGATTGTAATTGTGCTGGGCTTCATTATACGGGGTCCGCCATTCCCCGCACCGCCCACCCCCACGGGGACAGCGGTCAGGAAGTCAATGGTATATTAGTCCTTTGGGCAAATCTGCTCCACAAGTGTTAAAGGGCAAAGGTATCAGTTTGCGCACTAAGGTGGGCCTCATTGTAGGAGACCCTCCAGTAAAACGCTGACTAGAAATAATGATAGCTACACTCTGCTTTATTCCCCAAATCAGGAAGAGAGATTTTACTATGAAGTATAATGTCTGCCCTGTGTTTTTTGTGGTTACCCTTTGTCAACTTACAGTTCATTTTAAACTTAAATATACTGAGAATTTTTTATCATGAATGAGTGTTAAATTTTATCAGGTGGTTTTCATGCATCTACGGCAATGCTGGGAGCCTGCATGGTGCAGCAATGAAAGCAAGCAGCTTCTCACAGCAAGGTTGGCAGCTCCATTCCCCCCACAGCTCCGCAGAAGAAAGATAGAAATTTGCTTCCATAAAGATATATGAGCCTAGGGTGTGAACGGCTGTGCTCTTAAACAGAGTGCATTGTGGGTGAGTTACTGCAGGTGTAATTGGGTTGAAAGGTGACATCTCATCATTTGCATTCCATATTGACCCATTGTATATTTTTTCCAGTTTTTATGAATTATACTATCATTTTTTTTCTGATAATGTTGTCAATCTTTAAAATCAAGATTGTGTTGGCCTCATAAAATAGCAAAGAAATTGTTTCCTTTTAATCTGTACTCTGGAAGAATCTGGGTTGCTTCTTTCTTAAAAGAATGACATCAAGTTGAAATCTACCCCACACTTGGAATTTTTTTTTCAAGGAAGATTAAAAAAAGATTTAATTCCTTTAACAGATTTAAGGTTACTTTGCCCTTTTAATAGACAAAGAGTGGTGTTGTTCTATATATTCTTGTGTATGTTATTACAGTGAATTTTTAAAGTAATGTTGCTACTAAATTTTTGGATTCATTGGCATACATTTTTTCATGCTTTTTAAAATTTCTCTTAAAGCTCTTGGACTGTGTTAATTTCCCATCTTTCATTCTTGATATTGGGTATTATGTCTTCTCTCTCATTCTTCATTACTCTTATAAGACTTTGTCAACATTACTCAATTTTCCAAACATACATGTGTGCCCTAATTTTTTTTCATTGACACTATTCATTTCTCTTTCTGGGTCCTTTTTCTTTGAATTTACTTTCTTCTAACTTTTAAAACAGATGCTTAAATAATTAATTTGCGTTTTCATTTTTCCCATACGTACATTTAAAACTATTTCTATTTGAGTCATATAAGTTTTGATACACAATTGTTTTAGTTTTTATTTCATTCAAAATATTTTCTAATTCCCATTGTGATTTCTTTGTAACTATAGGTTACTTAGAAGGTTATTGCCTAATCTTAAAATATTTGAGGAGATTCAAGTTATGATGTTGTTAATGATTTCTATGTTAATTCCAATTGGCTCAGAGGATATCCTCTGATTTCTATCTTTTGAAATTTGTTGAGTTTGCCTTGTGTCCCGAGTATATTCAATTTTGGTAATTTGGTCCTTGGGCATTTAAAAAATCTGTTAATTCTGAAGTTTCAGGGTGGGTACCATTTTCTGCGATCAAGTTGTGTATGTGCAACATTCAAATCTACTTGTTTTATCAATTATTGGGAAAGAGGTAATAATATTTTCTCTTTTTTTCTTATTTAGATCATTCTGTTGAGGGCTTGTACAACTCTTATCACAATCCACACATCCATCCATTGTGTCAAGCACATTTGTACATCTGTTGCCATCATCAGGTAATAATGTTTTCTACTGTATTTATTCATTTGTCTCAATTCTCCTTTTAATTGTGTCATTTGGGGGCTGGGATAGTTTAAAATTTTGTGATCCAAAATCAAGACCAAACACACTGCCATCCAATCAATTCCAATTCATAGTGACCATATAGGATTGAGTAGCATTGCCTCTGTGGGTTTCTGAGATTGTAAATCTTTACAGGAATATGAAACCTGATATTTCATCTTCGGAGCTGCTGGTGGTTTCAAAGTGCTGACCTTGCTGTTAGCAGCCCAATGTGTAATCCACTATGCTTGCTACCAGTGGCCCCAAAACTTTGTTAGCTGCATCAAAATTTAGGATGATCATATCTTCCTATTGATTGACCTTGCTTTCATTGACTAAATGTAATGGTCCCATTAATAAAAATTTAATGCCCCCCCCAAGTTTGTCTTATTTTCAAATCTCCATTCATTCACTCAATCATTACTAATAAGGAGCCCTGGTGGCATATTAGGTTAATGGCTGGACTGCTAACCGTAAGGTTGAAAGTCATCCAGGGAGAGAGAGAAGGGCACCTGCTCCTATAGATTTGCAGTCTCAGAAACACCACAGAGCAGTTCTCCTCTGTCTGATAGGGTTGCTACTGGTCAGAATTGATTTAATGGCAGTGTGTTTGGTTTTACTGTTATTTCTACTAAGGGAGGAGCTATATCAGCTTTCAGTTGAAAATGGGTTTATGATTCATTCTTCTTTTCTTTCAAACTTTCTTTTTTTCTTATATTTAAGCCATGTCATTACAAGCTATATATATAGTTAGTTTAGTTAAGTTTCTTTTCTGCCACTTATCTGTCAGCTTGTTGTAATTTAGTGGTTTGTGTGTTGCTGTAAGGTTGGAAGCTATGTCTCTGGTGGTGTTTCAAATGCCAGGAGGGTTACCCAACATGAACAGGTTTCAGCAGAGCTTTCAGACAATGAAGAAGGAATTGGCTCGTTACTTTGGAGCAAGTAGCTGCTGTAAACTTTATGCATAGCTTGGAAACACTGTCAGACATTGAAGCCCTAATGACTGGAGGGGTAGCATGGTTGGAGATAGTGCTAGAGGCTGGCCCCTTGGGTCAGAAGGTACTCTAAATGTGATTAAAGAGGAACTGCTTTCTCAAAGTGGAGTCAACCAAATGGAGTAAAGCCTGTAGGGTGGACCCTTTGGGATCTTCATTTGCTGATGGGGCCAGGGCAGAACTCAAAGTAAGAAGAAACAGCTGCAAAAATCTAGTAATAATCATAACTTGGAATGTACAAAGTATGAATCTAGGAAAATTAAAGTTCTCAAAAATGAAATGGAATGCATAATAGTTAAAATCGTAGGCATCAGTGAGGTGAAATGGACTGGTATTGGCCATTTTGAATCAGAAAATCATCTGGTTTACTATGTCAGAAATGACAAATTCAAAATGAATGCTGTTGCACTCATTGCCAAAAAGGACGTTCTAACATCAATCTTGAAGTACATGCTGCCTGTGATATGGCTATATCTATCTGCCTTCAAGAAATCTAATCAATGCAAAAATTATTCAAATTGATACAGGCACTAGAAAAGCTAGTCACAAAGAACTTGAAGAATCCTAATGAGGTCTTCAGTCAAAAATTGATCAAACATGAAATCAAGATGCATTGACAATTATGATTGGAATTCAAAAGTTGGACACAAGGAAGAAGGAACAGTAGTTAGGAAATATGGACTCGATGGGAATGAAGCGGATAAAATGATAGCATTCTGCAATACCAACGACTTGTTCATAGCAAAGACCTATGTTAAGCAACACAAAAGATGAATACACACATGGCCTTCCCCAGATGGAAGACCCAGAAATGAAATTGACTACATTCTGTGGGTCGAGGTGATAGAAAAGCTCCATATCCGCAGCTAAGCCCAGGCCACGGGCTGACTGTGAAACAGACCACCTGTTGCTCAGATGTAAGTTCAGGTTGAAGTTGAAAAAAATGAAGACAAGTCCACAAGAGCCAAAATATGACCTTGGGTCTATCCCACCTGAATGCTGGGAACATTTCAAGGACAGATTTGACACATTGAACACTAATGACAGAAGACCTGACGAGCTGTGGGAGGACATCAAGAACTTAACTCATGAAGAAAGGAAAAGGTCTTTAAAAGGAGAGGGACAGACAACCGAAAAGTGGATGAAGGGTGACGTCGGACAGGGCAAGATATGACAAAATACCCATTTATAAACTATCAAGGGCACATGCGTGGGGGGGGGGAGCGGGGAGGGAGGGGAAAAATGAGGACCTGATGTCGGGGGTTTAAATGGAGAGAAAATGTTTTGAGAAACGATGTACAAATGCGCTTTACACAATTGATGTGTGTGTGGATTGCGATAACAATTGTATGAGCCCCTAATAAAATGTTAAAAAAAAAAAGAAAAAAGAGAGGAATGAAAGAAAAGGCCCAAATGGATGTCAAAAGAGACTCTGAAACTTACTCTTAATTACAGACTAGCTAAAGTAAATGGAAGAAATGATGAAGTCAAAGAGCTGAATAAAGAGCTTCAAAGGGCAACTCAAGAAGACAAACTAAAATGTAGTGAAATGTATACAGAACTACAGCTACAAAACCCACAGGGTTTCTAAACTGAAAACCTTAAGCTGTCTTTTATTGGAAAAATGTCAAGCCTCAAGTTGCAATATTAAAAGATTCTATAGAAAAATAATGAAGGATTCAGGAAGCATCAAAAGAAGATGGAAAGAACACATAGAATCACTGTACCAAAAAGAACTAGTCGGCATTCCCCTATTTCAGGAGGTAGCAGATGAGCAAGAACAAATGGCACGAAAGGAGAAAACTCATGCTGCACTGAAAGCATTAGCCAAAAACAAAGCTCCAGGAATGGATGGGATACCAATGGGAATGTTTCCAGAAGCACTGGAAACACTCCCTTGTCTGTGCCAGGAATTTGGAAGACTTGGCCAGCTGACTGGAAGAGATCCATATTTGTACCCATTCCAAAGGAAGGTGACCCAATAGAATGCTCAAATTATAAAGCAATGTCATTGATACCACATGCTTGTAAAGTGTTGCTGAAGGGCATCCACCAGCAGTTGCAGCACTGCATTGACAAGGGGTTGCCAGAGATTCATGCTGAATTCAGAAGAGAAAGTGAAGCAAGGCGTATCATTTCCGATGTCAGCTGGGTCTTGGCTGAAAGCAGAGAATACCAGAAACACGTTTACTTGTATTATATTGACTATGCCATGGCATTCAACTGTGTAGACCATAATAAACTGTGCATAACCTTGAGAAAAATGAGAACTCTAGAACTTATCCATGCATCAAAAGGCATTGTTCAAGCAAAACAAGAGAATACTGCATGGTTTAAAATCAGAAAAGGTGCGAGTCAGGGTTGTATTCCGTCACCATACTTAGGCAATCTGAATGCTGAACAAATCACCAAAGCAGCTGCCTGGCATGAAAAAGAGTGTGGCACCAAGATTGGAGGAAGGCTTATTAACATCTTGAGACATGAAGATAACGGAACCTTGCTTCTTGCAAGTAAGGAGGACTTGAAGTACTTGCTGATGAAAATCAAGCATCGTAGCCCTCAGTATGGATTTCAGTGCAAAGGCAAGATGGCCAAAATCCTCACCACTGGACCAGTAGTTATATCGTGATAAGTGGAGAAAATATTAAAATTGTCAAGGTTATTTTCTTGCTTGGGTCTATAATCAGCACTCATGGAACCAGCAGTCAAGAGATCAAAAGACATTGTATTAGGGAAATCTGCTGCACAACTCCTAGAGTTTTGAAAAGCAAGGATGTTATTTTGTGGACGAGGGTGCACCTGACCCTAGCAATGATATTTTCAATCACCTCATCTGCATATGAAAGTTGGATACTGAATAAGGAAGGCTGAAGAAGAATTAATGCATTTGAATTGCGGTGCTGGATTGCTAAAAGGACAAACCAATCTGTCTTGGAAAAATTATGGTCAGCATGCTCCTTAGAGGCCAGAGTAGTGAGACCTTGTCTTACATAATTTGCACATGTCACAAGGAGAGAACAGCCCCTGGAGAAGGATATCATGCTTTGTAAATTGAGGGGCCATGAAAAAAGGGAAGACCCTCAGGGAAACGGATTGAGACATTGATGGCAACAATGGGCTCTAGCACAAGAACAATTGTGAGGATGGTGCAGCACCAGGCAGTGGTTCATTTCTGTTGTGGCTAGGGTCTTTATGGATCGGAACTGACTTGATGGCATCCAACAACAACAATGACAAGATTTTCTTTATTGATAGATATGTTTATTTATAATATGACTGTTTTCTCTTTGTCCGATCTGTTTCCCGCCCCCCCACACACACACCTGCTTTCTAGGTTATTTAAGCATTTATTGACTATATTTTGTTATTTTACTTCTTATCTATTAGGTTTTTTGTTATTATTCTAGTGGTTATATTCTAGAAATCAAATATATATATATTTTCCTAATTTGAGGCAACCTAAAACTATAGAATTCTTACCACTTCTAGGATTTAGAATAGGAGCTCTGGTGGTGGAATGGGTTGCTAATAGTTGGGTTGCTAAGCTCAAGGTGAGCAGTGCAAACCATCTGTCATCCCTCTAGAGAAAGGTGAGGCTGTCTGCCCCCTTCAAGATTTATAATCTGTCCTTCTGGGGAACCCTTGCAAATATTCACAACTGCTCTGCTCTGGGGCTTTCTTCTCTCTAGCATGTGGTCTCAGAACCCTGGACATCTTATCTTGCCATACCCTCAGCTCCTTGTCCTCAACTCAGGGCCTGCTAGACTGTGCCCAGGTTACCCCTCATTGCACACGGTATGGTAGTGTCCAGATACAGTAAGCTGAGGCACTAGTGGCACTAGTCGGACTTAGCACATTTCCCCCTGTCTTCCAGGGACCATTGTCTTTCATTGTCTGATGTGCAAGCTTGACAATGTCAATCACATACATTTTCTCTGGTTAATCATTCTTGTTGTTTTGAGTAAGAGGATAGGTCACGTTCATTTATGCCATTTTTGACAGAAGCAAAAGTTAATGTGCTACGTTTAAAAAATTGCATTTGACTGTGGGACCCCTTTTCCTGGTGCCTGCCTCGGGAATTTCTGCATTAAAGCATTCATCCACAGAAGTGGAAGAATCTGAAAGATAGTAGGCACTCAATAATGTTGAGCTAAGAAATGGAATTTACCCATTAAAACTCAAATGCCTTTGAGACATAAAACCCTTTAAATCATTAACATCCAGTAGCACTGATTAATTGATCTGATGATTGGTTTAAGTTTAATTCTTTATCTGACAGAGGAAAGATAAAAACTGGAACAAATAAAATTATAGAGTTTGAAGATGTTGTTGGGAAGATAGGATAGAGGTCCAGGCCGATGCTTGAGCTTCTTTCTTCCTTTTACAGATGAGTCAAATCTTATAGGATGAAGTGACTTGCTTAAGGTCAAGTGGTGTCCCTGGGTGATCTAAAAGGTCACCCATTGGGCTGCTAACTGCCAATTAGGCATTTGAAGTTCACCCCATGACACCTAGGAAGAAAGGCCTGGCTTACTTCTAAAATCCAGCCACTGGAAATCCTTTGGAGCATACATATGGTCCCCATGAGTCAGAATCTTGGCAACAGATCTTTTCTAAGGTCATGTAGGTCATATACCGGAAGAGCTGAAATTAGAACTTTATTGTGAATTAGATAACACAAATCCCCATGGACGTCTCATATAGGATGGTTGGACTTGGTGATGGGGGGCGGCGGTGGTGGTGACTGAGTGAGGGAGTGGAGTCTGGAGATGCTTCTGGATGCACAGTCAGTGAACTGGCTTTCTACTGGTCCTGAGACATGAGCACACAGGCCAGCTAGGAGGGAGTCCAAAAGAGTCAGCCTGTAGGCTGCTGGAGAACAAGAATCCTGCTCTGTATAGAAAATGGAAACAGATAACTTATATGGAAAAAAATTTTAAGTTATTGCCAATAAATAAAAGTACTTCTGGCTATGCCCTCCTTTCTTATTTTGGATCTCCTCACACGCTGGTCCCCCAAGGTAATCCACAGGCTTGCTATCTTGTTTCAGGTACTATGAGTTTATTAGGCAGGCTTTGGGTGCTCATTTCTAACTCATCAAATTCCTGAGACTCTGTTTCAGGCATCTTCCCATTTGCCCACTGCCTCTGTCTAAACAAAAGCTACCATTCTTGCATCCCTGCCCTTAGAACACTGCTGGTCCTGGCTACAGAGGGCTGGAAGTGCCAAAGCCAAATAAAAATTTGCCTTCAATCCAGTGAGAAATCTGAATGAGGACTTGAGCATGCGCTGATTTCAGCAGCAGTTTAATTGTCATCCTAAAGGAATAAGAGGTACTTTTTCTTCATCATAGTACATCATGTCTTAAGAAGAACTGTGAGATGATGGTATTTTTCATTCTGGAGATGAAATATCTTTTGATCCAGGAGAGAATTGACAAATGCTAATTTAAAGATTCTGGTTTGTCATGGAGCTACAGAGCCCGACTGCCCAAGGGGTCCTGGGTTGGGGGTGGTGGACAGTGTTCTTGTAAGTCCAGCAGTAGTGAATCTGGTTTGGTGACCACTCTGTAACATGCCCAATGCACGCATGTCCAAAACATTTTAGAGGACCAGTGTTGGCCAGCGGCATCAGGGAGCTGAAGAACTATATTAACAAGTGATGCCCTTAGATGATAGACTACCTGCATCATGCCCTGTTTTCCTCATATCATACACACCCGAGGCCTCTCAATTTGTAATAGTCATTGTCAGAACTGATGCATCCTGGGCACTTGATATGAGATAAGCATTGTTTTTATGTACTTTTCTTGTATGTCTTCATTTTAAAAAAAACACCAGTCCACTGCTATTGAGTCCATGCTAGCTCATGGTGACAATTTCTAGGGTTTCTGATGGTGTAAATCTTTATAGGAGGAGACCTTGGAGTGGCTGGTGGGTTTGAAATTCTGACCTTTTAGTTAGCAGTTCAATGCTTACAAGCCAGCACCACCAGGGACCCTCATGACCGCCTGAGTCCTTCGCTATTACCTGATTGTGGAGCCCTCGTAGCACAGTGGGCTATGTGTTGGGTTGCTTACTGCAAGGTCAGTGGGTTGAGCCTACCAGTCTTTCTGCAGGAGGAAGGCAAGGCTTCCTGTTCCTGTAAAGATTTATAATGTGAGAAATCTGAAAGGTTCCCCACAGGGTCACTATGGGTCATAATTCATTGGATGGCAATGGGTTGGGATTTTGGACATGTAACTACCAAGGAAGCACTAGTAGGCTCATTTTACTAAAGAGTAGATTGAAGTAGAGAATGACTAAGTCTTTTGCTCAGACCAGACAGTGATGAGCCAGGAGTCTTCCCACGTTAGAATCCAGGGCCCAGAAGGCCGTCTTGGCCTGATGCTGGACCTCCCTTCAGTCAAATGGTGGAGGTGTGGAGCCACATTTAAGTTGATTTAAAGGAGAAAGGGAAGAAGAAAGGGTGGTGGGGAGATGCAAGAGAAGAAGACTTGTTATATTCTGTGTTGTGGAATATCAGAGCACAATGCTTACCCACTAGACTGAGAGGCTGGGCTTTATTTTTAGAAATAGAGTTAGTCTGAGCATAGGTATCATCCAACTTCTCTGTTCCTGGCAGAGTCTGTAAATCTGCTTTCATTAGTTTGAAGAGTCTTGAAGAGAATTCTAGGAGGACAAAACAAGACAACAACATGAAGAAACTTATTTGACTGGTTTTCTTTTCTTTTTGTTGAATTTCTCCTCATGGAGAGACATAAATTCAAATTGCTTTAGCACTCAATTTAAAATTTAAGTAGAAACCCTAACATACTACTATGTCCAAGGTCTATAGACAGTAGTTAAGCACTGATTAGTAACCTAAACATTGGCAGTTCAAATCTACCACAGGTTCCTTGGAGAAACAGGTCTTGCAATCTGCTCCCCAAAGGTCACAGACTAGGATGCCCTATGGAACAGCTCGAGCTGGAACATGGGGTGGGGGTGGGGGGTTGCTGTGAGTAGAATCGGCTCTATGGCAACTATCACCATCACCAGTACTGCTGGACCCAAGGCAGAGTTCTCAAATATTATAATAAGCATTTAAATATTATTTTTTTCCAGAACAGTTTTAGATTTGCAGAGAAATTACAAAGATAATATGGGGAGTTCTCTTGCACTCCATACTCAGCCTCCTTGGATATTAACATCATGCATTAGCTAATTTATTACAAAAATGGTATATTATTATTAACAAAAAGTCTTACTTCCTTCAAAGTGCCTTCACTTTCACATGTTTCTTTTCTGTCCCAAGATCCTGTCCAGGAAACAAAACCTTGTTTAGTCATTATGTGTCTTGTGCTCTTCTTGGCTATGAGCTTCTCAGACTTGTCTTAGTTTTGATGGCCTTGACAACTTTGAGTAGCCATGATGGCCGAGTGGGTTACTAGTTTGACTGTTAACTGCAAGGTCAACAGTTCAAACCCACCTGCCGCTCCTTAGGATAAAGATGAGGCTTTTTACTCCTCTAAAGAGTTACGGTCTCAGAAAAACCACAGGGAGAGTTCTACCCTGTCCTGTAAGGTTGCTATGAGTTGGCATCAACTCAATGATGATGACTTTTATTTTGATGTGTACTGTCCAGTGTTTATAGAATACCTCTCACTCGGGTTGTTCTGATGAGTTTCTCTTAATTACACCAGTAATCAACTAGTCAGAACTAGTTAGAAGTTTGGGGTGGGGGTGGGGGACAAACATACAAATAAAGTGTCATTTTCATCACATCATATCAAGGCTGCCTAGCAACAACATACTTATCACAGATAGTGTTGACACTGGCTGTGGTAATGTTTCTCCACTGTAAAATTACTCCCCACATTTACCAGAGTCTACTGTTGGGAAGGAAGTCACAATGGGCAATCCATGCTTAAGGAATGGGAGTTACGCTCCACTTCCTTGAGTATCTATATAAATTATCTGGACTTTTTGTGCATGGAAGATTTTGTCTGCCCCATATATTCATTTGATCAGAATTTTTAAGAGGTAGAGAATTAAGCAGACAATGGTGCAAACTAAATGCAATGAATACTTACAAAGCAAACCGAAAAGTTGAACTCTTAACTTCAAGAAGTTTACTCTAAACAGGAATAACAGAAATTCACTCATCAAGTGGCTTAATAAATTGCCTTCAATCAAATTTCAATTGGGAAAAATATGGAACACAAACGCTGGTCACTATAATTGTCATAATTAGCTGAGCCATTACTATGAATGAGCACAGTACTAGTAGTTGGTAGATGCTATGATTTTTCATGCTAGGTCATGTAATCTTCATTTGCAGAGGAGAAACCCAGGGCCAGAGAGGTTGAATGGCTTGTTCATCATCACGCAGCTAACAAACAGATCTCAAGGCCAAGTTTGTCTGGTTCCATCATCCTTGTTCGTAGCTTCTAAATGCACAGAGCAGTACCTTCTTAGATTCCCAGTGGAATTTGTCATCTGCAGATCCACAACAGAAAGAAACTTGGATCAGCAGCTTAGCTGGGGGAACTTGGCATGGACTGATAAAGTAGAGGCTCATACTTCATAATTTCAAAATAAAATACTGCTACTTGGCTTTTGGAGCCTTACCTCCATGACCTTGAGACCAAAAATACTACCACTGCTGACCGCTCAGAAAAGGGCAACCTTGGGAGGTCCTGAATAGAGTGAGAGAAAAGGGTGGAACAAAGCTCAAATTTATCAAAAAGGCCAAGCTTACTAGTTGGATAGAGACTGGGGGAACCCCTGCCACTATGGCCCTTAGTCACCCTTCTGGCTTGGAAGTGAGTTCAGTTCCCGTGGCTCAGGGTTCAGCCCAGATAGCAGATAGGTCCATACAGAGAACCAGAACATTCGTGAGGTACTCACACCTTCTAATGAGCAACTATCGAGGTCAAAAGGGTAGCATTTGTCCAATGACAAAACAGGGAGAGCAGGAAGCTTCAGGAAAGAAGGTGGAATGGAAACCGGAGACAAGAGAGGAAGTGGGACGAGTGATGTGACATGGTGGGGATGGCAACCGATGAAGTAAGATGTGAATGAATTGTTGATTGGAATCTGATTTGCTCTGAAAATCTTCACCCAATTCACAATGAAAAGCTAAAAAAAAAAAAAAAAAAGGAAGAAAGAAAGGAAAAATCAAGATGAAATATGTATATCTGTATATTAGATATAAAAGCATTTGCACATCACAAGTGGAATCATCAGGATCACTACAAGGACATTGTATTTCATGAACCGCAGAGAGCCCGAGATGAGAACATACCAGTAGCCGTGAAAATGGCACAGGCAAAGGAGACCTTTGGCTCTGTTGTACAAAAGGTGGCCATAGTCAGAGTTTATTCCATCACAATGATTCCTATCTGTCTGGCCACCAATCCATTCGTCTGTCCGTCCATCCATCCTATATATACATATACCATTCATTTATGAAAATAGATAAAGATTATGTATCTAAACCATCTTTACATATGCCATTACTTATGTCTATCAGGTAGGGAAGGAAGAGGAGACATTGACCCCTAGTTCAACTTTCCTTATTTCTTTGCCACAAAATCATTTAGGGAGTAGAGAGACAATAACGAGAGGGCAAAGACACTTAATCAGAGATTTTACAAACCACTAAATCAAAAGAGACTGTGAAATTCCCGCCCGGGGAAGCTCACAGCGAGCTTAAGTGGATTAGTCTACTGTACAGGAATCTGCGGACGCGGACGGCATGTGATTTTGCTGGGGCTTACTCAGCAGCCACATCATGGTTTTGCATCTCGCAAGCATATGGGCAGGTGCCCTTCCGCAAACCAGCCAGAAAGAGCAGCGCCTGGCGCGCCGCTCTCCCCGCACCGCTGTCTGATTTCGGGCGTGCCAGAGGCTGGCATTTACAGAGAGTTTGTGTGCGGGGGAACGTGCTGGAAATGAAAAGGCGACCAGGCTAATCAACTCGTAATGTCTACTTTTGAGAGCCAGGTTCTTGATGGCTAACTCGCATGGGCTGGACTTTGGACTTTGGCATGAATTCTTGGAGACAGAGGGAGGAAGTCCGCCTTCAGACCACATGGTTGCCCCTTCCCCAGGCCTCTGCAGAGCAAAGGGTTACCCATGGGGGCTCAGAAGAGCCCTTTTTGCTGTGATTCTCTTACAGGTGCCAGGGGCACCAGCATCAGCCCGCAGGATTCAACTCACAAACCACAGAGCTCGCTGGTTTCCCAAAACCCACAGGGACACACTGAGAAGGCTGGCGCTCCAGGGAGCTGAATGAACCAACTATGACTCACCAGAGTTAACAGTTGACATTAGCAGTCTATAATAAATAATTAATACAGCCCTAAGCGCTATAAAGTCAGTGACATGGTATCTCTCCCTTGGCTCTAAATGGAACTCCAGATAACCTACTTTGAACGGTAATGTGTTCACAGTATGTGGGAATTAACCGCTCAATATAATAAGTACTATTGAATTTCCCATCTCCATGCAGTTGAAGGGCAACTGCCACCCCAAACACAGTCATAACAGTAACTCAGGGATGAAAAAAAACAACAACAACCCTCTTTTATGGCAACCTTAAAATGTTATGGGTTAAAATCATCTTTAAGGGTTTAAAAAATAGCAATTAAATCTTACCATTTCTGTTTTCAAGACTGCAGCTGAAAAAACGAGGGTCTAAGAGCCATACTGTGCTAGCCTTGCAGAATCTCATTAATTCAGTCTGGCTCTTCAGATCAGCCGCTACATCCTTGTATTGTCACTCATCCCCTGGCCTTTTCAGGATTTCCATAGCCTAACTAGCAGTATCTCCATGGAAACCAAGCAGTCCTGCTTTGCACAGCCCGGAACTTTTTGTTCCTGACAAAGCTTGACAAATCACATGCAACATGGAGAGTTTAACACAGCGAACTAAATCCTGACCCTCACTTAGAAATGATAAACCCAAGGATCCCAGCTTTATTATAAATGATTTCCTTACAAGATACTTAACCAAGCCAGGGAAATGCTGAACCAGACAAGTTTCGAGAACAAGGTACTGGGGTGGGGGTGGAGGGGGATGCTGCCCAGAGAGGAAGCAAATAAATACATGGATAAGGAATCCCATACTGGTTCATCTGGTTCTATTTTGCCAATCTCATTTTGTGTCTGTTTAATCATAACCTCGGTTGAAAGCAGCGCAGGAGAGAGCGTGGGAGGGGATGCTGTTCCCAGAAGGGCCTTCCTTTCGCACGAGGAGGAGTAACACACGCGGAGTCCTCCTCTTCCTTTCCCTTGGTGGGCTCAGCTTGGGAATCCAACAGGTCTCTGTCCTGCTGGCCCCTCCTGGTGTGGCGAGTTTGCAGTTCTGAGGGGACGAGGTGTGGATGATTCTGGAATGTGGACTGTTCTTCCTGGGAAGAGAAGTTGAATTCCCTCGGGACAACAAGAGGACGTGGTGAAGCAGAGGAGAGCGTTCTTGGGGGCCTTTGACTCCTCAAAGCCCCAGTTGCCCATCCCCTGTACCCAGCAACCCTCATTATTCCTGCCCTCCCTCCCTGGCCTCCTGTAGGGGAGATGGGACCAAAGTGCCCCCCCCTCCTCCATAGGGCGCTGTCTTCGGAAGCAGGATCAAGCTGAGAAGAAGGGCAGTAGGAAGCTGAGCAGGACTCCATGGTGTCCAGGCACAAGTTCCTCCTCTATGGAGTCGGTGTCAGAGGCTTACCTGGGGCAGAATCAAGACACACACTTTTCCTCCGACTTATCCAGGTTTGAGTGTGAGGCAGCAATGCATTCTCAGGTAGGAAGGGCTCTTCTGTCTAATGGTTGCTTTCCTACCAGGAATGAGCTTCCTAGGTATAGACGGGAATAAATACACAGAATAGGGGGGTAGGGTGGGGGTGGGGGTGGGGGGTGTTAGGATGACATTATCCCCCAGTCGGCTGTCTCCCTTTCGCCATCTCTGCAGTGTCAGCTCAGTAATGGTGACAGGAAAGCACACAGGGGTAGGACAGGGGCCATGGCTTCAATTTCATTCTGTGTCCTTGGCCACACTTGGCATCACACTAGGAATGGATGTCTCTGAGGGTCCCAGGAGGTCTTCCTCCTTGGCTCTCCTTGCTTTTGAGACTTACAGTGTTTTAGAAATGTCATGCTACTCAGAGCTTTGGGGATGGTTGGTCTTGACTAATCAGACAGAACTAGATGGACCTGCATGTTGTCAGCTGTGTCCGTACTCTCATTACGCAGGGTCTTGCATGCTTAGAACAATGGCCATCCTGGACACATTGTACATGAATGACAAATATTTACTGATGAACCGAACTGGTTCTTTTAAGATCCCACAGTTCTCTATGATTGATCGAAGCAAGAAACCCTATCTCGTTTCAAACATCAGTGAATTTTATGGCACACTTTGCCTTTGAAAGCCAAGAATGATGACAACAACAATAGTAGTAGGAGCAGCAGCAGCTAGCTGCTATTGAGTTCTTACTCAGTAATACCAGATGGTCTCCCAATTGCCTCATATGTAAAAACCCATTTGATCCTCATAACTATCATATAGGAAATTAATGCTTTTACTATCCTTTGATTATTAACCTAATTTTATCAATGAGAATCCAGAGAGCACGCTTAACTAATTTCCTCAAGTTCACGGGGTAGTTATCTGTAGTACTGAGGTTTGAATCTAGGCAGACTCTGGAATCTACACGCTATTATTTGCTGTCTTTCATTATATTATGAATGCTGAGTGTCTTGAACCAGACTATTCAGCTAATTACAATCGCTAACAATTAGTTAACACCAAAAAACAAAGTCAAACCTACTGTCATTGAGTCAATGCAAGTCATAGCCACACGGTAGGACAGAGTCGCCCCCAAAGGCTTGGAGGCAAATCTTGTGGGAAACAAAGCATCACAGTTCCCTCCTGCGGAGCAGGCTGGTACATTCAAACTGATGGGATGTTGATTAGCAGCAGATTGTGTAATCACTGTGATATCAAGGCTCCTCCCACCATTAGTTTTTACTATATCCCAGGTGCCACTCTAACTTTACACGTATCATCTCAACATGACAACCATCTGGGGAGGGCTATACTATGAGGCAAGCTCTATTATTAGCATCACTTTATGGATGAGGAAACTGAGGCACAGAGAGGTAACGTTAATCCACTCAAAGCCATGTAACCAGCAAGTGACAAAACCAAGATTCAAACACAAGGATGCTCTAGAAACTTCTCTTAGCTGGACCCTTCCCCTTTTCTCTGGTCTTTCCAAGCAAGACAGCGAATACTTTTCCATGAACCCATTATTTCATGCAAATGTTTGCTTTCTGAGTACACCCACCAGCAGAACAAGACAGGACGGGCATAACTGGCATTTCCTCCTTCTAAGACAACTTTTCCATGTTGTGTAGAGATGCCAGACACAAGTTGAGGACTAGTGGCTGCCCATTCCCCTGATCCTGGGAGGTCACGCCTGAGGAGACTCGGTCTCCTGTCTACTCTCAGGGAGCCAAGGCTCAGAAGGGCGTACACAGGGTGTCAACAGTCTGGGCGCAGACTCTGAGATGAGGCGGTGATCACGTGCATCCCGTTGCTATGGGTAGTGGCTGTAGAGTGGGTTCTGACTCCCAGAAACCCCATGTACTGAAACCCTGCCCGGCCCTGCGCTACCCACACGGTGATGATGCCTGCCTGAGCCCATGGTTGCAGCCATCCTCGTCTCAATCCATTTCATTGAGGGGTTTCTTCTTGTTTGGCCGGCCCTCCACCAAACACGCTGTCTTTCTCCATGGCCTGCTCCCTCCTGGTCACGTACCCAAAGTGCGTGAGACAAAACCTCCTCCTCCTCGCTTCTAAGGGGCATTCTTGTTGTACTTCTTCTGAGATAGACTTGTTCTTTTTCCAGCAGTCCATGGTATACTCGGTATGCTCTGGCAACATTGTTAAGCAAATCCATCGTTTCTTCAATCTTCCTTACTCGTTGTCTAGCTGCTGCAGGCTTACAGGCCAGTTGAAACGATCATGGCTTGAGTGAGGTGCACCTTTTCCCTCACAGTAAAATCTTGGCTTCTCGACTTTTTAACGAGGTCTTTTTCAGCCAGTGGATTTACTCAGTGCAATCATTGTTACATGCCTTAGCTGCTTCACCCATGGGTGGTGATTGTGGACCCAAGTAAAATGAAATCGTCGACATTTGCCATCTTTTCTTTCTTTATCACGGCAGTGCTTGCTAGGCTAGTTGTGAAAAGGTTTGTTTCAGGCTATAGGGGAATCCTTTCTTTTGATATTCATCAGCAAGTGCTCTTTACTTTCAGCAAGCAAGGTTTGTGTTATAAGTCTTTCTCCAAATTCATCTTCATGTAAATTTATTTTATATATGAATATATATATTCATGTATATATTATATAAAATATATGATATACAAATCATATATTTTATATGAATCTATAAAAATATACTGTCAGGTAAATTGATTCAGCATACAAATATAATAAGTGCAGTGAATGGATAAATCCTGACACATACCTTTCCTGATTTTAAGCTACACAATATCCTCTTATTCTATTGAGATCCCTGCCTGTTGGCCTATGTACAAGTTCTCCAGAAGCATAATTAAGTGCTCTGGAATTCCCATTCTTTATAATATCATTCAGTTGAATGCCTTTGTATTGGAAAAAGATACAAATAAATATCTTTCTGGTGCTCTGTATTTTCAATCAAGATCTAGATGATATCAGCAATGGTATTTCTTGTCTGACTGTACTTGTCTGAATTTAGTTTGAATTTCTGGCTGTTCCCTGTCCATGTACTCCTGCAATTCTTTTTAAATTGTCATCAAAGAAATTTTACCTGCTTAATTGTATTATTTGTATCATTTGATAATTTCCTTATTCTGTCCAATCATCTTTCTTTGGAATGGGCACAAATATGGATCTCGTCCAGATGGTTGGGTAGCCGTCTTCCAAATTTCCTGGTTCTTCCAGTGTTGAATCCATCTGTTGAAACAGCCCAACTGATTCTGTCCCTTCCTGAGGTCTTGTTTTCCTCCAATGCCTTCAGTGTAGCTTAGACTTATTCCCTTAATATTGCTGGTTCTTTCCCACCCTGGAATAGTTAAATGTTGACCCATTCTTTTAGTGACTCTGTGTATTCCTTCTACTTCTTTTAAATGCTTTCTGTGTTATTTGATATTTTGCCCATAGAATCCACCAATTTTGAAACTTGAAGCTTGAATTTAAAAAATTATTTAAACTTAAGAAATGCTGGGTGCATTTTTCCCTTTTGGTTTTCTAATGCTAGGTCTTTGTACATTTCATTCTAATCCTATACTTTGTGCCTTCTTGAGCTCTCCTTTGAAATTTTCTATTCAGCTCTTTTGCTTCAATCATTTCTCTCAGTTCACACTATTGATTCTATATTTAAGAGTAAGTTTTAGAGTCTCTTATGACTCCTTGTTGATCTTTTTTTGTCTTTCCTGTCTTTTCAGTGATCTTTTGCTTTCTTTATGTAGGGCATCCTTGATATCACCCCCAATTGATCTGGTCTTCTATCATTAATGCTTAATGAAGCAAAGCTATCCTTGAGGTGTTCTTTATATTCAGGTGCGGTATACTCAAGGTCATATTTGGCTCTTGTGAGCTTGTTCTAATTGTGTTCAATTTCAACTTGATGCTGCATATGGGCAGTTTCAATGGTCTGCTCTGCAGGCAGCCATGCCCTTATGCTGGTGGATGATATTGTACCTCTCCATTGTGTCTTTCCACAGATGTGGTTGATTTGTTTTCTGTGTATCCCATTAGGGAAGGTCCTCATGTATAGTGACCATTTGTGTGGTTGGAAAAAGGCATTTATAATGAATAGGTTATTGCTCTTGCAAAATTCCATTATGTCATCTGTGGTGTCTTTTCTATCACCAAAGCTTTATTTCCCAACTTCTGAGCATTCCTTGTTTCCAGCTTTCTCATTGCAGTCACCACTAATTATCTATGCATTTTGACTGCATGCTTGAATGGTTTCCCCTTGTAGAAGTTGATAAAAGTCTTCAATTTCTTCATCGTTGGCATTAGTGGTTGGTGCATGCATTTGAGTTATACTACTATTAACTGGTCTCCCTTGCAGGGGTATGGATAGCATACTATCACTGACAGCATTGTACTTCAGAATAGATCTTGAAATACTCCATTTGACAATGAATGTGACATTATGCCTCTTCACTTTGTCCCTCCTCACATAATGGACCATATGGCTGTCTGATTCAAATCGCCAAAAGCCCATTTCAGATTACAAATGCCTAGGATATGGGTCTTCAAGCATTCCATATCAATTTTGACAACTAATGTTTAGAAACTTAAATTTAGACCAACCAGCTGTGTTCTGCCTTTGTGGGCACGTGCATGTCTACTCCTCTTTTGAGGATGAGCGGGTGTTGAAATATATATAAAACCTGTTCTCTGAAGTGCAGGAAAAGCTCAGAATTCTTGCACCTTGTCTTTTATTTATTGTTTGTCTTCTGAGGTCCTAACTTCTTCTGGGCTTCCCAGAAAATGACATTTCCTCTTTGTTCACATTCCCCTTTGGACCACTGCTTTTACCCTTAAGAAATCCAGGCAGACTCCCTGGAGCGTAAGCGCTGAGTTTGTGATTTCCCATATTCAGTTTTCACAAGTCTAGGCTCTCTGCACCCTGAGCCATAGGGTTTTCATTGGTTATTTTCATGAGTAGATTGTTAGGCCATTCTTTTTAGTCTGCCTTAGTCTGGACACTGGAAGCTATGCTGAAACCTGCTTATTTTCACAGCACTATGTGACCATCTGTTGACAGATGAGTAATAGCTGCCCTGAGGTATGCTGGCTGGGACTCAAACCCACATAAATGGGGGGTGAAACTTCTACCCATGAATCACCCACCATAAGACCTCATCTAGTCTAGTATGCATAGCCATGGTGTCAAAGGCTCAGCCATGGTGGTTTTTAGCAGAAGAGGGGGGCAGTTTTTAGCAGAAGAGGGGGGCAGTCCCGGTGCATGAGTATGGAGGAGAGAGGACTTGGTGTGCATATCCTGGTGTGGGAAGGTTTAAAGTTGGTGGTCTAAGGGAGAAGAAAGACAGTAAGCACAGCACTCAAAACAAAAATGATCAGCAACAGACAACTGGCAAAGTGAAACTGAGACCTTCAGGCAGCACCTAGAAATAGTCCTAGAAGTATTGACCCAATGGATAAGACCCTTTTCTCACACCCATCCTTAACAACCTTCTGCAAAGAGGGAAATGTTCCATTGCTATGCTAACCAATGAAGTAGCCACTAGCTACATGTGCCCACTAGGCACCCGAAAGGTGGCTTGTGTAAACCAGGTATTGAATTTTAAATTTTATTTCAGGGGTTTTACATTCCCATAAATAGCCACACATGGCTGGCAGTGTTGGGAAACAATAATTGGGCAACAGTTGGCAGAGGAAGGAGCCATGGCCAGTGTGTATATAAAATACTACAGATGAGAACCCAGTGCCTGGGGCAACTTCAGGATTGCCCTTCCAACTGCCTGTCACAGCACAGAATAACACTCCCATCATCTCTAGTCTCTTTTTTGTGGGCCTCCAGGGGAGATATGCCCATTTTACTTTCTGAATTCTATACTTGGGAATTAAATATAGAGGAGGTCCTTAAAACCCCTGAGTGGTGCAAAGGGTTGACATAGTTGGGTGCTAATGCTCAACTGATTCAAGTGTCAGTTTGAGTCTTCCCAGAGGCACCTCAGTAAAAAGGCCTGGCAATCAACTCGATCAATGAGAAATCACTACTCCGGTTGATGTGAAATCAGCCACCGAAAACCCAAGAGAACACAGTAAGTGGACTCGACAGCTTCTGGTCATGGAGCTCCTTTGGGGATTGAGCTATTGCCTGATACATGTCAGCCTCCACTGCAGTCTTCTTTCTTTCTTTCTTTCTCTTTTTAAAATCACTTTATTGGGGGCTCGTACAATTCTTATCACAATCCATCCATCCATCCATTGTGTCAAGCACATTTGTACATTTATTGCCATCATCATTCGCAAAACATTTGCTTTCTACTTGAGCCCTT
>NW_022111339.1:2037196-2040251 GCF_000313985.2 Echinops telfairi
ACAACCAAGGGAAACTCTGGTGCCAGACCACCCTCATGACTGGACCACTGTGAGCCATAAGGTTTAGTTGACTGCTTTCAGGAAGCAGATCATCAGGCCTTTCTTCCTAGTCTGTCTTAGTCGGGAAGTTTTGCTGGAATCTGTTTGCCATGATAGCACCACCTAAGTCCTGGCTAACAGACAGGTGGCAGTTGGGCATGAAGAATAACTAAAATGGCAGCCTGACCCAAGAGGGAAGTGCAGGGCTGGCTGGCAAGTGCTAGAAAGGCTGAACCAATCAGAAGAACAGCCAGCCTGATGTGAGCCAAGAGAAAAAACCACAACCCCCTGCCAGGCATCTCATCAATAGAAACCAGCCTGGAGAGTAGATAATCAAAACTCCACCCCTATCTGGATCACAGGAGACAAAAATACTACACAGTCCCTGAATGCCTCTCCTTCATGGCCAAGGTCACATAAGACTACACACAAGCCAGCAGCATGGAAGGAAAAGGTGAGGTAGAAACACCCTTCATGATATGCCTAGTGTTCCTCCCTGTTACATCCCCCTGGTGACTTCACTTTGGAAATTCACATGCTACAAACTCCATGAAGGCAGAGTTCGTATCTGTGTTCAGAGTACCTCATATATAAAAGATGTTCAGTAAGCATCTGTTGGTTGAATGAATTAATCTTGGAATGGGAATCCATGGCCATAATAGATAGATGGTATTATTAATACCTCACTACTAGGAGGAGTATGCTTTCAAAGTACTCTGTGAGCTTAAAGGACACTTTTATACTGATCCTGCAATGAAAAATATGCATTTTGGAAGTGGCACCATACACCAGAAAAGAAGCCACATATCTCAAGCCTGTGACCTTCCTCACAGAGTAGAACCTCAGGCTTAGGTCTCACAAAAGGTAACCTTTTCCTATCCTTGACTACATATGAAGATTGACCATTGAGGAGCTAACATTTTTCTGGGGAAAATAAGAGTTTGGGTTTGGGCACCAAGATCTCAAATGAGTCACTATAATCCTTTGTAAAATAATTTAAAAATAAATATATATTACCTAAAATTTAAAAAAGGTAGCAAACAAATAGCTAGATGAGAGGTGGCATTCCCCAGTTCTAAATGAGACTTATGGTCTGAGTACAATGTATGTCTACCATTCTTCACTCAATTCAAACCTAGAATGAGATCAAAACTCAGTTCTATGGATGCTGAGGCTGGACCAGGATGGCAGGACATCCCGATTGGAGAATGGGAGATGAAATGCAGCCTTGGGTGGGAATGAGCAGAGATATACAGATTTAACTAAGAGGAAGAGTGCTAATTTCCTTAGAGGTAGAGCCTTGAGCATGTGTGTAGGCCGGGTGGAAGGAACCAATGAGGAGGGGAGATGTTTGCAAGTATGGATTAACTAGAGAAACCACTTTCTAGTGGGAAAGGGGATATGGGCTCCAACAGTCCTCTATCCACTGTGGGAATCTGTTTGAGTACCAAATTGTCATGAGGGGAGTCCTGTCTGTAAAGAGCGGGTCTGTTCAAAAGATGAAGTGCTGGAGTACTAACTCAATGAATGCTGAGTTAAACCCCCCTAGTGGGACCCCTTGTGGTCGAGTGATTGTGCATTGGGCTGCTAACTACGAAGTCAGCAGTTCGAAACCAGCAGCTGCCCCTCAGGAGAAAGATGAGGCTTTCTACTCCCTATACAATTACAGTCTTGGAATCACACAGGGCCAGTGCTGCCCTGTCCCATAGGGTCACTATTTGTTGGAATCAACTCAATGGCAGTGAGTTTGGTTTTTGTTTGTCTGAGAGGCAGCCTGGCCATGAAGCCTAGCAATATGCTTCTGAAAGGCCACAGTTTTGAAATCTGCATGGCAGACAGATCTACCCTGTACCTGTGGCTCTCCATGAGTCAGAGCGAAGGCTACTACTAACAGCCACATCTGTAGGAAGAGAGAGAATGTAAGGAGAGAACAGGTGGGGTGGCTCTGTCCCTGGACACAACTGAGCCCTTGAAGAGAGAGGGACATTGGCAGAGGCAGAGGGTCTCTGCTTCAGGCAGAATGAGGGAGGGCCTGTTTTCTCCATTTCTGCTGTGGGAGGACTGAGAAGAACATTATACTGCATTGGTAACACACAGGTTCTGCAGCTGTGAACATTTCAAGACAGACCTCAGGCATGGAATTCAGAAGAAATGTTCATAGGTCCTGAAGGTCACCAAGCAAGGCTGGGGAGGACCTGCAGCAAGCACCCCAGCATCCAGAGCAAGCCAGGGAAACTCGAGGGCCTACAGTGGCTGTGACCTCATCCATGCACAAGGGCTCTGCCCAGGTTGAACTTCCCAATGACGGCTGTCTTCCATGGACTAGAATGTTCCCACGTTGCTCTACAAGTGAAGAGTCAGAATTCTTCAGAAGAGGCATACAGTGCTGGGAACATAAAGCTCTTTATGACCTGGATTCAGCAGACCATGTTTGGATAACTCAGAAAGGCAGAGAAAAAGAATGGCAGGGACGTCCCACATGGGGAGAGGGTTGCTCTTACTGTTTGGCTCAAATCAGTTCTAATGAATGCAGTGGTTGTGAATGAGCATAAGGGTTTCCCTGAATCCAATTTGGGTGTGGCTGAAAATGAGCCAGTTTCCCTAGGGGAGCATCAGAATCCATTCTGTGAGAGGTTCTCTCCAAGACTGTAATGTTTGTTTCATACTTTAACACACTTTCCTGTCAAGCCTAGGAAATGCCCACTTTCAACTCAAATTCACAGCTGTCATTGAGTACATGCCAACCCGTAGCAACCCTACAGGATGAGGTAGGACTGCCATTTTGACAAGTGTAGAATGCCTCCTCTTCCCTCCATGGAGTGGCCGGTGATTTTGAACTGCTGACCTTTCAGATTGAAGCCCAACTCCTAACTCCTATGCTACCAGGGCACCTAAGCATCCTATATGGCTCTAATTTCCTTCCAACCTTGCCCTTGTCCAACTCCTGCTCTGCAAGCCCCTCCCCTACACTAACTCCGCTGTCCACCACCTCTGCTTCATACCCAGGCTCTGAGCA
>NW_022111339.1:2040817-2042161 GCF_000313985.2 Echinops telfairi
TAGATAATCAAAACTCCACCCCTATCTGGATCACAGGAGACAAAAATACTACACAGTCCCTGAATGCCTCTCCTTCATGGCCAAGGTCACATAAGACTACACACAAGCCAGCAGCATGGAAGGAAAAGGTGAGGTAGAAACACCCTTCATGATATGCCTAGATTTGCTATCTGTAAGTGCATATCAAGTTACCCCCAAACTTAGAGGCTTACAATAGCTTTAAACATATCTTAACTTACAGTTTCTGTGGTTCTGAAATTAGAGAGTGCCTTAGTGGGTTGGTTTTGGTTGGGGTCTTTCGTGTGGCTCCAGGCAAGGTGTGGCGGTTCTCTGGAAGCCTGAACAATCTACCTTCCAGATGGCCTACTGGCAAGCCCAGTGAATTCATGCTGGCTGTTCACAGGATGTCTCTGTTTCTTGGGCTGCTTGAGTGTTTTCACAGCATGGTAGCTGACTACTCTTAAAGCTAGTGACCCAAAAGAGCAAGGTAGAAGAAGCAAAATTTTCAATGATTTACCACAGAAGTCCTTCAGTGTGACTTCTGCCATATTCCCTTAGTCATGTGGGAGGGGATTGTACAGGGGCATGGACGCCAAGAAGATGGAGATCAGTAGGGGCCATTGGGAAGACTGGCTACCACACAGGAGGGATGTACTTGTACTGTATTGTCATCAGAAATGTACCTGACTCAGCTAGAAGAGATAGGAAGGTTCCTGGCCGTGCCTGGGGCTAATCAGAAGAGACTGCCATACTTTTCACGTACCTACTAGAAAGCTGGGGCTTGAGAAACAGCTGAGATCAGGGACTTGGAGGCCGAGGCTTCATGTTGGTCCCAAGCTGAGTTCTGATTACTTACGTCCTCCAATTGTGAATGGTTACTTGGGTTAAACTTCACATTTGACAAATGAGTATGGATTTGAGGTTCATACAGATTTTTTGTTTCTCTCAGTTCATATCTCTTATGTTCAGTTCTTGATTATTGCTGTTAGAGGTCATTGAGTTGACTTTGACCAATACCAACCTTATGTACAATGGAATGGCACACTCCTGGCCTTCCTCACAATCCCCAGGATGTTCGAGTCCATTGTTGTAGTCACTGGAGGAAGCAGAGACCGCATCAGTGACTTGGAGGACAGCCAAGCAGACTTCAACAAACGTGAACAAAAATCTAATAAAATCATCAGAGAAGCTGAAGAAAACCTAAGAGCAATGTCTAATGCTATGAATAGGAAGAACATTGGAATTATTGGCTTACAGGAGGAAGACAGAACAAAGAAGTCATCTGCAACAACAGTGAGAGAATTCTTGGAGGAAAACTTCCCCAGCTTAATGAATGAAAACCAG
>NW_022111339.1:2052317-2054809 GCF_000313985.2 Echinops telfairi
CTTAGGAGGAGAGCAAATGTTTTGAGAATGATGAGGGCGATGAATGTACAAATGTGCTTTACACAATTGATGTATGTATCGATGGTGATAAGAGTTGTATGAGCCCCTAATAAAACTATTTAAAAAAGGAACCTTTGATATGCAGATGACACAACCTTGCTTGCTGAAAGTGAGGAGGACTTGATGCACTTACTGATGAAGATCAGACTGCAGCCTTAAGTATGTATTACAACTTAATGTAAAGAAAACAAAATTCCTTTCAACTGAACCAATAAGTACCCTCATGATAAATGGAGAAAAGATGGAAGTTGTCAAGGATTTCATCTTGCCTGGATACCAATCAATGCTCGTGGAAGCAGCAGTCAAGAAATCAAATGATGCATTGCATTGGGTAAATCTGCTGCACAAGACCTCTTTAAATTGTTGGAAAGCCAGGATGTTAACCTTGAGGACTAAGGTGCACCTGAGGCGAGCCATGGTATTTTCATCACCTCATATGCCTGTGAAAGTTGGGCAGTGACTAAGGAAGTCTGAAGGAAAAAGGATGCATGGAACTATGGTGTTGGTAAAGAATGTTTATTGACAGTACCATGGCCTGGGGCATGAATCGAAACAGGCCAAATACCATGGTCTGAGAACAAACAGATCAGCCTCAGGAAAAGTGCAGCCCAAGTGTTCCTTAGAGATGGTGAGACTTCATCTCAACATACTTTGGACATGTCAGTAGAGACCAAGCCCTGGGGAAGGACATCATGGTAGGTAAAATGGAGGGGTAGCGAAAACAAAAAGGGCCCTCAATGAGATAGATTGATCTAGTGCCTAGAACAATGGGCTGAAACATAGGAACAATTGTGAGGATGGGGCAGGACCAGGCGGTGTTCTGTTGTGTTGTGCATGGGGTCTCTATGATTAGGAATTGACTGGATCGTACCTAACAACAACAACAACAACAACAACAACAACAGCTTTAGCAAGTAAGCATGATGTACCTCTCCAGGGAATGGGGCTTCCTGCTGATGTGTCCAAAGAAACAAGCCAAAAAAACTCACCGTTCTCCTGTTTTCTTAAAATATATGTGATGGATCTGATCCTTCCCTGAAGGAGTGTGGGAAAAGAGAGAAAAGGCTAATGTAGCCAGAAGGCCTCCCCAGAGCTGCTGCGCATACTGGTCCCAGGTGCATATGTTGGATGACCAGCAGGAGAATCCGGTCCTCTAGTATTCATAGCTTCAGTCACCCGGAGGGGAGACTCGATTCCTCTCACTTCATAACCATCAGGCAGCCCAGGTGCCCTCATAGGAGAATTATCCCACAGCTCACCAGAGGAAGCCTGCCATTGACGCGGAGGGGAAACCAAGCGAACTTCCGAGTCAGATCTCAGACAACAGCAGTGCCAGTGGTTCCCGGAGGACAGAACGATCTCCACAGGATCTGGGGACTTGGGAATGTGTCTTCCTGAAACGGAATTCTAATAACATACCAGAGCTCAGGTTTCTAGGATAATTGAAACCTTGGGTATTAATTGGACTGCGGGTGGGGTGGGGAGGGAACATGGGGAATGAGGAAGTCTTTTCCTGTCATTACTGGAAAGATCACCTCAAGGTTTCAGAGAAACAAGTAGCTCAGGGTTTCTCCTTGGGCCTGACCTGGGGGAGGGGCGATGAAAGCTGGCTTGGGAGGGGTTATGCTCTGTTCAGTGACCCTCTGGGGCTGGCAGGGGACACATAGCCCAGCTTGGTGCTGTGGGAAAGGCATTTCTAAGTACTTGTTTTGAAACTTGTGGCTTTGCACCCTGGTACCCAGAGGCCTCACCCCATGCACATGTTATGAATTCGTCCATCAGCGGGTAAAGGATGACTTTTGATAGCAACTGGCATGTCCATGTGCGCAGCAGCGATGAAATAAAATGATGCCATTTTTAAAACAGCATAGGTCTTAAAGGCTTGAAGATAAACAAGCGACCATGTAGCTCAGAAGCAACAAAGCCCACATGGGAGAAGCACACGAGTCTGCGGGATCATGTGGTGCTGAAGGGATCAGTTATCAGGCATCAAAGAACAAAAAAATCATTCATGTATGCTCACCTCCCTGATACGATCTCTAAGACAAATGGGTGTATAAGCAAATGTGACAAAGAAAGCTGATGGTGCCCAGCTATCAAAAGATATAGTGTCTGGGGTCTTAAAGGCTCAGAGGTAAACAAGCTGCCATCTAGCCCAGAAGCAACAAAGCCCTCATGCAATCAGGAGGTGTCAAAGGGATCAGGTATAAGGCATCATCAGAACAAAAAAATCAAATCATAGTGAATGAGGAGGGAAGTGCGAGTGGAGACCCAAAGCCCATTTGTAGGCCACTGGACATCCCCTTGGGTTCCGGGGAGGAGACGAGCCAGTCAGGGTGCGATGTAGCAATGATGAAACATACAACTTTCCTATAGTTCCTAAATGCTTCTTCCTCCCCCACTACTATGATCTCAATTCTACCTTAAAAATC
>NW_022111339.1:2055045-2059497 GCF_000313985.2 Echinops telfairi
AAATGTTTTGAGAATGATGAGGGCAATGAATGTACAAATGCGCTTTACACAATTGATATATATGTGGATTGTGATAAGAGTTGTATGAGCCCCTAATAAAATTATTAAAAAAAGAAAAACGTAATGAACAATGTTTGTTGCGCTGTTTGTGTTGTTCTCTTGTTCATAGGTTCACTATGAGTGAAAATTAATTTGATGGCCCCTGATAACCACGACTGTAGCAAGCATAATGTGTTCCCTCAGGGGGATTTGGGTCATACTTTAGATAATATCCAACACATCACCTGGAATGAAAAATGCTCCTTTCTTCCCGCACTCTACCTGTAAAATGAGGAACACGTGACTTGTCTCAGAAAGCTGAAGGTCAAATATGCAAAAGCATTAGCATGTTTTATATATGTGTGTGCTCGTATAAGATCTATAGGAGGGTTAGCATGATGAGCGTGGGCAATTCCTTTTATGATTATTAGTCTCCACTTCTCTAGTTTCAGAAAAGACTGTATGTATGATTCCTTCTTTTTTTCCTCTGTTTCTTTTGCCTACACTCTCCGACCGCCCACTGGCATTCACTCCTGCCCTTGTTCAGCATCTTTGGAGAATTTTGAGCTCTCGGGTTATGGACTCCCTTTATCTCTGGAGAGTTCACCACTCTCCATGCATCTCAGAGATGGCCCTCTTGGATGATATGAATGGTTAAGTGCTTGCCTCGGGTTCAGAGGAAAGCCCTAAGGGACAGAATTCTCATCTGACATGTTAGGTAAGGTCACCAGGAGTCAGAAGCACTCAAAAGCAGCTGGTTTCCGCCAGGGTTTAAAGATATAAATGTCCTCAGACTCTCTCTTGCCAAGTGGAGGCTCAGATGGAACTGAATCTTTGTGTTGACCCGGCAGGCAGGACACAGGACTGACCCCTGCTGGTTAGAGACAGGGGCAGGAAAACCACACCACATCCAGGGCAGCAGAGATGGGGGCTTTGCCCCGAGGCAGTGCCTGGCGGGCCTCAAGATTTTCGATGGTATCAATTGGATGGTTGCCTTTCTGCCTTGTGGTTCAAAAATACCTTAGGACAGGTCTCGGTGGCACCAAGACATTCCCAGACTCCTGTGAAAGAGCCGCAAACCAGCCCTCTCACAGTGTCAAGTTGAACTGCCTCTGTGGGTTTCCGAAACGGTCAATCTTTAGAAGAGCCGATGGCCTATGGTGGCGCCATAGACAAAGAGCAAAGGCTCCATGCTCCGGCCTTCCCTGCCAGTCCGTGTCTCCTCCCTTTCGCAGTGCTTTAACGAACCTATAAAAAAGCTGTGCATCTGGAAGCCCTCATGACATGGTGAATGTGTCATGGTGGAAGGGTGTCGATATTTCCCGTGCAGGATGGGAGGTGGGCGCCACCACTTCCTGCTCTGCTCCTATCTCATCAGCCATCCTGCTCCTAACCTGGTTCTGTTCCCAGTTACCTTTCTGCTTTGTGGCCCAAGATCCCTCCGCGAGGGCCTCGGTGGCTTCAAGACATTGCCCAGCTGCCGTGAAGCACAAGGAATACCGATACACTCCAGCTAGACCTGAGGGACTCAGTATGTTCCTGGGGACTCCGACTTCCACTTCACCCCATCTCACTCTTTCCTGAAGTCTGGCTGCCTCTTCAGCCAGCCTGGCCTTCCTGTGGGGACACAGCGGATTTCAGGAAGACAGTGCTGGGAAACCTTTCAGAGTGCAACTTAAACTTTAGCTCAATAGTCCGAAGCTACAGCTGTGGGATTTGGCTGCCAAATCCCGCAGATAAAGATAAATAAGAGCAAGCGGGGAGGACAACGTGGTGGGTGAGACCTTGCTTGATGTTGGACGTCTGACCGGTGGCCAGCGTAAGCCGTGCGTTTTACCCAAACGCACTGCTCCTCGTGTGTTCCTGCACTTAAGGAATATATATATGTATTTCTATCTGCTACATTTTCAAAGCGCGCCGGGCACCGCAGAGACCCATTGTTAAGAACACCAAGATGACCACAGAGTCGGGCAGCTGGCCGGCGGCCTGACCAAGGGAGCCAAACGAAGTTTTCATCCTTGACCGCAGACCAAGAGCTGGGAGCGCAAAGGGAAGCAGATGTCCACAGAAAGGTGCGTCCGCCTCCTCGGGGCGCTGGCTGGAGGCTGCTGGAAGCAGTCGGGGTTTTCCTAGCAGCCTCCTTGGCGCGGGGTTAGCTTTATCCTGAGCTTGTTGCAAAGTATTTATTAGGGGCCTTCTTGATCCTTTTGCCGTAACTTTTATGGCAGAGACAAGGCCCAGATGAAGAGGCAGAGACAAGCGGGAGACGACTTGACAGTCCTGCAGACTGGTGGCCGTGGCCGCCAGGAGCCAGCTGAGTGATTTAGGGCAGGAGACCTGGACTGCGTGGTGACATGCCCCGCGCGCGCGCGCGCCGTATGAGCGGAGTAAATCCGGTCGTTATGCAGATGCACCCTTGCGCTGTCAGCGGCCTGGGAAATAATTGACTCCCCGCCCTGATGCTCCAGACAAACAATTCCACCAGATGAAAAACATCGTGGAAAGGGACCAGCAGACCTGGTCTCTGTCTCCTCCAGGATGTTGAACTTTACCTGGGTAGCTGAGGCTACCACAACAGTGCCCCATTGGCCCTTGTCCCCCCACCCACTCAACAATATGCAGGGAAACTTTTTGTTGTTTATTCTGATTATTATTGTTGTTGGAAAGCACTCTTAGGCCCCTGGGGAACAATATACCCTGGTTTCCTACAGCTGCTAATAAAAGGCCACAAAGTGGGTGGTTTTAGGAACAGAAACGGATTCTCCCACCGCTCGGGAGATTAGAAGTTTAAATCAGTTTCAGCCAAGGGTGCTGAGAAAGGAGCTCTTCCGCGTCTCTCACCCAGCTCCTGGCAGCTGCAGGCAATCCTTGTTGTCCATGCTACTTAGAGATGGATCCTCATGTGAGGTCTTCCCTCGCTGGGTCTCCGTCTCCCTGCCTGTCCTCCACTTTGATAAAACACCACACAGAAGAGATTAGGGCCCACCCTACTCTAATAAGACCTCATTTGTGGATAACATAGACAGAGGACAACTACTTCCCCAAACATTCGTGGGACCAGAACTTAGGACTTCCGAAGGAAGCCAGTTCAATGCTTATCACAAGACTAAACTCTTAGCTTGGATTACTTTGAGGGACAGGGTATATGAGACGCCAAGAGACACAAATACGCAGTATCTGCTGTTCTGCAGACATGGGCAGGGATACCTCGTTCCCGTCAGCCAGCAGGACTTGCCGGTCCACTGAAGAAATCCAGACTGTTCTCCAGCGTCTACAGTTGTGTGTAGCTGTTGGCCCTTGTGCCAGCTGCTGCAAATGCTGCCAAAGGCCTCGGATTCCTGACCGGATCCCAGAGAAGCAATCTCCCCTCACCCCTGCGTCTGGTTTTCCTAAAATTTAGGGACTGCCGTGGTTCCTTAGACTGTGCCAAGGAGTTATGTATTCGTCTTCCAGTTATCTCAATGACTGGTCTTGGCTATGCTCCATACTCTACTCCGCCCCACGTCAAATCTCTCTCTCCTTTTATTTTTTGGGGGGAGGGCCGGGGGATGGGGGATGGTGGCTCCCCAATAGGCATTACTTTTTCAATAGATGACTTCATTTCAACTGCCAACCTGCTTTAGGATGGAAGGCTTTTATGAAGGAAACATGTTTGCGTAATGATTATTGCAGGTCATTCAGATGGATTTCCATGTGCACCTGACCTCCCCTTAAACATGATGTGTGAGCACCTTTTCTTGGCCTCTTTAAAACAAACAAACAAACAAACACGCAACAACACTGAAAAGCAGACACAAGTATTAGTTTCTCCATGCAATACAGCAGGATCTGCAGGAAAAGATAGCTTGCTTTTCCTCTCTGAATTCCCAGAAAAGAATGCCAAGCAGGGACTTTCCTGGGTTGCTGTAAATCTGTACAGGAGCAGGAAACCTCCTCTTTGTCCCCAGGAGGGGTTGGTGTGTCCGAACCACTGATCTTTGGGTTAGCAACTCAACACATAAAGCACTATGCCACCAGGGCTCCTTATCAAGCAGTAGATGGATTTTTAAGAAAGTGACCATCCAGTCGCCCCTGCTCATATAGCCCCTGTGGCCCGAGTCAGGGAAGGAGGGTGTTCCGTGGCTGGTTCTTCAGAAGTAGTTGTGAGGCCTTTCTTCCAACGTCCCTTTGATGGACTCAAACTTCCAACCTTTACGTTAGGAGCTGTTTGTACTACCTAAGGACTCCAGCAGGTTGCTAGAGACCATCTATTATTGCTCAGCAGTATGTTGTTTCCACTGTAACCTCGCTAATACATTATTCAATTGAAATTGCTAAGCAGATACATAACTGTGTTAGTCTGGGTAGCCTAGAGAAACAAATTCATAGACACTCACATATGTATAAGAAAGAGCTTTATATAAAGAGGAATTG
>NW_022111339.1:2059938-2073908 GCF_000313985.2 Echinops telfairi
TTGTGTCCTGAATGATAGGCTAGACTCTACCTCTATACTCTTAATCCTCAAATTGACACCAGATTATGTAACTACCACAGTACCACCACTTTGTCTTCTTACCTTGCCTAAAACAAAAAAATCATGGAGCAAGGAGATGGCAATGGGGTGAACCTGGTGACTTAACATTTTTTTTTTTTTTTAAGAAGCCGAGCAACTCACTCGGCGCTTTACTGAGTTTGGGCTTCTCTCACAGCCTCTGTGTCAGTTGACTATAAAATCATAAGGACATGCCGAAAAGGAGAAAGACAACAGTAAAGGAACGTTGCCACAAACCCAACAATGATTATATATGCTGTCTAGGGCACACTTAACTCTCTAATTGCTAATTGTAATTTAAATGAAAACATGTGTTTCCTGTTAAATTCATCCACTACATTTTTAAGTGCTACTGAGAACTGTGATTAAGACTGAATGTGCACCTCAGGGTTTTGACGGCCATGGTGTGTATATGTGGTAGTGGCAGGGGCAGGCTGTTGTGAGGACGTCAGGTGGAATGAGCGCTCCCTGCTGGATGTGGCGCTTGTCACACCAGACAATTGGGGGTTGGGGGTAGGGGGGAGCGGAGAGCATGTGTCAGGGACCTGCTATGCCGGGACACTTTGCTCACCCTGTGCTTGGTGTCCCACGTGTACAATTGTTAAGACCCCAAGAAGTTCATTCAGACCCTGTCCTCTTTGGAACCTGTCCCCATGCCTGCCAAAAATGCTCCACAGAGTTTTAAATGCCTGACCTTTTAGAGCTGACCCCCAGGAAAGAAGCTGCTTCCCTTCTCTAAGTCCCCCTGGTCTCTTCGCTGTAGAAGAAAGACATTAAACTACTATGGGTGCTAGTAAAGAGCTCGTGTGATGACATGTAATGGATGTGACACAATTTTCTGGTGTGTGCTAGCTACTCAGCAAACAGCCGCCTTCTCTTTACCTGAAGTGCTTTCCCAGGGCCGTCAGGGTGTCAGCCTTGTTGCTTCCTTCTGAGGCTCAGAGGGAGAATGGTCACAGCCCAACATGTCTATTACATGTGATCACACGAGCTCTGTGTGTCATTTGCTTAGTTCTAGCTGCAAATGAGCCAGCCCCAGGGCATCAGCTCATGCAGAGTCTGGGGAGCCAGGGTCTGTTTGTGACTATGGTGGGAGCATTAGCTGCCGAGGCCCGGTGACCTGGAGGCCAGCCCACTTGTCTGGAAACCTCCACTCTGGTTCCTTCGTGATCTGTTGCTGTTTACTGCTGTGGTGCTGGGCCAGAGCAGACCCAGGCAGTCTCCTTCTTTCCTCTGGGCCTCCTCCGTGGAGACGGATAATACCTTCTTTGGACTCTGAAAACACAACCGCTTTGCTTACACCCCTTTTCTGGACAATGGGGTGGTGCACATGGCTAAGGCACCCCACTGCTAACTCAAAGATTGGCAGTAGAAGTCCATCCAGGGGCTCTGGGGAAGAAAGGTCAGCTGATCGATTTCTGAAAACCCAGCCATGAAAACTCTATGGAACAGGGATCCACTGTGACACACAGGTGATCCCAGGAGTCTGAATCCACCCAGCTGCTGTGGGACTGCCCAGACCCAGCTTACAGCTGGTGCTTTGGTGTGACTTTGCTTCCAAATAAATTGAATTGTGTCCCCGCCCAAAATATATCTCGTAAACCCCAACCTTGATGCCCTCGATGATAATCCTAGATAGGAACACATCAAGAGATAAAAAGATGAGTTGCGATAGGTAAATTTTCACAAGACCTGGGACAAGGGAATGCTAAGAGATCTAAAGTCGATGGTGAGGAGGGTGTAGAATACCTGGTGGTATTGATCAAGTGCAATGTAGCCAAGAGAAAGTACTGAGAGCTGAATGAAGGTCAGACATGATAGTAGGACAGGAGAAAAGTAAAAGAAATAGAGGAAAGAACTAGGAGGCAAAAGACATTTATGGAGGTATAAATATAGTAGGAAAGGAGAAAAGTAAAAGAAATAGAAGAAAGAACTAGGAGGCAAAAGACATTTATGGAGGTATAAATATAGGCATGCACATATGTAAATATATTAATATATAATGATAGGGATATAGGTCTATGTACATATATTTAATTTTTAAGTATTAAGGTGGTAGATGGGCATTGGGCCTCTACTCAAGCACTCCCTCAATGCAAGAACATTTCATTCTAATAACCTGGCATTCTGTGATGCATCTGGGTCTTAAAATCTTGAAGTTAAACCAGGGATCATATAGCAGGGAAGCAACAAAGCCCACTTGGAAGAAGCACACTAGCCTGTGTGATCACAAGGTATCAATGGGATCAGGTATCGGGCATCAGAAAACACAAAAAAAACCCCAAATATTGATGTGAATGAGTGGGGTCAGAGTGGAGCCCCAAAGCCCATCTGTAGACAATGAGACATTCCCTCACAGAAGGGTCACAGGGAAGGAACAAGACAGCCAGGGTGCAGTATATCACTGACAGAACACACAACATTCCTCCAGTTCTTTAATGCCCCTCCCCCACTATCATGACCCCAGCTCCACCTTACAAATCAGACAAAACCAGAGCATGTACAGTGGTACAGATAAGAGCTTGCAACACAGGGAATCCAGGACAGATAAATCGTTCAGAAACAGTAGTGGGAGTAGGGATACCATGAGTGTATGGGAAGGAGGGAGTGGGGAGAAATGGAGAACTGACTATGATCGATGTATAACACACACACACAGACACACACCATATACCAGGGAGATGTACAACAGACACATGGGTGAAGGGAGATAGTGGGCAGTGTAAGATATGAAAATAATAATAATTTATAACTTATCAGGGGTTCACAAGGATGGGACGGCGAGGGAGGGAGGGAGCTGATACCAAGGACTCAAGCAGAAAGAAAATGTTTTACAAATGATGATAGCAATATGTACAAATGTGTTTTGATACAATTGATGTATGGGGTTTTTATAAGAGCTCTAAGAGCCCCAATAAAATGATTTATGAATAAAAATTTAAAAAGAAAAGCAGGGATGTTATTTTGAGGACTGAGGGGCCCCTCACACTAGCCATGGCATTTTCAATGGCCTCCTATGCATGTGAAAGTTGGACATTAAACAAAGAAGACCGAAGAAGAATGGGTGCATTTGAATAATGGTGCCAGAGAAAGTGGCATGGACCGCTCAAAGGACACCGACCTGTCTTGGAGGAAGTATGTCTAGAGGGTTCCTTAGAAACAAGGAGGGCCAGACTTGGTCTTATGTACTTTGAGTATGTTGGCAGGAGAGCCCAGGCCCTGGAGAAGGACATCAGGTTTGGTCAAGTTGAGGGGCAGTGAAAAAGAGGAAGGCCCTGCACAAGGTGCACTGACCCAGCGGCTGGCACAACGGGCTCAAGCACAGGAACAATTGTCAGGTTGGCACAGGATCGGGCAGTGTTTCTTGCTCTTGTTCTTGTGCATGAGGTCACTATCAGTCACTAGAGGAACCAACTTGATGACACTTAACAACAACAACGTCTTTGTTTCCCTCTATCTCCACCCCCCCACCCCCACCAAGTATCGTCTTGAAGGAGAAATTGGAAATCCTCTTGAACTTATTCCTATAGCTCTAACAAAAGAGTGTCCAGAGCTCCATGGGCTGCCCATTGGAGATGCTCAAATATGCCTTGCCCTCCAGTGCTTCCGTGAGTATGCTCCGTCCAAAGTAGACAAGCAACTAGGCGAGTCCGGCACACAGCGTCTCGGAGATGAGAGGGAGGAAGAAGTCAGCTGCCAGAAGGACAACCATGCCCCCAGTTACCGAGCAGGAGGGAAGAGGCTCTGGGAGAGGGAGGTATTTCCCAGGAAATCCAAGCTTCCTTATTTTTGATTGAGAAGTATGATAGCAGTAGTAGTTACTGGAGCATCGAAAACCAAACACACTGAATTCCAGAAAGCTGCAGAAGGAAGAAAATAGAGTCCCAATACCCTGTGCATCTTTGCTAGGGACTTCTTGGGAGTCACAATAATGCACAATAACATTTCATCGTTACGTAAACACATAAAGCTGTGTTGGCAAATGGGCAAGGAAGATAGATCTGTGAAGCTCTGGGCATCTATGAGACTTTTAAATGTATCTTTCAAATGAGAAAATCAGTGAACTCAAAACCAAACTCACTGCCAATTGAGTGGATGCTGACTCCGTGCGACCTGGTTGGACAGGGCACAAGTGCTGCTGTGCCTCCCCAGGCTGTCCGTCTTCACAGGAACAGGGCGCCTCGGCTGTTGGTTTTGAACTGCTGGCCTTGTGGTTAGTCGTCCAAGCACTAACTCCCTAGGCCACCGGAGCTTCTGAGAAGGTTAGTAGATAATATCTAAGAGGGGGAATAGAAACGTGGACACAGATCTCAGAAACAACAATAAACGATTGAAATCCCCCCTGGGATCAGTGACTCAAGGTCACTGAGGGCAGCTGCAGAAGATCCTTTGATGCTGTAAATTATGTACATGTATTTTTGATTTATAAAAATGTAAAATTAAGAAAAGATAAATTTGGGTAGATTTTGAAGTATTCCAGCCCCCCACCCACCTCCCTTTTAGGAACAATCGCAGCACCACCACCACCTAGATCCATATTTTCTGCTCGCTCATGCCCTAAGCTGTTTAGAACTCTGTGGGCATGTGGGATGGGTGTTTCTGCGACCTGTGATCAGGGATGAGAAGGTAATGCTAGCAGTAGATAAAAGGTTTTAATTAAGCTTCCACGTCAGCTCCATTCAAAAGTGAACCAGAATAATTCACAGCTCTCTTGACATCTCTTTCTAGTCTGCCTAAGTAATAGGGAATTTATAGTTAAGGATATTGTATTTCCATAGATCAAAAGGTGAGAGATTTTTTTTTTTGTTGGTTTGTTTGAAATCTCGGCTTATAAACCCAGAAGCTAAAACAAATCCAATGAGCTCAAATTGCCTAGGATGGTAAGAATTCATCTACTTTGGGGGCGAGGGAGGCAGGGAAGTCTACCAGACTCCAAGAGTGCGCTGTGCCTTCAAGCTCAGGCAGTAAAGTTTTCACTCTCTTGGAAGGTTCCACACCATCCACCCAAGGACGGGCTCATGCCAGCCCTCAGAGGCCATCGCCTTCCTCCGTCACTGTCCCCTCAATGAACCAGTAGCCATCAAGTCGATTCTTGTGTCAGAGAAGCGCTGTGCTCCGGAGGGTTTCCAACGGATGGTTTTCTGGAAGCAGCTCACCTGACCTTTCTTCTGTCGTACCTTGGTGTGGATGCACAGAGCACATTAAGAGTGTACCACGCAGGTACACCTGGTCTTCTCAAACTCTTGCAAATATTTTTTTATTGGTGGATTCAAGGCAGAAAGATCTGACTGGAACTATCTTGTCATGAAGACAGGTGAGAGTGGAAGAATTCAGGCTTTTTCTTATCCCATTCATACTCAAAGTCAGTTCTGATACAGCATTAGAAAAACCACTTGATGTACACGTTCTCCAACCCAGATAATCTTGGGCTGCAGGCAGAATAGGCAACATAATTGATTTGACCGTCTTCCCACAACACGGTGGTGTCAGTCTCCTTGTGCAAATATTCCCAAGAACTCCAAGCTGGAGACAGCAGAACATGGAACCAGGCACGAGGCCTTTCTAGGCTAGAGCTTGGTGGGCCAGCACACATCCTCCGCCCTTGGTGCTCATCCTATATACAAGCTGGTGGCTCCATCAATTCCCAACAGAAGCTCGGCTATTGAATGCACATTCCAACTGAAATTCCATGGGAACTGGGAAGGAGGGGAGCCCCACATTTTCCATGTGACCGTGAAAAGTTCACAAATGGTCACCCCTTGGTGAGCAAGAGCTATATATATCTGAAACCTAGGTGTGTTCTCTTCTTTGACCCAAATGACCTGAGTGATGGGCTTGGCCTGCAGGAAGTGACGTGAGAGCAGACTCCAGGCTGTCTGCCCCAGCAGCTGTTTGCATCTTGCTTGATCTGGAGCTCTGGGCTGCTGCCTGGCCTCATTTGCTGATGACAACTAAGGTTGACCTCCAGGCTCCTGTCTCTCCCATACCTATCACCTGTGAACCCAGAACACAATTCCGAAGGTGGCAAGCAGCTCGTATCAGAGAACCCCCATCCCTCCAAACAAGGGGCATGCTTCCAAAGAAACAGAAAACTTGCTTCTTTGAAGGAGGTGTCTGCATAGCTTTTAACCACCACGTAAAGAAATCATGGAGAAAAGAATTGCTGGTGCATATAGTAGGACAAGGACAAGGAATTGCTACTCGGGTTCTGGTTAATACAAGCATAGGGTTATTTCGAACAAATCGTGCTTAAACATGTCTCACCAATCAGCAGATGAATGCAGACAAGGTCTCTCAGCAATACCCTTGTCTTAGGATGCTTTCGAAACACCTGCTAGAAGGCATGCTTTCAGAAAGCATGGTCCAATCAAAGCAGTGACTTTTCAAGGGGCCTACTGTGCTGGTTACATTTAAAGCAGAGAGGCCCACTCCACGGGTTATGACTATTTGGGGAGATTCAAAAAGGTTAATCTTGATAGATTTCCTTACAGGACATTGGACAATCATGGGAGCTTATGAAGAAGAAATCTGAAGAATATTGAAAAGTGTATTGGTGAGGAAAAAAAAGCCAGGAAATTGGGCTAAGGAATTAATTGTTTTCCATTACAGAAATGGGACCTGTTAATTTTTCAAGGGTAGCTAGGGCTCTTCTATGAGAATTTCGCTAAGAAATCTTACCCCATCCACCCTCCTGCCCTGATCTGGTCTCTTCCTGTCTCTTTTTTGTTCCCAAGATCATTGACAAAGGAACACCATAACACCATCAGAGTCCTTGGAGGATGCCCAACTGCCATGTTGATGTGGTGTAAATAAAAGGGCACCAAATTCTTTGGGGGATGGACTAGAGAGATGAACATACCATCTTTAGAAGTTTCACTATTTATTTTCAATAAAATTTTCTATGATTTTTGTGGCAATATGGTTTTTACTTGCCCTTTTACATGCTATTCCCCCTAAAGAGAATTTCGACCCTTCTCATAGGGAAGGTCCCAGGGACACTGGTGTTGGCCTGAGCACATCTCATCTGGGTGTTTATACCAAGCAGTGCGCAGGACGCGGGAGCCGTCACCACAGCAAGAAAGGAGCCCGGTGTCTGAAGCATGACCAGTTTTGACCTCTCATTGGGTGCTTCCAATTAGATCGTGAAAATAGAAATGCCATTTTAAAAATAGATCAAAGGCAATAACAAAGTCTTATGCACCCTAGTCAAGTTCTAAGTAATTATGTAAAATCACTTCCCCTTAAGACACTGAGTAATTTTTTTTCAAGGCTACACTATTTCCATTTGGGTCAATGTCTTGGACAAAGAATCATCTGCTAAGTTTCTGCCTCCTCAATTCTAAAAACAGCCACACTCTGAAACCCGACTGCCCAACTCTACAAGCAACCGAACTCCCTGCCATCAAGTCAATTCTGACAGAGGTCGTTAAACAAGCAAAGCCACCACGAAGATATCAGCTATGACGAGTGGTTTGAAAATGAAGTCAAACTCGTAGCGGTCTCAAAGGAGTGGGTGTGGCAAATGGAAAGAGTGTAGGACGAGGGTCGGCACAGTGGTATTCTAGGGCCATGCTGGGGCTCCAGCTTCTTGTCTTAAAGAAAGGGTGATCTTTACTGACCTGCAAGATTTAACATTCTCTGTCAGTTTTCTTTTTTAAGGTTGCGTCTAAGCTGACAAATGTACCATATGTCCCTTATAAAACTTGTAAGCCAGGCAGAAGTCGATCAAATAAAAAGTAAAAGCTCACCTTTACCCATGCTTTAGACTAGTCCTGACCAGAGAGGTCAGAAAAGACTCAGTGGTGGAATCCTCACTTTCCACGGGGGAGACAGAGGTGCCACTCTCTCCATCCCAAAGCCCCTCATTTATAGTCACCTCCCATGTGTCAGTGGAGGCTTGTGTGTTGCTACAATGTTGAGCGTGTTTCAACAGAGCTTCCAGACTAAGACTTGAGAGAAAGCCCTTCTTAAAAAAAAATCAGCCAAGGAAAACCTCTTGGATTGAAAAGGTACCATCTGCAACCAATCATGGGGTTAATACAGACTCAGGCAGGGATCCATTGACCTTCATAAAAGAGAAAATGCAATTGAGGATTTCAGCAATCATGAATATGCCTTGGGTAGAGGTTGGACTGCAAATGTTTCCGAAACACCATCCAGGGTTCATACACTTTTTTTCCCCCCACCAGACGCTAGCTTGTGGACTGTGCATTAAGATTCAAATCATATTGCTTAATGAGCCTCTCTTCCCTACAGTTTTGTATAAGTGGCATCTAACTAGAATAAATGCACACTGCACCCATAAAGGGCCAAAAAGTGAAAAATGCACAAAATGCGCAAAAGGACTGTGTGTCCAGTGGCAAAGATCAATGGTCGTGATAATAGTGAGGCATTTACAGGCTACTGTGCTCCAGAATTGTTCCTAAAAGTGAGGTTCTAAAGTTAGAGTTCATGTACACAGGAATGTTGCACCTGAAGAACACTTAGGAATCATGTAGTCTGTGTTAGACCTGGTTGACTAGAGAAACAAATCCAAGGAATGCATATGTGTATGAGAGAGCTTTATATCCAAGAGTAATTGTATACTGAGAAAACATCCCAGCCCAGTCCAGATCAAATCCATAAGTCCAATATTAGCCCATAAGTCTAATACTAGTCCATAAATCCTTCTTCAGACTCACACAGTCATATGCAATGATGCAAAATGCAGGAAGATCAGAGGCTGGTGAGTGTGAAGGCTTGTGGATCCAGTGGTGGTGGAAGCATCTCAGCACTGGCAGGGGTCTCCGCGTGAGTCCTGCAGCTTTCTCAGTATGGTTCCTAAACAAGAAGGTGAATCAGAGAGAGGAAGTTCTCAGAAACCTCATGAAAAGGCCAAGCCCACCAAGAGGCATCCTCAGCCTGGGAACTGATTGACAGGCTAGACTCCACCCCTTCACTCTTAATACTCTCACGTTGACACGAGATAATGTAACTACCACGTAGTCTATGGTAGATGGTATTACATTACTTTAATGCCTCAATGAAGTACATCCTCTGTAGCCCACTCTCAAAATGACTCTGGGCTTAGCCATGGGAGTTGCTCTGGCCAAAGGCACGTCAGCAAATGTAATGCGAAGAAAAACTTGATCCATGTTGGTGCATTTAGGTGTGCTTTTGTAGGGGGACCTTGCTCTACCATGTTAGAAACCTAGATATCCTGCTAGAGAGCCACATGAAAGAGAACCGAGGAATCCTGGCCGAAGCCCTAACTGACAATCAGAATGTGATTGAGGTCATCGTGGACTAACTAGACCCACTTTAGCTGCCAAAAGGCCTTATCTGCATGAATGAACACTAGCAAGACCAGTTGAAGAACTGTCTAGCTAAGCCCAATTCTGTCTCAGAACTGTGTGCAGGTAAATGGCTGCAGATAGAAGTCTGCATTTGAATTGTGGTGCTGGCAAAGAATATTGAAAATGCCGTGGACTGCTAAAAAGGACAAACTGATCTGTCTTAGAAAAAGTAAGTCCAGAGTGTTCCTTAGAGGCCAAGTTGGCAAGACTATGTCTCACATACTTTGGACATATCCTCAGGAGATACCAGCCTCTGGAGAAGGACAGTGTGCTTGGAAAAGTGGCATGTCTAGCGAAAAAGAGGGAGCCCCTCAACAAGATGGACTGACACAGTGGCTACAACAATGGGCTCAGGCAGAGGAACAATTGTGAGGATGAAACAGGACGGGGCAGCATTTCATTCTGTTTTGCATGGGGTAGCTATGGGTAGGGACTGACTAGATGGGACGGTGCCCAACAACAAATAACAGTAGGGGACTTTTGGGATGGTTTGTAACATAATAGATAACTGAATCATATTTCAATATCTTCTTTTTAGAAGCAAAGCAATTGAGAAAGTTGGGTTATATATACAGACAAGCCTTAGGCCAGCTCTACAAAGTGTATACTATTCCTGAAGGAGGTATATTATATCTGAAGTGATGCTCTTTCAACAACAGCATGACATTAGGTTATAAAACTGCCTTCTTGGTCTCAATTGTGCATACCAGGCTTATGTTTTACACACACCGTCTCCCTGAACTCTCAAATACCACTCCCACTAACACAGGTGGGGATCAAGGGAGTAGAATGTGATCGTTGCCCGTAGACGATCATAATTTTATTGTCTATATTGAATTTGAAAAAGAAAAAGGAACCTGCCACAATTCCCAGTCTGCATTAAAGAGGCTCCTTTGTAGGATTTTAACTTCTCTGATGTTCTGAAACAGGAGCCAGTGAGCAGGTTGGCCCACAAGGGCCCAGATCTCAAAGCGACTGACTGGATATGGGAAAGGTCAAGCTTAAATTCTAGTTGTCTAAGTCAAGTACTGCCCATTTCTGGACATAAATATTTTCTCCAATCTGGTATCTCTGGAATCACTCTGTGGGGGGAAAAATGACATTGACCTAAGGATGGTTCTAATGCTTTACTCATGACTGATCACAAAGTCTAAGATGTGTTTCTCAGTCTCAAAGTTTCCAATACAAATGGGAAAAGACTACATACGCAAAGAGAAAATGAGATAAATGTGGCATGTTGGTTTAAATTGTTATACCTCATTGATATACTTCCATATTAACTGCATCTCATCCCTTGAGGATCCCCTTCCCTTGCTCCAGTGATACTGGCTCCCCCTAAGGTCCAGACCCCAAACACTGAAGGATCAGTAATGGAAATCCTGGGGCTTGGTGTTGTAATTAGACAATTTTATGTGAGCTACACACTCCCGGAAGGGGTGGAGTAAAACCTGTCAACCAGGTCACCCCCTGATGCTATCTCATTTGGGCTGTAGCCTTCCTACACTATCTCTCCCCCTTCACCTTCCTGTCTGCTGGAACTCTCTGTGACTCACCCTGAAGCTTCCAGAGCCCTACCAGGTTCCCACTGAACTTGGATCCATGAGACTCTGCACCCACTAGCCTGTTATCTCCCTGAAGTTTGTGTCATTGCACGTGGCTATGTGAGTCTCAAGGACGGCTTATGGACTAGTATCGGACTTATGGACTTGAGTTTGACTGAGCTGGGAAGCTTTCTTGATATATAATTGCTTCTTGATATTAAGCTCTCTCTGACACATGTATGAGTTTCAATGGATTTGTTGATCTAGTCGGCCTGGCCTAACATACTTGGCATAACATTTTGTGTCCACAAGAAATCAGTTCCATTATGTTACTGCATGTTCTGATAGGTCAGTAATCTTGAAGTAGAGATTGTCAAATATGTTGGGTATCACCCTTGAGGACAAGGCAATAATGAGTTACAGAGATGCCAGGTGTTCAATAGACTCAGTGGGTTAAGCAGGATGTAGTCAAGGGGAAGGTAGATTATTGAACCATAGTACAGAATTGTTTTTGTTGTTAGGTTCTATTGAATCAGTTCCACCTCCTTGCAATCCCACGTGCCCATTATTATAGCTACTGTATCAACCTATCTCATTTAGGGTGTTCCTCTCTTTTGTCGATCCTCTAATTTACCAAGCATTATGTCCTTCTCCAAGGACTGGTTCCTTCTGATAACATGTGCAAAGTACGAGGGTATACCAAAATAAAACCAAAAAACTGGGAAAGAGTTTCAGTGGGCAGCGCTTTCATAGTATAAAGTTTTCCCATGAGGTGAGCATCAAGCAACTTGCTCTGAGTTAGTGCATCCAGAGGCATCACCTGGGAAGATTCTCTCTGGTCACAATGAATTTTTTGTAAAAGCAGTTTCACTCAAACCTTGTTTTTTGTGATGCCCGATATAAGAGAACAGCGTGCCACAATGAAATTTTGCTTCCTGTTTGGGAAAAATATTGAAGAAACTGTTGTGATGTTGAACACAGCTTACAAGCACAGCGCTATGGGAAAAACTCAAGTGTATGAGTGATTTTCTTGTTTCAAAAAAGGTGAAATGTCACTTGATGACAAACCTCATTCTGGATGTCCATCAACTTCCCGAATAAATAAAATGTTGACTCGTAGTGCATCTGGAGTGTGTTCCACCAGGTCAGACTGTTAATCAAGCTTTCTATCTAGAAGTTCTGAAAAGATTGTGCGTGTGACTAAAAAAAAGGCCTGATTTGTGGCAGGCAGGGGACTGTTTTTACCACTATGACAATGCACCTACTCAGGCAGTCATCCCAGTGCACCAGTTTTGGGGGGAAAGCAGCATGCCTCTCTTGCTCCATGCACCTTACTCACCCGACCTCACTCTGTACGGCATCTTTTTGTTTCCACAAATGAAGAGGAACTTGATAGGACAGCGTTTTAATGATGTAAAAGAGGTAAAGAAAAAAACAAGGAAGGTGCTGTCAGCCATCCAAACAGATGAGTTTGAAAAATGTTTCCAATAATGGAATAGCAGATTTGACAAGTGGATTAAGTGTAATGGAGAGTACTGTGAAGATGATAAGGTTGTTTTGTAAAAAAAAAAAAATTAAATATAGCTTTGGAAAAAAAATCCTGTTTTTGAGGGGTACCCTCTCTTCTATGAGAATAATTCTTACCATCTTTTCTTCTGAGAAACATTCTGGCTGTATTTCTTTTAAGACATTTCATTCATTCTCCTGGAAGTCCATGGTTTATTTAATATTCATTGTTAGCAACATAATTCAAATGCATCTTCCTCAAAGTGGCATCTGCTCTTGGTCTCAGTACAACATTTCTTCCATGAGCACCATGCTGCTGATGCTCTTTGTCAGGAGACCCCAGGAAAGAAGAAGACTGCTGACCCCAGGGGAGGCCGGTGTCAGTTTAGATCAACTCCCAGAAGTAAAGCAAGATGGTGACAAGAAACTCAAACAGGGGAAATTAGAACTCACCCCTGCTTCTCACAGCAGCCCAATGTTCACTTCTTTCTACTTTAGAAGAAAGAGCCCTTCTACCTGTGCTGAGACATGAACTCAAAATTAACATGTTTGACCCATGAGTCAGCCTCTTTAGCAAGCTGTTAAAATAGAATTACGACACAGTTTTGGCTGGTAGCTAAAAAGAACTGTGAAATTGCTAAGATTAGACCCTGCTTGCAACCTAACAAGATAGCCTGTGATGGCTTCATGAGGGCTGGCGGAAGGCAAGAGACAACTAGGTCAGAAGCAAAGAAGAGTTTATTTTTCACAGCAGGAGCAGGAGCCAGAGTGATTTTGCTGTTGTTTCCTGAGTCCCAGTTCTCACAAGGTCATAAAGAGCTGCAGCCTATCTGTCAAGGGTGTCTTCCTGTGGTGGCTTGCGTGCTGTTCAGAATCTGGAAGCTGTTCTGAATATTCAAATCCCATGGAGGACAGGTTTCAGTGGAGCTTCTATACTGAGGCAGGTTAGGACGAAGGCCTGGCGATCTATTTCCAAAAATCAACTCATGAAAATCCTCTGGTTCACAACACATTGCTGTCTGATACTGTGCTGGAAGGGGAGCACTCAGAAGACATAGTGGTTGCAAAAAACATCACCAGTCATGAAGACAGCACTAAGCCCAACCCAAATTCACTGCCAGGGAATCAGTTCCGGCTCACTGTGACCTGATAGGACAGGGTAGAACTGCCCCTCTGGGTTTCCAAGACTGTAACTCTTTATGGGAATAGAAAGCCTAGTCTTTCTTCCCAAGGAGCAGTGGTGCTTCCAAAGTGCTGATCAAACAGCCCAACCCACAACCTCTATGCCACCAGGCCCAGCACAGGACCCAGGAATGTAGGTAAGTTCATCATGATGCACAAGTAACTAACAATACGCAGAGGACGCCATGATGCCTGCACACAGAGTGGTGAGTAGTACAGGAGATGAATCCCACTTTAGGGAACTTGAACCTTTTCTAAAAAGATGCCAGAGGATTGGCTCTTTGCCCCAGAGGGAGACACTGCCCTTAATGTACTAGATAAATCTGTC
>NW_022111339.1:2074010-2079305 GCF_000313985.2 Echinops telfairi
GGGCTGTCTGTATCTGTGTTTGGAAGACACACAGAAATGGGAGAGACCCGTAGAGAATTGCCTTCTCAGTGCTCACTTTGTTCACATATGTCGTGTCAGAGAAGGGTAGATGTCTGCAGGAACCAAGTTTATCTATTTGAGGCGTTGGTAGAGTTATGAAGGCCAGTTGAGAGACATTTCTTAAATGCCTGTCCAAAGGAGAAAGATGATGTCCTTCTAAGTCCCCAGTAGCTCAATTTGATTATTATTTTTTTCTCTCAGAAGAGAAACCCACTAGCAGTTAAGGAAGTTCTCGTTAGAATGTCCAAAGGAAGTACTGCTCAAGTTCTCCACAAGCAAAATAAAAAATGAAAGTACACAGCGCTAGTAGGATCACTGACTTAAGTATTCAGAACATAGATTGGTTGAAATGTAAGCATTAATTAGAAATCTAAAAATAAATCCAAGGTGAACCTTGACTCAGACAGGCAAAGGGAACTCTAGGTGTGATGGGAATGTTCTAAATCTTGAGAGGGGTGTGGGTTTCAGAGAAGTGTCACTGGTCAAAATGCATGTACATCTACCCTTAAGATCAGCGCCTTTGACTACATGTCATTTACACAACAGTGTAAAGCAGAGCAGACTCAGCTCTCATTCTGCTCCATGAGCTTCTCATGGGTCCTTCGGCTCACTTGTTTCACATGCTTACGTTTACCTTGCTGGCATGGGCATTCATGTTGCCTCGGGGCAGAATGCAATGGCAGTTAATGAAGAGGAAACTCAGCTTCCCTTGCAAATGTCAAAAGGACCCAGTGTGGCACCGTTCCTGGATGCAACAAGTTCTCACTGTGCATTTCCTGAAATGAACAATTTGAAAGGCATGAACAGAATTGGTGGGCCGGGGCTGAACACAGGATGACAAAACTCTGAGCTGGGAATGGTTTTTATGGTTTTGTTTTGTAACAATTGTCATCATATTTAACTCTAGATATCCTTTCCCAAATTTTCTACCACCATTGACTGACATAGCCTCAATGCCCTCCATGCAATAACTCCCCTTCACAATGGTAACCATTGATCAAGTTTGGTTTCTCTCTCTCTCTCTCTCTCTCTCTCTCTCTCTCTCTCTCTCTCTCTCTCTCTCTCGGTTTTCTTGATACAGTATTCATATGTCATATGCTTCCATGGTTAACTCACTTTTTAAATGAGTTGTATAATCACAATCAGTTCTAGTGCTCCCTCCCCACTCTCACATTCATGGTTTGCTCCCCAAATCCCCTCACCCTCCCTATCTCCCACCCTACTCCTACATCTCCCTCTAAAACTTACATCAGTTATTATCTCTATGCATCTTCATTTCCAGTGAAGCACTGTCTGTGCTTTACAAACTGAGGAATCCAACAGAAACAATAAAAATAAAAAACAAAATAAAGTGTTAAGGATAAAATATTAATAATAATAGAAAGATGAAAATACAAAAATGAGTAAGAAAGAAAAGACCACTATCAATATTAAAAAGTCCGGGAAGACATTTTTATCATGGAACAAGCAAGAAATAATTGCACCTAGAACAAATTCAGGTCAAGAGGGAGGTCAACTGACCATGTATCAAGTTCGATGCAGCATAATCAAGGTTACAATGATCTCTATCTGATAGTAATGTTGCTGGAGACTCTCACCTGTGCCTAGAGGGGATCTGCCAGAGGATTAGTCTGACAAGATACTCTGCAGATGGGTTTGGGGCTCCCACTGTCCTCTACAGCCTTCTACAAATTGAGGGTTCACAATTTAAGCTCTGATAATTTCCCCTTCATTATATTTGACTTTTGTTATTGTTATATTTGGATTGCACAAGCTGATGTGCTTCTTCCACGTGGACTCAGTTGATTTCTTACTTAGATGGTTGCTTGTTTGAATACAAGCCTTTAAGATCTTGGGCATGATTCCAATTAATAGCCAGGCACCATCTGCTTTCTTCACCACACTTTTCTATAGTCCTCTTTTCTTCAGTGATCATTTCATGAAGGTGAGTATTGAGCATGGCATGTCATCAGAACTAACTGTTCTTGAATTGGGACTAGAGTTAAGTGGGAGCCCAGTATCCATCTGCTTGTCCCCAGGATATTCACGACTCACGGTTGCTTTGGCAGTTGTATTATGACAAAATCAAAACCCTGTAAAGCCCACTACACCAACAACAGCAACCAACCAACCAGCAACAAACAAACAAAAACCCCAACCCAACAAAAGCAAAGGCTGGAAAGCAAAACCGCATAGAAACAAAAACCGCAAATATTGTCAATCCTCTCCCTGGGGTACTGCACGGAGGCGATTGTGCTGATAACATCAAGCATTCTTCCAGTGGCACAGCACTCCAGACACTGTCATATGAGCAGTCTGTGTAAGTACGACTCCAACAGGAGCTGCAGCCCATGAGTTGTGAAACCTACACAGTTTGAGCTCCCCTTCGATTGAACTCTGTGCCAGGGGGAAACTTCCTGGATCCATTCTTCCAAGTGCAGATCCGTGCCCAACAGATCGAAACCTGTCCTATCACTGCAATGGGGGCATCAAGGTTCTAAACAGAGGGTGATTCTGGGTCCCTTTCCTTTGGACACTCACCTAGCCGGGGGTCCCCCTCATGGTTGGGCTGGGATGGTTTTGAGTTTGTTAGTATTCTTGCATTATTGACTACATGTTAAAGTTCTTTTACTGATAGATGATAGATTGATAGATAGTTGTATTTGAGTTGACTCGACTCATGTGCAACAGAACGAAACATTGGCCCGTTCATCTTTCCAATTGCCAGCATGTCAAAAGCCTTTCTTCTGTCTCTGGTGTCAATCCATTTCACTGAGCGTATCCTTGCCCTTGTTGTCCTCTACTTCCCCAAACATGGCATCCTTCTCCTGGTGATGTGTGGAATGTGAGTCTAACAGTGTTCTGTTTAGTTAATTTTCAGAACTGGATCACTTGACTGTTTTTCCTAGTCTGTCTTGGTCTAGAAGCTCCACCGAAACCTGCCTACGATGGCTGACCCTGCTGGCATTTAAAATACCAGTGGTGTAGCTTCCAGTATCAGAGCAACCTGAAAGTCAATTCAGCCTTTTAACTGACAGAGAGGTGGTTGAGAAAATGACATGGAGCTAACATCTGACCCCTTTGGATACACTGTGGAGAAGAAGAATCCATCTCCACCAGGCTACAGCTGCCATACGGCAGAGGTCATATATGCCTCCACCCTTTTATCCCACTCTACCACCAACCAGTCACCCATAGCACTTTACTTCTCTGTTGGGTTTGATAACCCATTGCAAGGGCCACACAGAATTCACAGACCATACTTGCACTTAGGGGGCTTCACTAGGGAAGTCAACAGGTCACTGCAAGTCGGGATCAGAAAACATTAAGGATTCAGTCTTTCATCCACAGCAGTGTCTCATTTCAGCTAGCCACAGCTCTCTGGTCCTCAGTCTGCCAGCCACATGGTCCCTTGTCCTCTGCCTTGTCCCGTGGTCTGGGAAGTCCACCCACAGCTCTGTCTCACCATCTTGTAGTTTCTGATCTTAGTGCTGCGGCTCTTCTCCTCTGGTGCAGCTGGCATCAGGGTGGTATGGCCTCTGCTGCATCTGCCACTTTAGGCAGGGAGGGATTTCTGACATGCCCATTGGTGGATTTTGTTCCTTGATGATCTTGGGATTCTCTCTGTCCTGCTGTAGAATGGCAACTAACCAATTCCCTCTACTAGTGTTGTCCACACCCTATTTGCATGGTCCCACTCAATCATTGGGTAAATCTGCTGCATAAAAATTCTTTAAAGTGTTAAGAAGCAAGGATTTGGGGAGATGATTGATAAGACCCTCTTCTCTAAAGGGAACCAAAGGTAGATTTTTGAAAGAAAGAAAGAGGACAGAGATCCAGGAATGGGATTGGGGCTCACACTGAATCGTAGCTCCAATTTAAGAACAATTTGTTCTTACATCATGGCCCTGCTCCATACTTGCCCTCAGGAAGGAAACACAGAAGGTGTGCGTGCTATAGCAAAGTGTGGTGAAGAAATTAGATGGTGCCCAACTTCAGATAAAATAGCACCTGAGGTCTTAAAGACTTGTTTCCAAACAAGTAGCCATCTAAGTGAGATGCCAACTAAGTCCACATTGAAGAAGCACTCCAACATCAGTGACCAAGGGATTGCAAATGATAGAATCTGAAGTCAAAGGTGGAAATAGTATCAGAGCCCAAACTGTGAGATTCTGGTTTGCAGAAGGGTAAGGATGACAGTGTGTGAGATCTATACAGGAAATAAGCTTCAGGTGATTCCCCTCTTTACATAATGGATGGATGGGAACAAACTGGTTACAAAACAGAGTACATTGGAGAGATGATTGTAGATCAAAATGATAAACCGGACTTGAACAGTTAAAACCTTGTCGGTTGATCCCCCTACCCCAAGCCCCAAACACATTGGACTTGATCTGATTTTCAACATTCTCTGTGTTATTTATTGTTCTGTTTTCTTCTTGTTGTTTTTTAAATTCATACTGGGGTTTGGCTCTGATGCATTTTATCATTGGAGGTAGCCCTCTTGATTTTTTGTTATATGTTTTTCTGTTTTTTGCTATATAAAACTCAGGATTTATGAAGCTATAGAGCAAGTGGAATAAGGATTCCTGGGGGTGGGAGGTGTACAGTGGGGGTAAAAGTGAGGCAAAATCAAGATGTTCAAGAAGAAAGGGAAAGTTTCAAAGCTGCTGTGGTAGCAATTGCATAATACTGCTTGATGTGATTGAACTGTGGAATGGCATTTTGTATTACCTCCCAATAAAAATGTTTGGAGGTGGGGGTGAAAAAAAAAAAGATAGGACCTTACCTTGAGGACTAAGCTGCACCCGACCCAAGCCACGGCAATGAAAAAAAAAATCTTTTTATTGGGGGCTCATACAACTAACTCATCACAATCCATCAATCCATCATTGTGTCAAGCACATTTGTACATTTGTTGCCATGATCATTTTCAGAACATTTTCTTTCTACTTGAGCGCATGGTATCAACTTCCCATTAAAAAATAAATCTTCCCCTCCACCCCACCCTCCCTCCATAATGAGCCTTTGATAATGTATAAATTATGGTTATTTTTCATGTCTTACACTGTCTTCCTTCCCCCATTTTCTGTTGTCCATCCCCCTGGGAGGGGTAATAGGTAGATCATTGTGGTCAGTTCCCCCTATCTCCCCTCCCCCTCCCCTTACCCTCCTGGTATGGCTACTCTCAATATTGGTCCTGAGGGGTTTATCTGTCCTGGATTCCCTGTGTTT
>NW_022111339.1:2080138-2086476 GCF_000313985.2 Echinops telfairi
GATAGCCGGGCACCATCAGCCTTCTTCACCACATCATTTTTAATAGTGTCATGTGCATGTGAATGTTGGACATGGAGTAAGGAAGAGTGAAGAAGAATTGATGCACTTGGACTAGAGTGCTGGTGAAGAACACAGAAAGTCCCATGGACTGCCAAAGGGACAAACAAGTCTATCTTAGAAGAAATACGGCCAGAGTGCTCCTTAGAACTGAGGATAGGGGACTTGGTCTCACATACGTTGGATGTCCCTGGAGAAGGACATCATGCTTGGTAAAGTGGAGGGGCAGCGAAAAAAGAGGAAGACCATCAAGAAGATGGACTGACACAATGGCTACAATGGGCTCAAAGATGGGAACAAGTGTGAGGATGGTGCAGGTCCAGGCAGTGCTGTGTTCTATTGCACATAGGGTTGCTATGGGTCAGAATTGACTTGCTGGCACCTAACAACAGTGACTGCAACACCACTTGGTCAGACGTGAAGAACATAATCATTTGGTGAGAGTTGTAGACAAGTGGATAAAAGATCCATATTTAAGCAATTTCACTGCACCCCAGTAGCAGAAAGCTACTTTATGCTGGAGCTACAGGAATTAATGAGGACTTCCTTAAATGGAGGTCCTCCATCATGTCTCCCTCCCATCGGGTGAAATCTTGGTCTTTGTGGCAGTGAAAGATTCTCCTTATCTTTTGCCACTTCCTTTGTAATAATAGGAGTGGGTGGGTGGTAAGACAGATTACCAAAAACAAACAGCAATTATAGACACTGAGGGTGAGGGTTGCGATTACATCAGTCCAAGAAGTATTTGGGAAACCCACCCTTAGGGTGATAAAGTAGGCAGCTTATTTCAGAGCAGTATTTCCCAAATTGGGCAATACTGCCCCCTAGGGGATGCTGGAATGATTCAAGGGGCAACGGAAGCAGATACCTACACTTTATCCTGAATTATGAGTGATAGTACAAAAGTTTTTCATTTCCAAGGGGAGTAATATTTTTTCTAAAAGGAGGATGGTAGGTCAAATAAATCATGTTCCAGAGCCTCAGTTATAACAAAGGTTCTGTCATCAACATCTCTCTAATGAGGGGATTTGGGAAAGAGAAATATGTGCAACTTCAATGGCCCTAGGCTTCCAGAGTTTCTAGGTTCAAAAAAGATCATGTTGCATTTTGCAAGCTGAAGCGCTGACCTGCTTAAGCAGGAACTCCAGAGCTTACAAGGTTGTTACCTCTGCTCCAGGATTGGTCTTCTAGTCCCGAGCCATCCCCAGGATGGATTGTAGACCAGATCATTGTGATCCAGAGGTTTTCAGGAGCAGATCATAAGTCTTTCTTCCCTGTCTTAAGACAAAATGGCTACAGAGACCTGTAGCAAGACTCAAGTCCCATTGACAGCACGAGGTACATTGGCTGGGAATCACACCCAGCCAGGTCTTCTGCATGGAAGATGGAAATCCTACTACTGAACCACACTGCTTACTCTACAGCATAGTTGTTGTTAGTAACCATCAGGATAGAGTTCTTAGATCACAACTCATAGCCTCTATGACTATAGATAGGGTTCCATTTTTAAGTTAGTTGTCCATTATGTTACCGGAACAGGGCAAGAGTGACATGAATCTTGGGTTGCCTCCTTACTAGAAGGTGTGACTTGAGTCACTACCCTTAGTTTCCTCGGGGTGTGGTCTGTGTCCAATTTATAGGAACACTTTAACAAAAGTATGTCCAGTGCTTTGCATCCTGCCACTGGCTCTTCCTCATCTGAACTTCAATTCTCGGAACTTGAACCAGCTGGTGATTTGAGTTTGTTTACCCTGCAACCAAGGACTGCTAACCACAAGGTCAGTGGTTCAAACCTCCCAATCTCTTTGGGATAAAAATGAGGCTATCTGCTCCTATTAATGTGTATAGCCTTGGAAACCCTCTATAGAGTCACTATGGGTTAGCATTGACTTTATGGCAGTGAATTTTGTTTCCTTTCTTCTCCATTTTTGGTTTTGTTTTGCAACTGAGTCTGCAGCCAGTTTTCTGACCTACCAATTGGGTTCACCATGCACTGCCACCGCATGAGTGAGGAGAATCCTCCCGGTTTATAGCTGACCATGGATTTGTGCTTTGCCAGCCTCCACAACCATGTTTCACAAGTGCTGTGAGATAGCACAGTGAATGACTAAGATAGGAAGTCAGTAAAGAACAGGAAGACACTCAATGAGATGGATTGACACTGTGACTGCAACTATGGGCACAAACCAAACCAGCATGGTGATGCGGGTTCAGGGTTAGGAAGTGTTTTGTTCTGTTGTACACAGGGTTGCTCTGAATTGGAACTGACTTGACAACATCTAACGACAACGAGACAGCAGGGAGAGTCCTGAGGGGAGGAGAAGGAGGTGATGTCAGAGATGATGTAGTGATGCAACAGTTTGGATAGACTGATGCAGACCAACTTTCTGTTGAATTTCTAAAAGACATCATCCGTGTATTAGTTAATATCCCCTCTGCAGACCACATATTTTTGGAGTCCTTTCAAGGACCAGCCTGTCTGTTCTGGTCCCTCCTCTGATCTATATGACTTTGCCTCATAAACTCAATAATAGGGCCACTCCCATCTTCATTAGATGACTTCATCAGATGACCAATATACTTGTCGAGGCTTCATACATGTGATGTGAATAGTTTATTTCCAATGTTTCTGATGTTTTGAGGTCTGAAGTATAGTCTTTTGTGAAAATAGCACCTTCAGCCTTTATTCCATCTCTTCAGCAAGTCCCCCTAACTAGTCCAAGGGTAGTGGTATAGGGCAGATGCTACGCTGTTCTCTATCATCTTTATCTATTTCTGTACCCACATCTGTATCCTTATCCGTAGCCATATTCATATCAGTATCTGTATCTACATCTATATCATTTATATCTATATCAGCTTCAAAGAATTTATGGTAAAATTCTTGGGAACTATCTTCTCATTCAATTTTTCCACCAACCTAAATCCTAGGTGAACGCAGCTCACACCCCTGCTGCATGAGGACAAGTCCTAAGAGCAGAGCTGGAGAGAACGGCTGCTCCCACTTGAGAACGATTCTGACTCACCTTGTTAAAATGCAAATGAATAAAGCATTACATCCTAGAACCTTGAACGCTGCTTCTTTCTGGAAGCTCTCTTCAAACATCCTAAGTGACTATGTGTTGAAAGTCTAAAGACCTTGGCATCATTTGGGCTCTTGGTTAACCACAAGGTTAACAAGAACATGCAGTACACATGCTTAGCTCCAAGCCCTACCAGGGAGCTTGGGAGAGTTCATGGAAAAACTTCATTATCTTTTCATTCGATTTGCCCATGAACTTTTGAAGCCTGCTCACATTCCTAGGCCCTTACCCAAAGCATGCTCTTATTATGTAAAGTCCGAACAGTGTAAGTCAATGAGTAACAGCAATTAAAGAGGGCAGAACTATCTTAGAAGCCAGGAAATCCGAATTAGAGCTTAAGCTATTAGTCATCCAATTCTGCCACTAGGAAACAAGCAGTTTGTAATCAGCTACTAACCTGAAAGTCAGCAGTTCAAACCTACCCAGAGATACCATGGAAAAAATGGTTTAGCAATCTGCTTCTGTTAAGATTAACCACTGCCATTGTGTTGATTTTGATGCATAGTGACCCTCTACAGAGTTTCCAAGACTGCAAATCTTAATTGGAGTAGGCAGCCTCATCTTTCTCCTTTGGAGTGCCTGGTGAATTTGAACTACCTCCTTTATGGTTAGATGCCCAATGCCTAATCACAGGACCACCAAAGCCCCTTTTCTGTTAAGATGACAGCCAAGAAAACCCTAGGGAACAGTCCTACTCTGTCACATGTGTGCCATTGATTCAAGGGTCATGAACCACAACGGTCCTGTAGATTGGGGAGAAGTGGTTCAGTGGTAGAAGTCACACCTTCTGGGCGAGAAAGCTGGGTTTAAATCACAGCCAATACATCTCATGCATGGTAACCACCCATTTATCAATGGACAGGTGTGTGTTGCTATAATGCTAACCAGATTTCAGTGGCACCTCCAGAGGACAATGGACAAAGAAGAGAGGACTAGTGAGAACTCCCAGGATCTCAAGGATTAGGTCAGCCACTCCTCATGAGGATGGCGTGGCCCTAGAAGACCAACCAACTGGGAACAGCAACAACACTAGTCCGTAGCCTCTGTGGAACCTGGGGCTCTGGTGTGGAAGGAGGAGACACTGAAGTCCATGGTCACAGAGGCCGGTAGACTTAAGCTCCTTTCCTCAAAGAGAGAAGAAACGCAAGAGGGAGTTTGGCCAGACATTTCTTGAAACAATATGAAATCGACCCTGCAGAGAATGATAAGGTTCAAGACTGTGCAGTTCAATATCTAATTGAAAGCATAGCAGACAACCAGACAAGGGCACTTAATTTTATTTCAGGCTGGTGCGGTTTGGGCCCTGAAAAGAAATTGGAAGCAGAAGAGCTTGTCTCTAGTTCCTGAGAATAGCTACGCCTAGAGGACAGCAGCTAAGGTCACGGCAGTGCCATCAGCATCTGTCTAACAGCGGCCTTCCCCTTTTCTAGTGGTGCCACCTTTGAGTGCCATTCACATGCGACTGAGGACAGGGAGACAGGAGATTGGGAGGAGAAGAGACGAGGTGGTAATGGTTCATGGTTTGTTTTGTTTGTTTGTTTGTTTGTTTTAGTTCCAGGTCTGTTTTTTGACTTTTAGGAGTGTTACTACTGGAGTCTGATAGGGTGCCACACTCTGTCCCCAAAGTCTCTTTTTGGTATTCTCAGGGATTTATTTCATTGCTTTGCTCCCCTTGCTGCTCTGTTGCATGCCCTTCGTGTTTCACCACAGTGTCATAGGGTCAGATTGAGCACAATTCCCACTCTGTGTCTCCAGTGTTGTCCCCCGTAGTGCTATGGTTCAGTGAGGAATGTCGTGTTTGTTTTCACTTGTACTAGAACTTCCCCCACCCCAAGAGAGAAGTAAAAAAAACAACAAGTAAAGTAAACCTGCCCTCTCTTTCCCTGTGGCAATATTCATAAGTTTTAAGAATGACCAGCTGAGGAAACATGAGGGGTCTGGATGGAGAGGCTGGTGGGGACTGGTCGGGTATGAACCTGGGAAGGTGATAAGGTAGCTGTATTTGTATACATACCTCAGGTCTGTAAATCACTACCAATGTGAGAAATAAATTTTCTGAAATCTGTTTTGATTAAATCAAGTGTTCGTGTAATAAAGCGTGCCCCTATCCAATCTACATGATCAATGTCCGAGGGGCAGTTCTACCCTGGGCTATCGGGTCACTAGGAGTTGAAATTCACTCCGTGGCCCCGAGTGAGATCTACTTTATAGTCTTATGTACCATCTGCAGGTCCATTATTATGGTTAATAACGTAGAAACATACTTCAGCCAGTGATAAAGGCCTTTCCTTAGAAGGTTCTAGGCTTTGGTGAAGTTGGTTTCTCATCAGAATGCTAGGAATCCTTGGCCAACAGAAAGGTCCTATGTTATTCAGAACAACCAGGGAAGCTTACTGGTCCCCGAGAACACGCGAACACCTCAAGCACATTGACCTCAAGTACATTGACCTCAAGCACATTGACCTCAGGCACATTGGCCTCTAGTAATAGACCAGCTCTTCGCTTTGACATGCCAAGGCTGTTCCACTCCCTGTCACTTGAGGCAACCGGGAAGGCACAGAGCAGCCTTCTTTCTTAAGTTGTCCAATTAAAACAAGCCATTAGGGAGCAGAAGGAAGTGGGAAAGAGGCCATGGAAGCCCCCAAGGTAGACTAGGACTCCGGTGAGGTGACAATGGGACGCTGATGGGAGGCGGGGCTGAGGGCCTCTGGGTGGACTGTCATCATGCTTCAGTGAGTGTGGCTTATTTTGAAAGGAATGTTGGATGAAGAAAGAGGTCCTTAGTCCCTAGAACTATCGTTCCTGTTTACCATAGGCTCCATACACCCTATCCAGACACCATCTGAGCAAACCATGACAGGCTTCTCACTGCACCTTGACCAAGGTGACCAGACTGGACCAGGCCTCCGAAGGGACCATGAGGGCAGCTGGCCTAGAGAAGGCTCTAGAGAGTGCGGCTCCTTTTGCAAGTCACTCCCTTTTTAACGTTTCCCCGTGCCATTCTCAGTCTTTCTAACTGAAGCCCAGGAAGGCGGGGCTGGTAGTGTGACTGACATTTTGTCCTTTAGTTTGAAGTAGCCTGGAGCGGGGGGCGACGTTTCCTTCTGTTGTACAGAGGGAGACCCCACGGTACCCAACAGCAGCAGTGTGGGACGCTGAGTTAGTTAATTGTGCCAGCCTGGCCGATAATCACATGTG
>NW_022111339.1:2087756-2093957 GCF_000313985.2 Echinops telfairi
AAACCACCAGCCGCTCTTCCAGAGAAAGCCAGGGCTTTCCACTCTCCTAAAGAGTTACAGTCTCGGAAATCCACAGAGGTAGTACTTCCCTGTCCTCTGGGATCACTATGAGTTGGCCCTGACTCAAGGGCAGTGAGACAGTGAGGTGGCTCAGTGGCTAAAGCACTCAGCTAAACCAAGTCTGGACTCAGGAGCCACCCCAAGGAGCAAGATGGGGCCATCTGCTCCATAAAGAGTACAGCCTTGCGGACCCCGTGTAGCAGTTCCACTCTGTCTTAGCGTGGTGCTCTGAGTCGGAATCAACTCGACAGCCCAGGGTTTGAGTTTGTTTGTGTCCGTGTTCTGCTCTGAGGACCTAGGTAAACATTCAAATTATACGTGACTGTCTTTTGAAGAAGCTCTGCCCAACCAGCAAGAATGGGCTTAAAAACCACTCAGAAGCAACATAAACAGCACATTTTTAAGGTAAATACTAACAGAAGTACCTTGTATTCTAAGCTGCGTGAATTACTAAGTTGTTCTAAGTCGTTCCGGTCAACTGGGACTTGCTGGGACCCCCTTGTGTGTGAGTCGCACTGAGCTCCCTGGGGTTTTCAATAACTGGCTTGTCAGCAGAGGTTCAGGCCTTTCTCCCAGTGCACCTCAGTATGTACTCGTCACCGGTCTTCCCACTGGCAGCTCGCCCCGTCGCAAAAACGAAGGCAGACGAAACCTAAGACCCCGTTGCTGTTGGGTTGATTCTAACTCACAGTGACTCTGGGACAGAGCTGAACCACCTCTTAAGGTTTCTAAAGCTGTCTATCTTTATGGACACCAACTGCACGTCTTTCTCCCACAGCGTGGCTGGTGGATTCAAACCACCGATCTTTCAATTAGCAGCCAAGCACTTAACCCCTGAGTCACCAGCCATCACAGACTTCTAAGTTGGATTGGAACTTCTAAACTGCATGAAAGACTGAAATGTATGGATAATGAAAACTGTGGCACTCTCTCTCAAACAGCTTAATATTGTCCCAGCTATTTCACTCCAAAGGAAGTCTGGTGGTTACATGTTGGGCTGCGATCAGCATAGTTGGTAGTTCAAAGTCACCAGCAGCTCTGTGGGAGAAAGACTGGGCTTTCTACTCCCGTAAACCATTACAGTCTCGGGGTGTCTAGGAGTCAGCACTGACTCAAAGACAATGAGTTCGGTTTGTTGGTAGTTCACTCCTGTAAATATACCCAAAGAGGTCCCAGGGGCTCTGTTGGTGGGGTAGTTTATTGTGCAAACCTGGCCGATAGACACAAGTGGGGTTAATTGAAGGGTGGAGGGATAAATGGCTCCATGAGCCTCGCCTTTCGAGTTCTTGGGACTCTTGCTTTCTGATGGTCGGACCAGGGTGCAGCTGCCTTAGCCAGGCCCCTGCTTTAGCTGGCAAGGCTCACTTCCTGCAAGACATCCCTGAGGGGAAGCCACATGGACCTACCCCGATGCAGCCTCGGGTGCTGGAGCAGCCGTGTGGAAACCCCTGCCAGCGCTGAGATGCTTACACGCTCACTGACTTGGCTTTCCTCCTGCAGTCGACATCATAGTGTGTGTTCTGCGGGATGGAGGAGGACTTTGTGGATTGGTGTTGGACATATGGGCTAATGTTGGACTTGTGGGCTTGGGCACCACTGGGTTAGGATGTTTTCTTGATGCGCACTTAACCTTTATATAAAACTCTTATACATGACTTTCTGTGGGTTTGTTTCTTTAAAGTACCCAGACTAACACAGTGGGTTAGGTTGGGCTGCTTGTCACAAGGTTGATGGTTCAAATCTACCAACCATTTTGTGGAAGAAAGATGAGAATTCCTGCTGCTGTGAAGATTCACAGTCTCAGAAACCCTCAATATGTCATTATAAATCAGAATCCACCGAATAGTCATGGATTTGGTTTGAGTTTGGGTTTACACCTCCAAAGATTTGAAACCAAAGACTCAAATAGATATTTGTACAACAATGTTTATTTAAACATCATTATTCACAATGGCCAAAAGGTAAAAAAAATACACAGGTGTCCCTCAAGAGAGGAGTGGATAAACAAGATGCCAGATATCCGCACATTGAGGTATGATTCATGCATAACCGGAAGTGAAGTTCTGATACATGGTGCTCAGTGCAGTAAGTTAGGCACAAATGATACAAAATACCCAGATTCTGAAAATGTATGCACATAGAAGCAAAAGTAGAATACCAGTGTCCAGTGGCTTCAGGGTGGTGGGCAGAAGTGTAGAATTAATGTTTAAGAGGTACTGAATTTCTATTGTAGGGTGGAAAAGTTTCAGAAATAGTGGTGATAGGGTGGGAATGTTTCAGAAATAGTGGTGATGCTGCACAGCATGGCAAATATAATTAATGACAATGAATTGTACATTTAAAATTATATATATATAATTTCATATATAATATACAATATTATATACACAGGTATTCTCTGCACATGAATACAAGAGGGCTTCAGACAGTTCGTGGAAAGTTATGTTTTAATTCCATTTTCCCCACGAACTTGTTGGAGCCTTGCTTGAATATGTATTTATAAGGCAATGCATTTATAACCTGATCTTGGCGGGTCAGAGGCATCGTGGAACATGTAGTCCATATGATAGTCTGTGGATTGGCTGATGAGTAAATGCACCTTTGGAAGGTACTCCAGGGGCGTCGTCTTCTTAGCTGACCCTCCACTCTACCACGGCATCCTCTTCCGGGGACTGCTTCTGTGCTGGCAGGGGGACATCTGTCGCGTGGTGGGTGTTTACTGGTGTCATCCCTGATCTTTCCTCATCACATGCCAGGAGTGTTGCCCTCCCACTCCTGGCCAAGGGTCCCCGAAAGACTAACTTGCCTTCAGTTGAGAACTGCTTTGTTGCTGTTAGTTTATTTTTAATACCATTGTGATAAAATATAGGTACCAAAACGTTTGTCCATGGAATGACTTTTAAATGTATAATTCAGTGGCATGGATTACATTCATAACCTACTACCATAGCCACCTTTCATTTCCAGCAATTTTTGCGCACCCTTAACAGAAACTCAGTACCCTCCTGCCAATTCCCATGTGGCCCTGGATAACCACAAATCTACTTTCTATGTCTGTGTGTCCACTTTCTATCTACTTTCTATCTCTGCATGTCTGCCTATTCTGTATGGTTTGTTTGAGCAGGACCAGACACTACTGGGTATCGTATGTCAGACATTTCGCTCAGCGTAGTGTTTTTAAGGTCCATCTATAGCATAGCATGGATGAGAACTTTGTCCCTCTTTATGGTTGAATACTACTCCATTGTATTGATCTGTCCCCTTTGTCCCTTCATTTGTTGATGGACACTTGGGTAGTTTCCCCTTTTGACTAATGCGAATAACAATGCAGTGGGCACGGGTATGATCCTACCTGATTGAGCTCCTGCTTTCAAATCTTGGGTATATTCCCAGGAATGGAACTGGTGGGTTACCTGTTAGCTCTATATTTAATGTATAAACTGTTTTAAAGTATAAACCAAACCAAACTCATTGCCATCAAAAAGGTTCTAGCACACTGCAACCCTATAGGACAGCGTCAAACTGTCCATGTAGGTTTCTGAGGCTGTAAATCTTTATGGGAGTTGAAAGCCTTGTATTTCTCCCATGGAGCAGCTAGTGGTTTTGAACTGCTGATCTTGAATTTACAGCCCAATGTGTAAATGCTGCACCCCCAGGACTCCTTAAACAGGTGTGCCTAAATTGATGCATTTGTCTCTAAGTTGGGACACTTGTCTCTAGTTCAGGCTAGCACTGAATTTGTAGACAACCCCTGACAGCTTTGATTCTGATCAGCCCAGGCTGTGCTGGCTGGAGTTCCAGCAACAGGGTCACACTTACTAGATTAACCCTCAATAGAGACAACACATAGCAATGTGAACTCTGCTGATGAGGACCCGAAGGAGCCCTGGTGGTGCTGTGGGGTAGGCACTGGACTGCTAATTGCAAGGTTGGCAGTTCAAACCCAAAAGCCACTCTGCAGGAGAAAGATAAAGTTGTCTGCTCCTATAAAGATTTATAGTCTCAGAAATCTTACTAGAGGGCTTTTATCTATTAAAATCAATCCATGGCAGTGGTTTAATGGGGGTTTAAAACAAAAGTAATTGCCCCCCAAACTAGGGTTAAGGTTTCCATCTCCCTGGCAAAAACTTGACAAGTCTGCCAGTGTGTAATCTTGAGGGTGTCGGTGGGGGAGAAGAGAAGAAACATGATTTCAACTCTCAGACTCCCAGTCCTGGGCCAGGAACAGGCTGTTGTTAGCTGCTGTTAGCCAGCCCAACTCAGGGTGACTCCAGGCACAACAAAGCTGCTCCCACTATCATGATCCCAGTTCTACCTTACAAATCTGGCTAGACCAGGGATGTACACTGGTCCAGATAGGGACTGGAAACACAGGGAATCCAGGACAGATGATCTCTTCAGGCCCAGTGGTGAGAGTGGCGATACCAGGAGAGTGGAGGGAGGGTTGGGTGGAAAGGGGTAACCGATTACAAGGATCTACATATAATCTCCTCCCTTGGGGACAGACAACAGAAAAGTGGGTTAAGGGATATGTCAGACAGTATAAGATATGACAACATAATAATTTATAAATTATCACGGGTTCATGAGGGAGAGGGGGCAAGGAGGGAAGGGGGGGAAATGAGGAGCTGATATCAAGGGCTCAAGTAGAAAGCAAATGTTTTGAGTGGGATGATGGCAACAAATGTACCAATGTGCTTGACACAATGGATCTATGTATGGATTGTGATAAAAGTTGTATGAAACTCCAATAAAATGATTAAATGATTTACAAAGCAAAAAACAGAGCCACCGCTATGTGGAGCTGTGGATCAAACCACCGTGAGGCTGAACAGTTTCACTGGCTAAACCCTGGTGGCATCGTGGTCCTATGTTGGACTGCTAACTGCAAGGTCAGCAGTTTGAAACCACCAGCAGCTCCTCAGGAGGAAGATGGGACTTTCTACTCCTGTAGAGAGTTAAAGTCTTGGAAACTTACAGAGACAGGGCTGGCATCCATTCAGTGGTAGCGACTTTGGTTTGAAGTTTTTCATTTTGGAAAGGTGATCACCAGGCCTTCTTTCCTGGTCCGTGCTAGCTTGCCCACTCTGCTGACACCTGTTGCGCATGCTGAAACCCCACGGAGATAGGTGTGGCTGTGCTGCCGCCGGTATATTGGCTGAACACTGAGTCTGCATCCCCTGCATGGAAGGCAGGCTATCAACCACTGACCCTTAGGTACCTCAGCTAAGAAAGTAGGGAAACTCACCTGTTTCTCATCTAGACCAAGACAAGGTTTTATTTGGAATAAACCGAGGTAGAGGTGGGCAGCTAATTCCATCAAGCAGAGACTAGGCCATGCATGGGCGTTTGGGTCTCTTGCCAAGCATGACGTCGGGGTTTGCCATAATCTGATCCGTTTGGGACTCTCTGAGGAGTCGCTCCTTGACCACGTGCACAAACCTTTGGGTCAAGGCTGCTGTTGGAGCCCTTGTTTAAAAAGGCGGGGGCCCTCTGCAGGTGCCTGCTTTCTGATAAGCTTGTCAACGGAGGCTTTTCAGAGCCTGACTCATCTGTCAGGTGTACAGGTGTGCAGCGGCTCATCTTACACTCCTGATTCAAGGTCATGGTTGCTAGGGTGGAGGAGGTCCCCCCAGGGATGGAGGCTTTTATCCACCTGCACAACAACCTGCTAATAGCCCGGAGCCACCAGGGCTCTGTGAGTAGCTTTCTCTGCTTTGATTTGAAAACCGAGAGTCGGGCTCCTGTACAGATTGCATCGCCCCATCCCTGGGGGAACAAAGGTGGGCAACTCATGGTGAAGTCACGGATCTCCAGGCAGATGTGAGCTGTCCATTGGGCCTCCGTGTCCTCTGAGGCAGGCCTCGGGAAGCAGGGCCCTCCACTTTAGATGCCCTCTGCTTCTGTTTTCTCATTGCCCACGCATTTCTCTGAATGGCAGAGAGGAGCCGGGCTGGTGATGAGAGGAACCACACGGGAAGACGATGCTCGAATCCAAATACCTTTCCAAGAGTTGCAATCAGAAATGAAACAAAACAACAAAACAAAGAACGCAAACCATTTTGCTGGAAGATTCCAGAAGGAAAAGCTTGTAGGCGAGATGGGGTTTGCAGATCATCCTGATTTCACTTAGTCCAGCCC
>NW_022111339.1:2096846-2107135 GCF_000313985.2 Echinops telfairi
GTCCAAGGCATCGTTCCCGCGACTGCCTTAGTGGCAGTGGGTTGGGGGTGGGGTGGGGGGGCAGACATATGAGGAGGAGTGTGTGCATTTGACTCTGTTTTCTCTACATGGGACAGTCTTGAAATGATGAATCGTAGCATGCAGGGAAAAACTAAAGGGGTGTGTCAAGAAGACAAGGCACTTCCCACTCAGCTGTTCCAGTTGTTAGCATTTGCTTCGTATCCCCTTCAGAATCACTAAGAAAGAAGGGAAGTGTGTGCTTCATCTTTGCCACCTCCATGGACTCCCGCGTCCTCTGTCTCTCTCCTTATTTGCAGGGTACCCATCCTTCTGGCTGCAGTTTTATTGTTCTCCTGGGTATTTTAAAATAGTTTACTATGTATGTAAGTATGCATAAGTAATATATGTGTTGAATTATTAACTAGGTGTAAGTTGTTCGTTTTAAAATTTCAGGTGCATAGCATCATAGTGTACCTAATGCCCTGCAAAGCACACCACACACACACACACACATACACAGAGGGCTTCCCAAAAAGTTCATAGAAAAATCCCATTATCTTTCCATTTCATTTTTCCACCAGCTTTTCAAAGCCCCCTCACATATCTGGAGTCTTGGTGCCATAGTGGTTATGCATTGGGCTGCTAACCACAGGGTCCGCAGCTCGAAACCACCAGCCAGTCTGTGGGAGAAAGATGAAGCTGTCTACTCCCAGAAAGACTGCATGAACATTCCCAGCTCATTTCTTTCTCTCTTCAACTAGCCACTTGGTTCGTTTGGGCTGTTTTGGGCTAGTGCAGATCATCATGCCATTGCGGTGATCTTCCTGATGCCTTCTTGGGCCTATGGGCAAGCGTGAGGCTTCTCCTTGGGAGCACAGGGCACAGGGGAAGATCAGAGGGACCCTGTTCATAATTTGCCACGGATGGTTTCTCAGGAGCATCCCTTTAGTGCCGATGAGAAGCTAATTCATTGCGCACAGTGCCGGAGGCATGGTCTGCATCCACGGTTGAGAAGGACTGCTAATGCATGTCTTTAGGAGAGGAGTGGCCGCTGAGTTTGCACAATTCCCACGTTACCTTTAATGCTGCCAATCTACTCTCCAGAGGGGTTACACCCTTCACACCCACACCTACAATGTGAGGGATTCACAGCACCTGTAGCCTTGCCAAAACACGGGCTAGTCAGATTCTGTAAATTCCCCAGGAGGGGGCTACATAGCATCTCAGTGTTCTGAACTTGCTTTTCCATGATTACAAGTAAAAAGTTTTCTGTTCTTTTTTTTTCCCCATGGAAAAGTACCTATTCCATCCTTGGTCCATCCAATTTTTTAATTAAAGTTTGATTTATGTGTATTTACACACTCTGGTACTAATTCTTTGTTTGCAATATGTGCCGTAAACCCAAACCCAAACCCACAGCCGTTGAATGGATTCCCACGCAGGCTGATCCTTTGTGTGTAGACGTACTTGTCAAACTTCCCCACCGGGCTTTCAAGGCTCTGCTTTTTCAGAAGCCCAATTGCCGGGATATCTTCGGAGACACCTTTGGGCGGGTTTAACCCTTCAACCTTTGGGCTAGTAACTGAGTGCTTTGCCCTTTTTGCCACCAGGGAAGTCTATACTAATGCATTGTAGCAAGTTTTAATTACAGTGATTTTTGATTATGGCTTTTAGAAGGTCCTGAGTCCTCCTTTAAGGTTAATACAGGGCAAAAGGAGAGGATTCCCAAAGGCACAGCTCCAAACAATACAAAACCCACTGCCATCGAGACCAGTCTGACTCATGGCAACCCTACAGGGCAGGGTAGAACCGCCCCTGTGAGTTTCTAAGACTGTAAATCTTTATGGGAGTAGAAAGCCCCGTCTTTCTCCCATGGAGCGACTAGTAGTTTTGAACTGCTGACCTTGCAGTTAGCAGCTCAACAAGTAACCACTACACTGCTAGGTGGGGTACAATACATTCAGTGCAGCCCTGGTGGCATCTCTCAGTTCGCCTCTAGGGTTGTGATGTGTGTGACCTATGCTATCGAGGCGATATCCACTCATAGGGACCCCATCTGACAGAGAAGATGTGCCCCAAAGGGTTTCCTAAGCTGTCATCTTTACAGGGACAGAACGTTAGATCTTTTGTCCTTCAGAACCGCTGGTGGGTTTGAACCACCAACCTGTCAGTGAGCAGCCGAAGTCTTAAGCAGCATGCAGCCAGGGCTCCTTGTGGAAGTACTGAGGCTATCGAAATAAGCAAGGCAGACTTTTTTGTGTGTATGAGGGATTTTCAATCTAGAGAAACTGACACTTCATCATGTGAGTTATAGTATAACCAGATGAGCCCCACCACGGTCAGCAACATTGCAAGTCACACTGCAGGCGGTGATCTCGGCACCCCCTGCACCAACAGGACCGAACAAAGAGCAAAGGCAGATGCTCTCTCACGGGTGGAAGATCCCATTCCTGGCCAGACACAGGGATGCTAGTCCTGGGGCATGGCCGGCGGCCCTGTGGTGCCCAACACACCTGGCGGCACCAAAGGCCATTTTAAAATGACGTACTTGTGAGCACACACTTGCTCTTTGTTCCTCCCAACACTTTAAACAAGGCTCAAGCTGCTCCTGCGACTGTGTAGGAAGGCTGTCACCACAGCACTTGTCAGGCATGGCAGCGGAGCAAGCCGTGACAGCTGGTGGCTCAGGGAGCCATGCGTCTGCTGTTCTCTCCCTGCCAGGCCTCCTGAATCATGGGAGGTCTTGTGTACACAGGACCGATGCTATTGATCCACCAACAGTGGGCCCTAAGCACGGCGTTGTGTTTTAAGCGGCTAGGTTGCATGTACACTCCCCCATGTGCATGCTGTCAGCTAAGTTTCCCTGGGCCGCAGGGAACAGGTTGGCCTTTGGCAATAGGAGTGCAGAGAACCCTCAAGTCCTTAGTGAGAGAACCAGGGTTGGTGGCAGCCCTGCCACCACATCAGGCCTTTCCACCTCTTTCTTCCCATGTAAAAGAGGAAAACAATACTCGTCTTGACTCTTGCAGCGATGCACATATGAAGTTATTGTTTTTAAAAAATTGATTTAGAAACTGTAGTGCAGAGCCCCGGTGTGCTATGGGTTAGGCATGAGGCTGCTAACCCCAAGGCGGAGAGTTCAAACCCACCAAGTGCTTCTAGGGAGACAATGAGGCTGTCCACTCTGGTAAAGGTTTACACACTCTTGGAAACCCCACACAGCATTGCTGTGAGTCAGAATCCACCACATGGCAATGGGTGGGTAGTGTGAGGCCAGTAGAAGGGCGTACACCTCCAGGTAGACACAGCACAGCTCTGCACTTGGCCAGAAAGGCACAGCTCTAAGTGGTCTGTTTATTTCACCTTGTCGCTTCTGAGCCCATATAAATGGACCCATCCCCGACAGGGCATGCCTGTGGGTGTGGACTCTGCTGGGAAGATGAGACACAGACGCCCAGCAAGATGGAATGATTTTTCTCAAAGCCACACAGGGTAACCGGGCTGACACCTGGGCCTGAGACCGTTCCTTGCTGACCCTGCGGACAAGAGTCCTAATCATGTGCACCACCCACCCATTTTCGTCATATTGCAAACTAACCTCGATGGAATTACCATCATTGACTCTAAGTTTATTTCTAATGTAGTGAGAGGCCCCCACACACCATTTTTTTTCAAGTTCTTCTTTTTTCTTTCTGTTTAATTTCTGAGCACAGATCTGAGAGAGTGGGTATAGATTTCTTTCACATAACAATGTGAGAAATAACAGAGCAAGACTGTATGTCATGGATGAAAGCGCTCTATTTATGCCTCATTGTAATCCATTCATTGCTTTATGGATCCAAATTCCCCTTGGGAGTGTCACAAATCCACATGATGCTCCCGAACGCCGGATTTGGCATTTGGATCTTTGATTTAGCTGTCAGATATGTAAAATCACACGTCGCCAGACAAGTCCCCGGGGACTGCACAGCTGCGGAAGCCACAACGCGGCAGTAATGCCAGCAGAGGTGAGCTTTCCTTGACGCCCAGATGCTGCTCCGCTCCCAGGAGCCGCCCTCGCACCACCCCAGCTCATGCTAAGAGTGGCTCACAGGGGTCTGGCGGAGTGACACCCATAGAATCATCTTCTCAGAGGCTTTTCCTGGGGCAGGCCCAAGGGGGTTGCGGCTTCCATGGGGGTCACTAGCCCTGAAGAGACCAGTTGCCATTGAGCTGACTCGGATTCAGGGTACCTCCATGTGCATCTGAGCAGAACTGTGTTCCAGTAGCAGATCACCAGCACTTCCTTCCAAGATACTTGTAAGTGGACTTGATCTCCAACCGTTTGGTTAGCATTTGCGCTCCTTCGTCGCTCAACCACCCCACCGGTAACAGAGATCCTAAGACAGTGGACTTTGCAGACGCCCCATTGGTCTGCACTTTAGCTTTGCTCTTCTTTCCCTTCCTGTCGGTTTCCCAGGCTCCTCCTCCACACACTGGCCTCAGGTCTCTGAAGATCCTCCCCACTCCCTACACACACACACACACACACACACACACACTCTCTCTCTCTCACACACACACACCCTCCTTTGAAGACCGAGGTGTATATGTCACTCAAAACTCGCTGTCACCGAGTCAAAGCTCACTCATAGTGGCTTCCTATGAGTTTCTGAGACTGTACCTGTGAGGTCATTAGTTTATTGTTCCAACCTGGTCAAAAAACACATGTGGGATTAAATGAACGGTGGAGAGATAAATGGCTTGGTGAGCCTCACCTTTCTTGTCTCTTGCTCTTTGATCATCGGACCAGTGTGGGCTGCCTTGCTTGTTCTGTGCCTCAATTTGCAAGCTACACTACCTGGGGACACCCAACCTGTGGACCACCGTGTCACAGTAATATGAGGTGCCTTCAAGACCTGCTTCACCACACCATTGGAATTTACATCTCTTCAGCTGGGGACTGTTGGACCCTGTCATCTGGCTGACTATTGGTGACCTGCCTTGCTGTTTGCTGCCTGTGCCTGGATAGCCTGAACTGCTCTACAGAGGACTACCCGGTGGCCCTCAAGACTTAAAGAACTGCCAGTGTCTCACGGGAGTGAGTTGCAATGAACCATTTGTACTGCTTTATAATTAAATTAACTGTTTATTTATTATGTTATATATCTATCTGTATAAACATATATAAAAGTATTAGCACTCTGTTGTTGTTTTTTTTCTCTAGAGCACCCTATCTAACACAAATTGTTTACGGGAGTATAAAGAAGCCCCAGTCTGTCTCCCGCATAACTTCTGGCGGTTTCAAACTGCCAACCACAAGGGTCACAGCCCAACGTGTAACCACGACACCATCAGGGCTTCTCAAGAGCCTTGCAAATGACTGAATGGACAGTCTCCCTGTAGGCCATGCGCCAGCGGCCTCAGTGCCCTCTCCTGGGCCCAGGCTGCCTGCGGGAAGGTGTACACCAACACTGAATACATTCTAAAATGAAAGTGAACTCCTGGGTAACATCCCATGCCCTCCACATCAGGAGTGCTCCTAGTGGAATTCTTTTACTGGGTGAAAGACTGAAGTGGATGGCCTCTCCATTCGTTTCTAAGTCCACAGTAGAAATATCCAAGAAGGTAGAATCAGAACTCTCTCTGCCAGTTAGTAACTGAATGACTTGATACATTGAGGGGGGGGGGGAGGGCAAGGGAGGAGGGACAAACACCCAAATTTACTGCCTTCAAGTCAATTCCAACTCAGAGCAACCCTACAGTACAAGGTAGAACTGTCTCTGTAGGTTTCTGAGGTAGAAAACCTCATCTTTCCCCCAAGGCATAGTTGGTGGTTTCAAACTGCTGTCCTTGCAGTTAACAGCCCAACATGTAGCCTACTATCTCACCAGGGCTCTGACCAGACACATAGGGGTCAAGAAATCCTGGGAGTTATTTCACTTTTCTGCACTCCACCTGGTTTTGGAAAATCAGAATTACAGCTGTGGCGATTAATCCTTAATAAAGGTTGGTGTCAATGAACCTAGAAAAAGGAAAGCTTATCTGTTATTAGCTAAGAATGCCTCATGTGTTACTCTGGGTAGAGAAGAGAAACAAATTCATAGACATTCATATGTGTATAAGAAAAAGCTTTATATACAAGAGAATTGAACATTGACAAAACATCCCAGCCCAGTCCAGATCAAGTCCATAAGTCTGATATTAGTCCATATGTCTGATACCAATCTATAAATTCCTCTTCAGACTCATGAACCACATGCAATGATGCCAAATGCAGGAAGATCACAGGCCAGTGGGTGGAAAGTCTTGTGGATCCAGTGGCAGTGGAAGCATCTCAGCACTGGCAGGGGTCTCCACTTGGCTCCTTCAGCTCCAGGACTCTAGTATCCCTCTATCTGTCTTCTCAACAGAAATGTCTCACAGGGACTAAGTGTGTGTCCCGCCTCCAGTGAACTATTTATCTCTTTGGTACCTCCAAATGAGGTCATCAAACTGTGACCTGATTCACAGGCTATAAACTCCACCCTTTCACATTTAATAGTCTCAAGATTGCACCAGATTATGGAACTACCACATCTACTGAGTTTTTGAGTTGTGTGTGTGTGTATGTGGGTGTGTTGAAGGAAAACCGACATAGGGATTATTTTGTTAAGTTTCCCCATTTGTAAGATCGCCCATCTTTCTAATGACTTTTTGGATTAAATAAGCCAAGACTGCGGGGCAAATTATACCAATTGCTGCTGTTGTTCGGTGCCAGCACATCAGTGTGGACTCAGAGAGACCCCACATGATAGAGCACAACTGCCCGCGGGGTCTCTGGACTGTAATCTCCGGGGAGCAGAAGGATGACTCTGGAGAATGGGAAGCCAATGGGTGGCTTCTGAACCACCAACCTTAGGCTTAGAGCCAATTGCTTAACCGTTGTGACACCAGGCTCCTAGATTCCATCTAGGAGGCATGGTTGTTCTTATAAAAAAATTATTGTTATTTTATCTCTGTCTACCAAAAGCCAAAAAACACTTCAGTTGAGTGGGTTCGAACTCGTCACAACCCAACAGAGGGTTTCTGAGACTGTAAGACTAGTCTATGGGAGCAGCCAGTCTCATCCTTCTTCTTATCTTTCTCTCTGCGGAGCGGCTGGCAGAGCCAACTGCCAACTCTGCAGTTAGCAGTCCAATACCCACCCCCAGCACCACCTGAGCTTTGACCTCTGGCCACGCTGAAGTAAGAACCGGAATCAGGGGGTTCTAACTCAGCAGGTACACATAGGTTCCGCTGTTGAAATGGACATATATCATTAGGTTACAGTGCTCCCTTCACCAGCTTCCAGTGTTCAGTGCGTTCCCAACCCTCGGACATGCTCCTGCTTCAAAGGACAGTGCCTGGGCAGGCAGGACTTGGCTTATCTCCAGGCTTTCTTTAACCTATTGTCATGCATGGAGTTGATTAGAACTCATGTGGACTCCATGTGTTATGAATCAACGTTGTTCCATAGGGTTGCCTGGGCTGGACTCTAAATGGAAGCAGATTACCAGAGACCTGCTGGGTACATTCGAGTCACCAACCTTTAGGTTTAGAGTGGATCAAAAACCACTGGAGCCACGCAGAGACATCTGCATCCGGTGGTTGTTTTGCTGTTGCTGTTGTACTAGTCACCGTGTTGGACTCCACTCCCTGGCTGACAACAAAGCTGGGCTGGATGAGACCTGAGTTCGTTGTCCACAGGCAGGCACCAGGAGCGACTGCGTCTTTCTGAGCCTGGCTCCTCATCTGCAAACCAGGAACAATAGGCTTACCCTCACAGGGTGTTTTGAGACTTCAGAGGTAGGGCCACAACAAATCAAAAACCTCTCCCTCGTTCCCACACGTGACCCCACCAGGGTGAGTCACGTTTAACTACCATCAGTCCTAAAACTACAGGTACCAAGAACTCATGATCCATCCTTCCCAGGACCGTGATGAAAGGGCCAATGCCTTTGTTTTACAGCTCAGCTCATGTCCCATGGACCCCTTCATGGCGCGCTTAGGAGAGTTTTATGCTATGTATTGGGGTCACAACCTGTCTGTCAGTTTGTCATGCTGTCATGATTTATGTCTTGCTATGATGCTTGGAGTTATGTCATTGGCATTTCAAATACCTGTAAGGTCATCCAGGGTAGACAAGTTTCAGCAGAACTTCCAGACTAAGACAGGCTAGAAGAAAGGACTAGTGATCTACTTCTGAACACTGAAAAACCCTGTGGATCCCAACAATATTGTATGGGAAGATGAGCCCTTCTAGGTCGGAAAACCAAAAACGTGGTGCCATCAACTCAATCCTGGCACTTAGTGACTCCACAGGACAGTCGAACTGCTCCCTAGGGTGTCTGAGACCATCAATTTTACAGGAGCAGAAAGCCTCATCTTTCTCCAAGGAGTGACTGATGGGGACCTGATGGTTAGCATCCAGATGCTTAACACCCTGTGCCACAAGGGCTCCTTTTAAATATATATATATATAATGTGTATTTTTATTGGTTAGTAAAGATTTTTAATAATCATTTTATTGGGGGCTCACACAACTTATCACAATCCATACTTCCATCCATTGTATCAAGCACATTTGTACATTTGTTACCATCATCGAATATACAAAACATTTCTTTCAACTTGAGCCCTTGGTATCAGCTCCTCGTTTTTCCCCCCTCCCTCCCTCGTGAACCTTGGATAATTTATAAAAATTTTTTTCGTGCCTTAAACTGACTGATGTCTCCCTTCACCCACATTTCTGCTGTCCATCTCCCTGGGAGGGGGTTATATGTATGCCATTTTGATTGATCTGTCCCCCCTATCTTCTCCCACCTTCCCCTTACCCTCCTGGGATGGCTCCTCTCAACATTGGTCCCCAGGGGTTTATTTCCTGGATTCCCTGTGTTTCCAGCTCTTATCTGTACCCATGTACATGCTCTGGTCTAGCCAGATTTGTAAGGTAGAATTGGGGTCATGATAGTGGAGGTGGGAAGGAAGCATTAAAGAACTAGTTGTACATTTCATTGATGTTATACTGCACCCTGGCTGGCTCATCTCCTCTGGAGACCCGTCTGTAAGGGGATGTCCAGTTGCCTACAGATGGGCTTTGGGTCTCCACTCTGCATTCCCCTTCATTCACAATTATATGATTTTTTTTTGTTCTTTGATGCCTAAAACTTGATCCCTTCGACACCTCGTGATCACACAGGCTGGTGTGCTTCTTCCATGTGGGCTTTGTTGCTTCTCAGCTATATGGCCCCTGGTTTATCTTCAACCTTTTAAACCCCAAACACTACACCTTTTGATAGCCGGGCACCATCAACTTTCTTCATCACATTTGCTTATGCACCTGATTTGTCTTCAGCGATTGAACAAGGGCTTCTTTCTAACTTGTAAGGGACTCAGTGGGTGGAACCATAGCCTCAAAGATACTCGAAGGTGGAGCAGGACTGAGTAGCATTTTGTTCTGTTGTACATGGGCTCCTCAATGTCAGATGGGGCGGAGGAGCAACTAATGATAGCAGCCATTTGTTGCTGTGAACGTTTGATTCATGTCTGCTCCTTTGCTAGCCTGCATGGGCACCACAAGGCCAGGTTAGGTGTGTTTCCCATAGAATCTTGAGTCTTGGAATGCCTGAGATGATGCAGGATAGTGTGAAGATCAAAATGCCAGGCTTGCCTGTCCAGAGTGGATGGAAGATATTTTTGGATGAAGTCTTCCTCGGGTTCTTGTCCTGCTGGGCTCACAGAGAAGAGGGGAGTGCTCCTCCTCTTCCATTCTGCCTCATCCATCCCATTCAGCTCTGGCTTCATTCCCTCCCCAACTTCAGAAGGTCCAGAAACTCTAGAGGGTATTTATGAGAACGACAGTGGACTTTCCCAAAGCCTCAGATGGGAAGAATGGGGACAGTGGGAGTTACAAACCAGCGGAGACCTCCCTGCCAAACCTTGCACCCTCCTTGGGAGGGAAAAGGGAAGAGAAGAGACCAACTTTGGTCTCCAGGCTGTGGGTAAAGGCAGTGAGTTTTCTGCCCACAGTTTGGATATGCAGTTAGGTCAGTCCAGCACACTGCTGAGCAGTGTGAGCAACATTCACCTGGTTCTCCTCTCAGGTCCTCCAAGGCAGGACCTTGTATGTGGGTCTCAACCCAACCCAAGCTGTCAAGCTTCCAGCGTCACTCTCAGCCCCCAAGCTTAGAGACAACCAGCCACTTAGGGTTATCATCAACAGAGGACAAGTCCAATCCCTTCCAGATATCTCTTTAGTCCTGAGTTTCCAAGAGCCAACATCTGCCCGA
>NW_022111339.1:2107607-2110185 GCF_000313985.2 Echinops telfairi
GGCTTCTCCTTGGGGATGTCTTGCAGGAAGTCAGCCTTGCCAGCTGAAGCAGGGAACTGGCTAAGGCAGCTGCACCCTGGTTGGACCATCACAAAGCAAGAAACCCGAGAACTTGAAAGGCGAGGCTCACCAAGCCATTTATCCCTCCACCCTTCAATTAATCCCACATGTGTTTATCGGCCAGGTTGGCACAATTAACTAACTCACCACCTAACCACAGTAGCTGGTATCACCCTCATTGCTTCATAGTGAGATATTTTAGAGGAGAGGGAAAGACAAAGGTAGCTCCAATAGAGGCTCCACCCAGGTTCATTTCCAAGCTGAGGTTTCTGGATAAGACCATCTCCTTTTGTGTGCACACACACACCCAAATCCAAGTCTGATTAATCCCTAAATCTGAGCGCAATGGTCACATCAGTTTTCTAGTTGCTGGATTCCTTATCTAATTGAACCATATGCATCTAAGGATGCCATACTCAATTTCATTTTCTGGTCACAAGTGTATGCCCAAATCAAGCCAAACTCTACAGGACAGGGTAGAACAGCCCCTGTGAATTTCCGAGACTGTATTTCTTTACAGGAGTCAAAGGCCCCATCTAGCTCCCTTGGAGTTGCTGGTGGTTTTGAACTGCTGACCTTGTGGTTAGTAGCCCAATGTGTAGCCGCTATTGCCACCAGGACTCCATTACAGGGCTGTTGTCAATGTTCCACCTCCCACCTTTTTTTTTTATTAATCATTTTATTGGGAGCTCTTACAGACATTATAACAATCCATAATTCAGTTAGATCAAGCATAATTGCTACCACCACCAGTTTCAAAACAATTTCTTTCTTCTTGAGTGTTCCATCTCTCTTTACTGTCCTGTGTTGGAGCTGGGGACATTGTTATGGTGGTTGTTGTCAGAAGGCACTGAGTCCACTCCAGACTCGTGGCAACCCAGGCATGATGGAGTGAGGTTCTGCACCGCCCCTCTGCTAGGATGTGAATCACAGAGCTCGCAATGGCTGGTCTTTAGCAGTAGACTGTCAGGCCTTTCTTTATAGTTTATTTTAGTCTGAACGCGCCACTGAAACCTGTTCAGCATCATAGCAGTGTGCAAGCTTCAATTGACAAACAGGTGGTGGCTGGGCATGAGGAGCGTTGGCTTGGAATCGAACTCAAGTCTCCCACATGGAAGGTGAAAATTCTACCACTGCCTTGTAAGAGGATGCAGAGACACAAGCAGGGCTCCATCCCCTTTCAATATTATACATTAGAGTCCAGGAGAGGCAGCATTTACCAGGGGCCAGGACCAACACCTGAATGCCCAGAAGACAATGGCCATGGTTGGAGCTAAAGTTCAGGGTAGCTATTGGGCAGAGGAGATTTGACTTCTGTGATTGTCAGCTACTGCTACTGAGTAAGACCTGGCTACAAAACACGAAGACTCGACTCCATCCGATTTCTTCCGAGTCTCTCCCCGTGTCGAGTACAAAGGCAAAGACTGGTTATAACCTCTGCTTGTTTGGAGGCTGGTGATCGCAACCTAAGTTCCCCTCTAATGCATGACTTCACAACACTGTTCTTACCACGTAGACAGTAAAATGTAATTACCAAGATTTACAGGATTTTACAACATGCGCAGGACCACTTCTCTGGACCATAGTTTTCCTCTGCAAAATGAGGGTAGACTAACTTAACTCCATCATACCTAAAGGCCATGGACAATGTTCCTTTTCATTTCTGACAGCAAAAGTAATATAGTTTCATGGTAAAATAATTGTGGCAGAACAGAAACGGATAAAGAAAATAGAAATATCCTTCTCTGACCCCCACCATCTAGAAAAGGCCACTTTTCTTCTCTTTTATAGAAATGTGAGTGATCTATATACACTCTATTAACCTATTTTAAAATAAAGGTATATTATGGACAACTGTCCCAAGTCTGAATAGATACAGCTACATCTCAATGTAAATGACGCTCGCGTCTCCCATCCTGCACATCTCCAACAGAGGAGCATCTGCCACTGCTGGCAGCTGCTGGCAAAGTGGCCCCTGACACGTGGTGACCTCACACACAATGGGAGGAAGCGTTGCCCAGCCCCACACCACCCCCGTGATGAATAGCATGGTGGAACTTTGTGATCTACAGGATTTTCATGAGCTAATCTTCAGAAGCAGAAGGACCCGCCTTTCTTCCTAGTCTTTCTTTGTCTGGAAACACCCCCTGAAAGCTGTTTGGCATCAGGAAACCAGCAAGTCACACACACGAAGTGCGCTGGCCAAGAATCCAACCTGCATCTCCCACACGGAAGGCAGGAAAATGCACCCACTGTTCAGCAAGGAGCACTTAGACTGCTTTACCTTTTCAGTATTTAAAAAATAGATATTAAAACGACATTAACGGCACAATTGCACATAAGTCTCTGTACATCTGTCCACTTCCCTCTTGGGGGCTCTCTTTAAGAAGTGGAATGACCGGGCCAAACCAATGGGCACCTTTGATGTAAGATGCAAAGTGCCCCACATGGAGACTGCAGCATACAGCCCCGCAGGTAGACTGTGGGCCAGCAGCAAAGTCTTCTAGGCAGCCTTCCC
>NW_022111339.1:2111405-2119403 GCF_000313985.2 Echinops telfairi
ACCCCAGATGCTATATCTTTTGATAGCCGGGCACCATCAGCTTTCTTCACCACATTTGCTTATTCACCCACTTTGTCTTCAGCGATTGTGTCAGGAAGGTGAGCATCATAGACTGCTCATGGTTTATTTATATACAAAAATGTATAGGGTATTATTTTATGCATTTTTCTAAGCTTTCTACCTGATTGGTTTTATATATATATAAATCATTTTATTGGGGGCTCTTACATCTCTTATAACAATCCATACATCAATTGTATCAAGCACATTTGTACATATGCTGCCATCATCATTTTCAAAACATTTTCTTTCTACTTGAGCCCTTGATATCAGCTCCTCATTTTCCCTCCCTCCCCTACCTTTCCACCCTTGTGATCCCTTGATAAATTATAAATGATTATTGCTTCCATATCTTACCCCATCTGCTGTCTCCCTCTATTCACTTTCAGTTGTTCGACCCCCTGGGGGGCAGGGGGAGGGGTTATACATCAATCCTTGAGATCAGTTCCCCCTTTCTCTCCCTTCTCCCCCCATCTTCCCCTTACCCTCATGGTATCACTACTCCCATTACTGTCCCTGGGGGTTTATCTGTCTTGGATTCTGTGTGTTGAGAGCTCTTATCTATACCTGTGTACATGCTCCATTTGTAAGGTAGAACTGGGGTCATGATATTGGAGTGCGGGGGGAGGAGAATTAAAGAACTGAGGAATGTTGTGTTTCATCAGTGCTATACTGCACCCTAGCTGACTTGTCCCTTCCTTGTGACCCTCCTGTGAAGGGATGTCCAATTGTCTACAGATGGGTTTTGGGGGTCTTCTGATGCCTGATCCTCTAGACACCTCGTGATCACACGGGCTGGTGTGCTTCTTTCATATGGGCTTTGTTGCTTAAGCCTTTAAGATTCCCAGATGCTGTATCTTTTAATAGCCGGGCACCATCAGCTTTCTTCACCACATTTGCTTATGCACCCATTTTGTCTTCAGCAATCGTGTTGGGAAGGTGAGTGTCACAGAATGCCAGGTTATTAGAAAAAAGTGTTCTTGCATTGAGAGAGTACTTGAGTAGAGGCCCAATGCCCATCTGCTACCTTAATATTCAACATTTAAATATATGTATATAGACCTATATCCCTATTTATATATTTACATATGTACATGCCTATATTTATACCTCTATAAATGTATTTTACCTCCTAGTTCTTCCTTCTATTTCCTTTTACTTTCCTCCCAACCCACGATCATGTTCGACCTTCATTGGGCTCTCTGTAATTCCTCTCAGCTACATTGCCTGTGATTGAACCCCACCAGGCATTCTACACCCTCTTTGCCATTGATTTTAGATCCCTTGTTGTTCACTTGTCCCTGGGTGTGTCGGCTCCCCAGTCCCTTTCCCCACCTCCCCCTCTCCCTGTCCTTCTGGAACCATCAGTCCAATTGTGTTCTCCTAGGGGCTCCTTATGTTGCCTCTCATATATAGATATGAAAAGAGAGAGAGAGAGAGAAAATGGGGGGGAGGGGGCCTACAAATAGTTCCAGGGATGTCTACTGACCCTCATGTATATTTTCTGATTGAGTCTGATGAGGTGCCAAGCCTTGTCTCTGAGTCTGAAATCTGTTTTCAGGATTCTTCAGAGACTTCATTGCTTTGCTCCCCTTGCTGCTCTGTTGCACTTCCTTCATGTATCACCTCAGTGTTGGGGGGACCAGACTGGACACAATTCCCACACTGTGTCTCCAGTGCTCTCTCTCCCCTGCAGCACTGTGGGTCAGTGAGGGGATGTCATGTCTCATGGTAGGGCTGGCCCTATGGATCTCTCTGTGCCTTGGCTTCTCTGAGCAGGAGTGTTGTCCTTGGGGCTTGGTGGACCATGATGCAGTTCTCTCTTACCTCTCTCTCTCTTAGTTTACCCTTGTGGGGCCTGGGCAGACCCGCCCCTCTCCCTGTGCTGTATCTTCAGTTCTGTTTTTTGTACTGCAATCTTCTGGGGAGGGGGTCGATGTATCTGGGATTGGGGCTGGCCCTGCACACCTCTCTGCTAGTTCACTGCTTCATGCTGTTATGTTGCCCCCAAGAATTGGTGTACCAGGTTGAGGACTGGTCCCGCTCTCCCTTTCCTGTGGAGACATAAACAAGACCCTCCCTCTTAATTTTCTGATCTTGCAGCAGGAATACAAGGCTGTGATTCTACCTGGATGCCATCTTGGAACCTCTTCCACCTGATTGGATTTGAATGCCATCTGTTTTTTTAAGTGGTCAGGGTTACCTTTTTAAAAAACAGACAAACTATATTTTAAAAAATGTGATACATACATATAGATGTAACAAAACATTTGCAATTTCAACATTCCTTCCGCATACAATTCAATGTCTTTAATTACATTCATCATGTTGTTCAGCCACCACCATCATCTCTTTTCAAAATCACCCTTAGGAGACTGTGTCCCTCTAAATAATGAGTCTTCCTTTCCCTCCCTTCTGAATGTCCCTGGTCACGTAGTTTAGTGTTTCTTCTCCTGTTGGACTGTGTGTGTTTCACATGCTAAGCTGGAGAATGCATGGTGGACAATGAATCAACAAGATAAGCCTACGAGAGATTTCTGGTGATGGTGAGGCCATGGTGCCCTAGAGTTTTCTGATCCCCCTTCTATAACTTGATGGTAAGTGTTGATCCTCTGACCTCCATTTCCCACAGAAAGACTGTGGATGTAAAGAGGGTTTGTCAACTATTTTCACGGGAGGAAGGGTTTCTCAGAGTTCATATGGTGGTGGGAGAAACAGTGAGAAGTTCTTAGGGAATGCTGAGGTCGAGTGGGGAATAACCATGGGGCACGAGGTGGGCACTATGCAGCAAGATTGTGCACAGTGATTATCACTCTTCCGAAGAAGTGTCTCAGATGGGTCAGAAAGTGTAGTTTTGGGCCTCCCTTCTAGACACTAAGCGGGAGGGGCCTCTTCTGGTCAAAGTAAGTTTTGTGTCCAAAATATGCATCTTTATCAACTCCAGGGGAAGGGGCCAGAGTGGACTATTAATAAACATAGTCTGAGAGTGCTGCCCATCACTGCATGTACTCACATGTCCAATAGACAAGATGGGGAGATGGGGACTCTCTCAGGATTGCTGTGAGTAGAGCTTGCCACATTATGTGACTAGGTGCCCAAGGTATTTTTCATTACTTTAGAATCCGTTGCTATTTGATCAGTCAATCCCAACTCAACAATTAAGTGGGAAGAAAAGCAGCCAGGCTGATTATTTGACTTTTTTTGTTGTTGTTTCTAAGAATTGATTGTTCAAATTGGACAAGGATGTTGATCCCGTCTTGCATGTGGAGATAGTCAATTTGGAGGATTGTTCTTGCGGGTGTTAAGCCCCGGGAGATGGAGATGAAATGTGACACTCCCTCAGGCTGGGATGCGGACAAGGTGCACAAATCGCTAGAATCCTTGTCGCTTTTTCCAATAGCTTTTCAGGGTTTTGAAATCTGGTGGATGCTCCCAGTAGTGTGAATTATTGATGATCCAATAAAGCTTAAGCAAATCCTTCTAATTGGTGGTAATTCGATGGTGCAGATTATCAGCTGTTGTCTCTGCCCAGAGGAGTGGTGACAGCGACTGGACCGTGGGCATGGCCGTGTAAAGCAGCCCTGAGAGCCTGTTGCTAAGGGTGCTGGAAATACTTGGGAGTGTTTAATGGTCACCGAACAGCAGGACAGGCATATTTAATGTCACTGAATTTAATGTGACATATTTAATGTCACAGGTGAAGATTGTTGAAGGGGCCAATGTTTTCTCACCTACATCTTTACAATTTTTTTTAAGGAGAGAGAGAATACAGGCAAGGTCACTCCCTACGGGCTCAATAGAGCTTCCAGACTAAGACATAGCAGGACAAGGGGTCTGGTGATTGGCCGATGAAAACCCTATGGATTACAAGAGAACATTCCTCAAAAGAGTGCTGGAAGATGAGTCCCCTAGGTGGGAAGACATTCAAATACACAGTGGCCACAGCAATACAGATGGATACCAACGGTCCTCCGGTCACCGCTGGACCAGGCACCATCTTCTGCTGTACAGGGGTCACCCTGAGTCACAGATGACTTAAAGGCAACTAATAATAACAGGTGACCCTCCATAATGCGAATGGTTCTCGTCCAATCATTTAAGTCTTGGGTGTGAAAATGGAGGCTTCCTAAAGAAGGATAGATCCTGTTTCAAGAAATAAAATGCTGTCAAATTTCCAGGCTGCTGACCTGGCCTACAGATTTCAACCTTGCCAGCTTTTGCACCCGTGTGACCCAATTTCTTAAAATGAATCTCTCTCTTTCTCAAAAATAAATACATAAAATAATAAGTATCCCTCAGAGCAAGCCCTACAGAAGTCAGAGCATGTGTTTGCCTTGTTATTTGTGACAATATCAAACCCACTGCCATTGAGTTGATTCCACCTCATGGTGACCCTGTGTATTACGGAGTAGAACAGCTCCCTGTAGAGCCAAAATTAGGTTGCATTCAAGTTCCATATTGCTTAGTTTTAATAAATTTCATTGCCACCCTACAGAGGGGTAATGAAGAGCAGAGAGCAATTAACAAACAATTGAAACCTAAGTCTGAAAACTAGAGGGCATCTTTGGTAGCTTATAACCCCCAACCCACTGCCATCAAGTTGATGTTGACTCATAGTGACCCTCTAAGACAAGGTAGAAATGCCTCTGTGGGTTTCTCAGATTGTAACTTTTTATGACAGTAGGAAGCCTCATCTTTTTCTCAATGGATGAACCCAGCAGCACGCACACTGAGTGGTAAACCTAGGTACATCTGACAGACAAGGACAGGGTCTTTGTTGGGAAGACCTGGGGCTCTGATTAACAGGCATGCCTGCTAGGGATCTCTGGATGGATACCCTCCATTATGGATTGAATTATGACCCCACTCCCCATCCCATACGTGCTGGACTCCTACACTAATACAGGTAAATGTTCTCCTGCTTAGGGATAGAATTCTTTGTTATGCTATGAGGTCATCTCATTGTGTAGGGTGGGGAAAGAGATGTCATGTGGAGATTTCCAAGAAATGTCAGGAAAGGAATTAAGAGGAAGAGATTGGAAGACCATGGGACAGAGTGGTGGTATTCTGGGCTCCCAAACTGAGTAAAAGTAAGTGTTTTCTGGCCGGAGGCTGCCTTGCAGAGTGTCCTTTGGCATTTATCAACCCTAGAGGGGCTTTGTAATACTGGTGCAAGCAGGGCAGAGGCCAAGGGGCCATGGGGCTGAAAGGCTGAGGCCTTAATTTCTCTAATAAATGCTCACTCAAGAGTATTGTCTATGAGTTCTGCGTGGCTGCCGAAAGAGGTTAGCCAGCAGAGAAGTAGAGTACCATGGAATAGCTGGTGTCAGAAAAGAATATGGAAGGATGGAGGGTGGAGGCATGTCTGACCTCCTCTGCCTCTTAAGTATCATCCTTGGGCAGCGATAGAGTTGGATTCTGCTCCCCTCTTGTGAAGCTGGAGCAGGTCAGCCATGGAGTCTGACCACGCCATCACCCCTGTGGAGCCTTTGTGATCTTTCCATCAAATTCTGGCCCTTGCATGATTTGAAGAGCTGATCTCAAAGGGTCTCACTGAGCCAGAAGTGATCACTGGGCACTTTACTCCTGTGTCTAAGGACCAGAGGCAATAGGCTCTGGTTAGCAGTAGGAAATAAAGCCGCAGTGCCCAGTGGGACCAGAGGGAGATGTCGAGTAGGAGCTACTCGACAGAAAAGGGATTGGGTGAGGTGATCCACTGGATCCATTTGGCACCTCTTGGTCTTCCTGGATCTGTTGGGATTGTAACTGCAGATGTGCAGCAGCCTGGTTTTAGCAGGGACCTGTGTCCAGGTTTCAGGAGTGTAGTTTGGGGCAGTCCACCTCAGCCTCGGAGCTCAGATCATCCTCTTCCAGGGTGGCCCCAGATAATAACTGAGCAAGTCTGTGGCCCAAGAAATCATTTCCATCAGTATATACACACATAAACAAAACCTGTCAACTCCATAGGCTTTTCAATGGCTATACCCTACAGTAGATTTCTGGGGCTGGCTTTTGCCATGTCCCTGGTTGGATTTGAACCACCCACCTTTTGGTTAGTAGTGGGGTGCAAACCATTTACCCCACACAGGAATCTTCCATCAACATAGGACTTCATTTATAGTCTACCTCTGCCATGAATCTCCTTGTGGATCTGGCAGGAACCTTATCAAATGTGCACCCAAGTCTGATATCCTTATTGCTCAATCCTGCTTCCTCCCACTTCCTTCCACTTTCTGCTCTCCTATCTCCATCTCAACATCTGCTTTGCGGATGAACAAACTGACATGCTACTGAAGTCAGATGATGTATTCATGAAGGTTCATTGCATTAGTCTTCCTACTTTGGGGTGTGTTGAACATGTTCATGATAAAAGGAAATGAAAATAGAAAAAAACGGGGAAAGAGTGTCTTAAATATTAACTATAGATGGGTGCGTGTGTGTGTGCCAGATAAAGCCACAAAACTAATTGCTGTGGAAATCAGAAGACAAGGCATAGAAAAATAAATAAATACGAGTGAGTAATATGCCTGGTGAGTTCTCTCTTTTTTTGGTACCTGATAAGCAATTGAGCAGCAGGACAGGAAAAAATTGTTATAATCTTATATGTCTTATTTTATGCGAGTCAGCAGAGCATGAGTAACAAAATGAATTGGAGATAATTTGAGAGGATTTCTTACACGAGAGGATAATAAATATGACCTTGTTTCACCAGCCTTGGGAAAGGAGAGACACACAATTGAAATATGTTGATGAAAGCATATGATCTATTCAAAAGAAATAAGCCTGCTAGGGGGAAAGATTGAATAGATGCTACATCAAGAAGACAGATATCCTTGTGACAGTTATGGAACTGGGGACGGATGCATGCTAGAGACCACACAGAGAAGTGTCAAAGGAGACAGACCTAGAGGATACTGTTTCAGTGCAGGACAATACTTCTCAGACCTAGCAGATCACCAGAAGTGTGTAACTAGTTATGGATGAGTCAATCCTGACTCATGGCTACCCCATGTAGGTCAGAACAGGGATTTCCAGGAATGATTTTTTGTTGTTGTTAGTACCTGGCCAACTCTTTCCTCTGAGGCACTTCTGGGTCTATTTGAACCTCCAGCTTTTCAGTCGAGTCAAGTTTGCTTGCACCATTTAGGGACTCACCAAATGGCTGAGATTACCTGTGATATCAGAAAATTTTACTTAAATCCTCAAAGTTGTGTTTTTACAACTTGCAAGCAGTTCTGAGGATCAAATGGGTGTGTGGATCTATGATACAGACAAGACCAACAGGCTAAATGAAGGAAGAGGGTAGTGGGTTCCTACTGTGGGTTGAATTTTGTCCCCATAAAAGATAGGTGAATCTGACCCTTTCAGAGAGACTCTTAGTCATCAAATTAAGATGAGATCATAGTGGAGCAGGGTTAGCCATAAACCCAATGACTGGTAGGTATCCTTATAAGAAAGCCAAGCAAAGACAAAGAAGGACTAAGACATAGGTAGGTTTTATGAAGACATGGGATCACAGAGACACGGGGAGAAGGCCATGTGAAGACATAGTGACAGTGGGAGAAGGCCACGTGAAGACACAGTGACATGGGGAGAAGCCATGTGAAGACACAGTGACACGGGGAGAAGGCCACGTGGAGACGCACTGACATGGGGAGAAGGCCACATGGAGACACTGTGGCACTGGGAGAAGGCCACGTGAAGGCACAGTGACAGTGGGAGAAGGCCACGTGGAGACACAGTGACAGTGGGAGAAGGCCACATGGAGACACAGTGACACGGGGAGAAGGTCACGTGAAGACACAGTGACACGGGAAAAGGCTGCATGGAGGCACAGTGACACTGGGAGAAGGCCACATGGAGACACAGTGACACGGGGAGAAGGCCACGTGGAGGCACAGTGACACGGGGAGAAGGCCACGTGGAGGCACAGTGACA
>NW_022111339.1:2119590-2131217 GCF_000313985.2 Echinops telfairi
GGGAGAAGGCCACGTGGAGACACAGGGACACTGGGGGAAGGTCACGTGAAGACACAGTGACACGGGGAGAAGGCCACGTGAAGACAGGAGAGAGACTAGAGGGATGGAGCTGCACACCAAGAAATGCTAGCCAACCCCTGAATGGAGGGGAGGCGGGTAAAGGAGTCTCAGCTCCAAAGCCTTTGGTGGAATGCGGCTCTGCTGACCCCTGGATTTCAGACTTTGACCTCTAGAGCGAATACACTTGTTTTGGGTTAAATCTGTGATCACAAACTTAATAGAAGATTCAAAGACATGGTTTTTTGTTTTGTTTTGTTTTAATGCCATCTAGGTGCAATTTAGTAATGATGGGGTTTCAATTTTCTCAGTATCTGCTGGGGCCTCTTTTGGCCACAACAGAGCAGCAAAATTACTTGCCTTGCTAAGAGTTTGAGAAGACCACAGAGTAACCCCCCTTGACCCTCACCAGCTAGAATAAAGTACGGTGAGCAAAGAGGATGAGCTAGGAACCCAAGGCAGAAAAGCCCTGAGTTCACCTGGTTTGAGCCAGCCAACACAGGAAGAGCATGATCAAAGTCAAAGGTAATGAACAGCGTGATCCCCAGGCATAAGTCTCCCAAAGGACCATTCATGGTCCTCAGGATGCTACAGACAAGCCCCAAACATTCAGATCTCACAATGTAAACATAGGCAGGGCCCATGATTTAAAAGAAACACACTCGGAAGGCAAATAATGGGCAGGAAAAGGGAGGAAAAACCTACACAGAAAAGAAAGCATAGAGAAACAAGCCAAGGGGGAATGTGTGAGCTATTACATTTCCAACTCTCACCATTCACTGGCATTATCCGGGTACTTAAAAACAAATCAAAACAAAAATTAAATGCCTCCATCACCCGTTGAAATCTTGATTCCATTTGCCTTGGGTGGGAAGCCCCATTTAGTATGTTGTTTTTGTTTTCACTTTAATCTCCCTTGGTGATTCCAGTATGCCCCTATGGCTGCGAGCCTTGGCCCCGGAAGCCCAAACTGTGAAGGGCTGCATGGCAGGACACAACCCAAAGCTGTGTGTAGGAGGGTGGTGTAGACAGGCTTGTGCCAAAATGACCTAAGGCTGGCAAACAAACAAAAAGGAGGAAATCTAAATCAAAATAGCCCCCAGCTATGTTTGGGACTAGTCAGAAACCAGAGACAAGGCATGCTGTTTGGAAAGAAGTCAAGAGTGATTAGAAGGCAGAAAACAAGTAAATATCTTTAAATTTTTCTGAAATGGGTAGAAAATGGATTCGGTAAACTACGGATGATTGAGCTTGATATGGATCTCCGAAGAGATTCTAGAGTGTGTTGCTAACACGCTGCAATAATAGGCCCCCAAATGACAAAGAACTGATTACAGGGCCCAGCATGAGTTCAGAAGAACCAGTCCTGTTAGGCCAGCCCATTTCCATTCCTCAGTAGGGGGCTGGCAGATAAAGACGATGTAACACATTTTTCCATCCAGGCAATCTGGGAAGCCTCTAATGATATACTTGTGGTTAAAATCGAGAGAAATGGGTTGGATGCTAGAACATTTTATTATTAACCATTCAAAAACCTCATCTCCAAAGAATACCCATTAGTAGGTTGATGTCAAACCTGGTGAGAGGCTCCACGTGTCCAGGTCTTCTGCCAGAGCAGTTCCACAGCTCTGTGAGTGCCCAGTATTTTTTTCAGAGACACAGATGGACATGCAGTGGGCACACCTGTCCTTTCCACCGGCGGCTCAGATCGGTGCAGTAAGGTAGACATTCTATGGTAGAATCAGAGTCTGAAAGAACGTTGATGCTCTGGAAGGACGGCACAATCTGAAACTGTGCAGAGTCCATAAGGGAAATTGTCCCACGAGCTCTCAGCACAAAAGGAGCCCAGGTGGCACAATGGTGATGCGCTCACCTGTTAATCAAAAGGTCTGAGGTTTGAACCCACGCGGTGACTTTGTGGGAGAGAAAACTTGGCAATCTGATCCTGTAACACCAGGATGGGTCTGATCTAATCCGGCACATATCATCGCTGTGGGGTAGAACCAACTGCACAGCACACAGCAGTAGCGTCTTCCATGATCGGTTGAAAGAACATGAGATGCACTGGCAGCCGACGTATCGGAGAGCCTGGGCAGTCTTAGTAGCAATTCATTCAGTATAATTTTTTTAAATGTGACTGTAAAAAAGAAACCGTGATCATAAGCCTCTATTTTCTAATAAAATAGTGACCCAAGGACAACAGGAGAAAATTGTACCTGGTCCCATACTACCCCCTTGCCTGTTATAACCCATTGTGATCTACAGGACTTTCATGGGCTGATTTTCAGAAGGTCAGTGCCAGGCCTTTATTCCTACTCTTTCTTAGTCTGGAACCCTGTTTAGCATCACAGCAACACACAAGCTTCCACCGATGGACAGGTGGCAGCTGTGCATGAGGTGCCCAGGCTGGAAATCAAACCGAAGTCTCCTGCAGGAAGGGGAGGATCCTACCACTAGAACAGCAACATCAATACTTGTCAAGTGTTGCCTCTGGCATCATCATTCCCTGTCATGACTTGCTTGTCCTGGAAAGGCCCCCTGTTGGAGTTGGTTAGCAAAAACAAGCATGTTGGTGTAATTTTATTTTTTGTTTTGTTTTGTTTTGAGATAGATCGATAGAGAATACAGAAAAACAGCAGGTGAAATGATGGGGGTTTTTTGCCTTAAAATTACACAGTATGTCATTACTTTCACTTCTCACTTATTGATATGGTTATGTTCTAAAATGGAGGATTAACACATCCGCTCACAAAACAGTGGCTAATATGTCATTACACAAGGGCCAGAAGACTTCCCTAGATGATGGCTCAACCACTGAGACTCATGGCCAGCCAAGTTGACACATTACCTTAACCATTACATCCAGCATCACCATTGCCTTTTACGCCTTAGTATTTGTTGCTGCCACTCAGGAGAAAGGGGAGGCTTTTTGTTCCCAGATAGGTTTACAGCCTCAGAAACCCTGTAGAGCAGTGCTTCTCAACCTTTCTAATGCTGAGACCCTTGCATACAGTTCCTCATGTGGTGGTGAACCCCAACCATAACATGATTTTCATTGCTACCTCATAACTATAATTTTGCTACTGTTGTGAATTGTCATGTAAATATCTGATATGCAGGATGTATTAGGCTGCCCCTGTGAAAGGGTCTTTCGACCCCCAAAGGGGTCACAATCCACAGGTTGAGAACCGCTGCTATATAGGATCACGGTGAGTCAGAATTGACTCGGTAGCAATGAACTCTGCCCATCACTGTTCTAATGATACATATGATCATGGAATCTTCACAGCAGCCCAGTAAAATAAGCACTTTACTAGTCCCACTTCACAGATGAGGAGATGGAGGCAGAGACATGACGTAGCTTGTCAGCGGCCACATAGCTAATAAGAGGGAGACCTTGAACTTAGCCCCAGATAGTCCCCTTTAGGACCTAGCTCTTGACCATTATGACGCACAGCCTCTCTTGTCCCCTGCAGGCCCGCACATTCCTGGCGTCTGCAAGGAGAATGCCAGGCTGTTCTCACAGACATGGAGAGGCGGCTGTCCCTCTCAGAAACAGACTCCTCTGCTCCTTGTCCATCCAGTTTAAGTCTTCAGCACAGAGCACCCTGTGCAGGCTCTCCCCAATGGGCCCTGTGTCTGAGCCAAGTCATGCAAGGAGGGCGGATTTCTTGTCCTTCTGCTCTTTTTGACAGTCTCGCGTCTCTCCTCCTCATACCCTGAGAGAACCCTGCTACAGAAGACAGAGAAGCATCTGAAGACAGGAAACCGGAAATGGGATGAGGAGCAGTGTGTTAGATGTTAGACAACGCCCTGCAGCGGCCCCCCTTCCAAACTCCATCCTGTGACCTGTGCCCAGCGGGGAGCTTACCGAGGTGCCCATCGCTTCCCAGCTCCATGTGCTCCCATGGCACATCTGTACCTTGAACCTGACACTGTGTTCGTCAGAAAATGAGGTCCCTGCATGCATGGCACAAAGGCTGTGCTCAACTCCTAAGCTAAAGGTGGGCCATTCAACCCCACCCAGAGAAGCCTGGTGACCCCTGTAAAAGATCACTTTTACAGGCGCTCCTGTAGGAGACTTACAGCCAAGGAGCCCCTGGGGAGCTGTTCTACTCTGTAACACACGGGTGCCATGAATCCGAATAGATGTGATGGTGATGGGGAATCAGCAAACACTACAAATCAAGGTTTATGTGTTTGTTTTGCTTTGCAGAGAGCCAGCTTACAGGCACACCACTGCACATCCCCGAGAGACAGGATGGCAAGCCTTGCGCCATTCTGCTCTCTCAGTGAAGTGCATTTAGGAGAATGCAGCGTAGACACTTGTGTTCCTCCCTGCTTCCCTCCAGAGCCATAAGCAGCTGTCAAGCAGAACTTTCATTATGAACGTTTTCACGCCAAAGAGGCCGTACACCACCGAAGTCGACTGGCTCACGGCTTCCCTCAGCCCATCAAACACAGACCCACAACTCCTTCCCATCTGCTGCCTCTGCCCAAAGTCCCTGCTCAGCCTGCCAACTCTCTCACCCCTCCCAGTCCTATTGAATCCTCTTCTCCTGGAGTTAGGGATAGTCAGACCTGCGTTGAGATCCCCGAGGTACCGTGGTAGAGCTCACTTTAAGTCTCAGTGTTTTCATCTGTAAAATGGAGATAGTGCCTAACCTCCAAAGCTGGATTGGGGATTGCAATTTTGAAGGCCTATAAAGCTCATGGCAGTCCTTGACATGAAAGCGGAAGCTGTTGTTATCATGGCACAGTCCTCTTGGCAAGTAACCAATGCTCCCAGGTGCTTTAATACCCACCCCTGCTACCAGGTTCTGCTCAGGGATAATATGAACAGAGCATACCATCTACATTTCCTACCTCCTTTACATGCTCACTCACATGCATCCATTATTCTGGAAAGCCTTGCCGTGCCTGTTGAACTCTTACACATCCTTCAACAGCCCACTCAAAGGTCATTGTCATATCTATGCCATATCTTCTGACTCTCTCAGTTGTAATGCCCACTCCTTTGCATCCGTTTCTTCCTCCTCCTTTCTTGTCCTTGCCTGTGAAATGTTGGTAGGACTCTACTTTGGGGGGACCAGGAATAGAAAGATGGTGCTAAAATGCAAATGTGATCTGTGATGCATTGTCATGAGCTAGTTGTCCCAGATGCGTGGGATCCAGCACCGGAAGGGCTCCTAGAAATCATATAGCCTGACTCCCCACCTCCCACACCTCACGGATTAAAAAAACAAGACAAAACAGCTGCCTATCGGGTGACTTAGCCAAGATCACCCAGCTGGGCTTAGAATCTGCCTGTTTTGAAGACAGCTCAGTGCTCTTTCCATCGGTGGAGGTTAGTTTTATGTGTCAACGTAGCTAACCAGTTGTTTGGTCAAGTGCTCATAGAGGTGTGACTGTGAAGGTAATTTTTTGGGGTGACACCCACAATCCGTTGACTTTAAGTAAAGGAGGTTATACTCCATAGGGGAGATGGGCTTGTCCGATCCATTGAAGGGCTCAAGAGCAAAGAGTGTGGTTTTCCAGAAAAGGGGAATTGTGCCGAGACAATCCCTGCCCAGTGTCTAGGCTGCTAGACTGTCCCAAAGACTTCAGGACCAAGACTGTGGGAGTTCCTGGAGGTCTAGGCTGCCAGCTGGACAACGGCGCGAGTCCAGGCTCTCAAATGAGCGAAGGTATGTGTGAGATCTAAGTAAGTGCTATGGGGCTTGTTTCTCTGGAGAACATTGACTGATGCTCCAGTCGGTCCGGTTCCTAAAGGAACAGCACCAAGCTGGACGGAGTGAGGCAGAGGCAGAGGGAGGATTTCCAAAGGAGCCGGGGGCGGAAGAGGGCAGAGCAGCGAGGTCATGGGGGAAAGGGTTTGCGGCAGGGAGAGAATCACACAGAGGCTCCCCAAAAGCCTGTGGAGCCAAAGGCCTGCAGAGAAACGATCTTCCTGCATCGTGGTCTTGTCCAGACTGACAACATCATTGCCAACAGACCTGTTCCCGTTCGAAATGGCTTGTCCCTTATTCAGTAGGGCATCATCATCCTGTGATGGAGGATGTGGGCTTTTAATAGTTCCGAATGGTTACACGGGTTCCTGTTCTTGGATGACATCCCTGAGTCTAAAATAGCCGCCACCAGCCCCCATCTCTATTCACGCTGCCCTCTGTGTCCTGCTGTGCGTTCTTCGGCCTCCGTAGGCTTCCAGCTACCCTAATGATGGCATTCTTTCCTCCATGTTTTCCTTTATTGTCTATTGTCTATGCCCACGAGAAGAGACTTTTAAAGGAGGGAATTTGCCGCGTTCCCGTCTGTACCAGAGCTCCCTTGGTGATACAAATGGTTTTTGTTCTGCTGTTACCTGGAAGCTTGGAGATTTTAGTCAATTCTGAGGCACCTTGAAAGAAAGGCCTTGTTATTGGAAAATCAGCCACTGAAAACCCTGTGGATCACAGGGGTGTTTGGACACATGTGACGTCGCCAGGAGTCTCTTGATTTAACATGTAAAAGGTACTCAGTCAATATTGGTTGAATAGATGAATGAGCAAGTGTTATAAGCATAACACGTTAGTATAGATATGTGGTTTTCTTCCTTTTTTGTTTTTTAGGGAGCTTCATCTTGCTCTTTTCTCCTTTATTAAGTTTGATACTTAGCTTAATAGCTTTGAGGCTTCCTTTGCTTTCCACATGTGAGCATTTGGCCTAAAGCTTCTCTAAGACCTGGCTTCGTGGCATTCTGCAAGTTTGATTCAGAACATATTCGTTATTATTCAGCTTCAAGTGTTTTAACGTGTTCAGGAAGGTCTCTCTCCTGACCCCTGAGCTATTTGGAAGCATATGTCTTTGTGAGTGCAGTATTTAATTGTCACATGAATTGGGTCTTTATAGATTTTATTTAATAGGTTATTTTTAACTTCATTGATTTGTGGGTCATTCCAAACTTTTGAAACCCAGCTTTATGACCTAGCTCTTGGGAAATCTGCATTAACAGTCCATGTGTTTTAGAAATAAGGTATTTTCTCATATAACTGGGTACAATGTTCTAGAGATGTCCATTTGGCTAAGCTTGTTAATTGTGTTATTTCAGCTTTCCGTATCCTGCCTTTTTCTGGCTCAAGTATAATTTTTTTCCATTGCATGTTTAGCCTCTAGGCGCTTGAGATGTAAAGGCTTAAGTTTATTCCTCAGTGTTTATTCCTCTTTTTAACTCAGACAAGGACCTTATACTTGATCCTTACACCTCTGATCAAACCTCTCCCAATGTGTATGTTATTGTTCTGTGGTGTTGTGTTAGGCTGGGCACATTAGAGAAACAAATTCACACAAACTCATGTATAAGAGAGAGCTTTATGTAAAGGTTAAGTGCACATCAAGAAAACATCCCAACCCAGTGCTGTCCAAGCCCACAAGTCCAACATTAACCCATTAACCCATATGTCCAACACCAATCCACAAAGTCCTCCTCCATCTCACAAAACACTATGATGCCGACTGCAGGAGGAAAGTCGAGTCAGTGAATGTGTAAGCATCTCAGCGCTGGCAGGGGTTTCCACACAGCTGCTCCAGGACCCAGGGCTGCATCGGGGTAGCTCCATGTGACTTCTCCTCGGGGATGTCTTGCAGGAAGTGAGCCTTGCCAGCTGAAGCAGGGAACTGCGAAGGCAGCTACACCCTGGTCCGACCATCAGAATGCAAGAGACCCGAGAAATCTAAATGTGAGGCTCACTGAGCCATTTATCTCTCCGCCCTTTAATTAATCCCACGTGTTTATTGGCCAAGTTGGCACAATAAACTAACCTCAGGTGTCATAGGGTTTTTTTCACCTACTTTCCACATAAATTAGATCTCACCACCCACACTGCTCTTTTATTTCAACCAGACTTTATATAGATTTACTCACTTCTTTGTTCACCATTCCTAACTATTATCTCAAACATTTCACCTGGGATAATTGGCCTTCTGTATAAAGTAGTCTTTTAGGATTGGGTGAAGTTCTTTCAGTGGTAATCTCTCTCAGTTTGGATTGCCTATAAATGTCTTTATCCCCATTCTTAAAAGTTTGTTTCATTGGATAAAATCCTGTAAATCAGCAGAGTTTTCCCTGAGCACCCAGAAGGCACTATTTTCTGTCTAGCAATTTCCATGATTGCTGTTGAAGAAGTTCTTGTCAATCAAACTGGCATGCCTGTTAGTTGATCAGTCTTTGTTCTCAGCTTCTCTGTAAAATGATCAGTGGGTGGGTCTGGCTCGTAGCCACCGACTGGCAGTTCAAGTCCACCCACCGGCCCTAAAGAAGACAAGGTCTCATGGTCTGCTTCCACAAGGATCACAGGCAAGAGCTCTCCTATACACCAGTTCTTCTTTGTTACCTGAGTCCCCATGAGCTGGAATCAGCTGAAGGGCACTAGATAAAATCCACCTATAAATACCTTGGTTTCTTTTGATATTCCACAGTTTACTGCTGATGGTTTATTCTCAGCCTGGATTCAGAGGCACTTCCTATAATAACTGATGATATCCTTTCAGTGATTCTAGAAAATTCTCAGCCATTTTCTCTTGAAATACTGCCTCTTTTCCCATTCTTTCTAATTGTTAGATAGAGGTTAAACCTATCATGTCCAATATTATAGCCACTAGTTACAAGTGGCTCGTTAGGACAACTGCTCTTTGCTTAACAATATGATATATGATTAGGCTCTAATGACTGGGTTGTAATATGCAAAAAAAGGAATGGGTGATAACGGCATCATTATATAACTGCCAAATTATATCAGTATATAACTGCCAAGCACTGAGAATCCTGGTCCAACCCAGTTGACACTTTACCTTAGCCAACACAGCTAGCTTTACTCTCATACTTCTGCCCTCATTACTGCCAGAAGTACATTCAGCCCCAAATAGTCAGGGATTAGGTTATTTATTGTCATAAATGGGAATTTATTGTCATGTTGGTGATGAGCTCATTGATCAATGGAGAGGAGTACAAATTTCTATCACTGGAGAAAATCCTATTGGCCAGACTGGCAGATTCGCTTCTTCAATCGCTCGTTTGTTTCATGCTGTCTGTCTCTTTGTCTCATTGGAGAACACCCTGGAAGATTTGTTTCTGCCCGTCTCCTCCTCACAATCTCTTCAATCTGTTTAATCATAGTTTAGAAAATCTCAACAACTCTAATTTTCTAATTTCCAAACATTATGCGTTGTTGTTATCAGGGGGTGTAGAGTCCGTTCCAACTCACAACAACCTGTACGTACAACAAACTGAAACTCTGCCCGGTCCTGTGCTGTGCTCACAACTGTTCCTTTGTCTGAGCCACTGTTGCAGCCACTGGTCTATCCATCTTGTTGAGGGCCTTCCTCTTGTTCACTGCCCCTCTGCTTCACAGAGCACGATGTCCTTCTCCAGGGACAGTCTCCTGATAACATGTCCAAAGTACATGAAACCATGTCTCACCATCCTTGCCTCAGCGGAGCCTTATGGCTGTACTTCTTCCATGACAGATTGTCTGTTCTCTCGGCAGTCTCTGGCACTTTCAGTATTCCGTGCCAGCACCTTAATTCAGAAGCATGATTCTTCTTCAGTCTTCCTTATTCAATGTCCAGCTTTCCCATGCAAATGAAGGAATTGAAAATACCATGGCTGTGTCAGGCACACCTGAGTTCTCAAAGTAACATTCTATGAGTGGGTTTCAACGTTCAATTACCTATCAACTCCATGAACTTTTCGAAGCCCTTATATTTTGATGTTAAAAATGCCTGTTGTTATCATGTTGATTCCAACTCATCGTGACTCCGCAGGACAGACTAGAGCTGTTCCACGGGGCTTCCAAGGCTCGAATCACATGAAAGCAGACCGTCCCTGCTTTCTCCCACAGAGGACTGAGGGGCCCAAGCCAACGGTATCAGCTGACACCAGGGCTCCTTCGGCACCAGGTAAGGATATATAAATATAATCTATACATACAGTATATACATACACATTGGATATCTGTAATTTATCTTTTTTGTATTCTCTGCCCATAGTTTCTTTTTTTTAATTTTTAAATCATTTTATTGGGGGCTTGTACAACTCTTATCACAATACAACATCCATCCATTGTGTCAAGATATTTGTACATCTGTTGCCAACATCATTTTCAAAACATTTTCTTTCTACTTGAGCCCTTGGTATCAGCTTCTCATTTTTCCCCTCCCTTCTCCACCCTTCCTCCCTCATTTACCCTTGATAATTTATATATTAGTATTATTTTTTCATGTCTTACCCTGACTGATATCTCCCTTCACCCACTTTTCTCTTGTCCATCCCCCTGGGATGGGGTTATATGTAGATCATTGTGATAGGCTCCCTCTATCTCCCCCTTACCTTACCCTTACCCTTCTGGTATGGCTACTCTCAATATTGTTCCTGAGGGGGTTATTTGTCCTGGATTCCCTGTGTTTCCAGCTATTATCTGTACCCATGTGCATGCTTTGGTCTAGCCAGATTTGCAAGGTAGAATCGGGGTCATGATAGTGGGGGAGGGTGGTGCTGGGGAAGCATTAAAATATTAGAGGAAAGTTGTATGTTTCATTGGTGCTATACTGCCCCCTGACTGGCTTGTCTCCTCCCTGAGATCCTTCTGTAAGGGGATGTTCAGTTGCTTACAGATGGGCTTTGGGTCTCCACTCTGCACTCCCGCTCATTCACAATTATATGATTTTTTGTTCTGGGTTTTTGATAGCTGATACCTGATCCTATTAACACCTTGTGATCACACAGACTGGTGTGCTTTTTCCATGTGGCTTTGTTCTTCTCAGCTAGATGGCCACTTGTTTATCTTCAAGACTTTAAGAGCCCAGACGCTTTATTTTTTGATAGCTGGACACCATCAGCTTTCTTCACCATAATTGCTTATGCACCCACTTTGTCTTCAGGGATCACGTTGGGAAGGTGAGTATCGTGGAACACCAGGTTAATAGAACAAAGTGTTCTTGTGTCAAGGGAGTACTTACATAGAGGCCTAAATGTCCATCTGCTACCTTAATACTAGATCTATAAATATATGCACATAGATTTATTTCCCCATAGTCATATATACATATGTTTAGATATGTATATGCCTGTATTTACACCGCTATAAATATCCTTTGCCACCTAGTTCTTTCCTCTATTTCCTTTTACTCTCCTCTTGTCCCATTATCATGTTCATCCTTCATTTGGGTTTCAGTAATTCCTCTCAGTTACATTGCCCTTATCAAGCCCTGCCAGGTCTCCTACACCCTCCGTGCCATCAATTTTAGATCACTTGTTGTTCCCTTGTCCCTGGGTTTGTTACCACACACTTCCTTTCCCCTCCCTCCCTCTCTCCCATGTACCCCCAGAACCACCAGTCTCCTCCAGATTGTTTATCTTGTCTATCTTATCTAGATAGATATGCAGAGATAATGATATGCAGGAAAAACAAGATAGAGCAAAACAAGGCAACAAAAGAAAACAAAACCAACAACACACAAAAAATCCGTTTAAATAGTTCAAGGTCTGTTTGTTGACCTTTAGGAGTGTTTTCTGGTTGAGTCTGATGGGGTGTCAC
>NW_022111339.1:2132014-2164283 GCF_000313985.2 Echinops telfairi
ATGCAGCTGGGAAGTGGCATACAAGTATATGCATGACGTTGAAGAGGCCCTAGATGTTCTCTGCTGCTTCTTACTCTCTGTGAGCCCATCACAACGGAAGTTCAAGGTCTCAGGTCTCCAGGCTTGCCTACAGTAACCTCTGAGAAGAAAGCTAGCCTTGTCACTCACTTGTTCCCCCATATCCCTGATTTGACTTGGTTGCAAAGAAAACTATCCTAGAAACATAAATCAAGGGACATTCTATAGGACACCTGACCAGGACTCGTCAGAGCTGTCAAGGTCGTGAACGGCAAGGAAAGACAGAGACACTGTCACCGACCAGAGGAGAGAATAAGATGACATGATAATAATATGCAATGGGGTAGCCTGCACTAGAGCTGGGAACAAAAAACCCATGTTAGTAGGAAAGTTGGTAAAATCTATATAGGCTGGAATTTTGCTAATAGGAATGACCACTGATATTATCTGAGGTTGGTCAGTGTAACAATTGTGTCAGATGCTAAATTACAGGAATCTGAACGTGGGTGTGTTAGTTTGAGTAGACTAGAGAAACAAATTCATAGACACTCATATGTGTATAAGAAAGAGCTTTCTATACAAGAGCCATTGAATATTAAGAAAGCATCCCAGCCCAGTCCAGATCAAGTCCATAACTCCAATATTAGCCCATATGTCTGATACCAATCTATAAATTCCTCTTTAGACTCACACAATACATACAATGGCAATGAATTCAGGAAGATCACAGGCCAGTGGGTGGAAAATCTTGTGGATCCAGTGGCAGTGGAGGCATCTTAGCACTGGCAGGGGTCTCCATGTGGCTCCTTCAGTTCCAGGGCTCTAGAGTAGCTCCATGTGTCTTGTCAGCAAGCATGTCTCGCAGGGAGTCAGCATGTGTCCCGGCTCCAGCAAGCTATTTATCTCCCTAATGCCTCCAAATGAGGTCATCAAGCTGCAACCCGATTGACAGGCTAAATGCCACCCCTTCACTCTTCAGTCTCAAATTGGCAACAGATTATGTAACTACCACAGTAGGAGTCTCTGGATTTCCTTTGTAACTTTTATGTCAATCTAAAATTATTCCAACATGAGAACTATGTATATTTAAAACTAAAACAAAACACATATTGATGAGTTCTTACTTTAACTTCAGCCCAGTCGCTCATTGAAAATGTTTTTCTTTTTATCAATATTTCAGGTGTTCCATTGCAGAGGGTCCTCCAGGGTGTCTCCCATGCCCATCATGCCACCAGAAATGAAAGCAGCTTTTCCAGGAGAGACTTGATCGGAATCCTAATAAGCAAATGAGGCAGGGGTGTGCATCGACTGATGTTCTGTACAAGAATATGACCTTTCCCCTAATCTAACTTTGTTTAGAATCTAGACCAGATTCTCTGCTAAAACAGAGAATCAGAGTGTTCAGCCTCAAAGCAACCCACGAGCCCCCACTCCCAGGTTGACAGTGGCTGCACACGAGGTGTGCTGGTCAGACACTGAACATGGATCTCCCACGTGGAAGATGCGAACACTACCACCAAGCCACCCCTGCCCTCTTCAAATGAGGCTATTGTAATAAATGAAACATGGAGTTAAACTATGAAGTGTTTCATGAACCCAGCCACAGAGGAAGGGGATCTTTGGGAAAAACACACACACACACACACACACACACATACACAAGTGGTAGCAGTTACAGAAAGGTAGGAACAGTTCACATTTACCCCACCACAAAGAGAAATTACTAATCAAACCTGTTGCTTGTCATACAAAGCAAAAAAGTCAACACTTTCCTTGAGTAGAGGTCTTTCCTAAAATGCTCCATAATGGCTCTGTGTTCAGAGAAAGCGCTCACCCGGGCCTGCTGTGTGGAAAGGCCTCCTACCCCCTGACACATTCCCAGAACTGGACAATGTCCTCTTCTATTAATACCGCTGTTCTACTGAGAGGTCTTGGGATGTAATCAATTGCTCTCCTTCAAATGCTCTCTCTCCGGAAAAAGGAAAGAAAAAGAAAAGCCAGTATTCTTATTGACACCGCACTTAGACAAGGCTTCAAAGACAATGTCCAGAGCACCTTGGCTATTCAGATCCAGAATTTGGTTAACCAGAAAGGCCATAAGGACAGAGAGCTGCTGCTGATTTGGCAAGGTCATACAAAGACTGCCGGAGAAGGGAAATGAGTCAGTGTCCCATTGCAAAACCTGAAAAGACAAGAGCCTGCGTGACCTCCGGTAACTGCTCCCGGGTCTCTGAGATTATCGGCCAATGGGCAGATTTTTCAGCCCTAGAAAATTCATAGGTCCTCTCCCATTTCAGTCTCTCACAAAGCTAAAGAAATAAACCAGGTATCAAATCCACTGCCATTGAGTCAATTATCACCGTATAGGATAGGGTAGACCTGCGCCTCTGGATTTACAGAAGATGTGAACATTTACAGGAGCAGAAAGCCTCATCTGTCTCCTGAGAAACGGTTGGTGGGCTCAAACTGCTGACCTTGTGGTTAATAGCCCAACAGGTCATCTACTATGCTACCAGGGCTACTCCAACGTTCAATCAGAGAAACCTACAATCATGTGAGCATTAGAGGCTTGCTAGATGCTCAGACCCTATTTTAGAACAAATAAAATAAGTCTAGATATAGACACAATTTGTCAAGGAAGTAAGACAGACCTGCCTCTCTCTCTCTCTCTCTCTCTCTCTCTCTCTTGATTCTTGATTTATATTTAAAAGACATATTTATATATACTAACTCTTCACTTACCAACACGATTAGGTTCTAAAGATCAGATTTTTATGAGACAATTAGCGTTATGTGAAAATGGAGGGTGACCACATCAGATCACAAAATAAAGAGTGATTACATAATTCCATATCTGCCAAATTACATCACTACCTAGTTGCCAAACCACTGAGACTCACGGCCCAGACTGTTGATACATGAACTCCACCATTGCCATCAGCATTGCTCTTGCTTCACATCTTAGTATTTGTTACTGCCAGACAAACATCATAGATGTGAAATGTTGAATAGCAAGATAGTCAATATATGAAGAGTAGATGTATACATTTAAAGAAACATGCACCTAAATATGTCTATAAATAACACATGTTTCTATTTCAAACTCAAAAAACAAACTCATGTCAACAACTTGATGCTGACCCACAGGCAGTCTCTAGGACAGGAAAGAACTGGCCCTGTGAGTTTACAAGACTGTAACTGTTTATGGGAAGAGAAAGGCCCTTGCTTCCACATGGAGTGGCTGGTGGTTTTAAACTTTGGACCTTGCTGATCACAGCCTAATGCTGTGATCTCTCTATATAAAGATACGTACATATATAAGAGGACTGCAGAAAACTCACAGAAAATGAAATTAAAAGACAATTGAAATTGTACACAAACTTTTTACATTAAAAGCCCATTTTATTGGGGCTCTAATAGCTCTTATAACAATTCATATATCAATTGTAACAAGCACATTTGTACATATGTTGCCATCATTTTTTCTAAGCATGTATTTTCTATTGAGCCCTTGGCATCAGCTCCTATTTTCCCCTCCCTCCCCCCTATCCTCGTGACCCCTTGATAAATTATAAATTATTATTATTATTTTCATATCTTATACTGAGCGCTGTGTCCCTTCCCCCACAGTTTCTGTTGTTCATTCCCCTGGGGTGGGGGTGTCATGTGGTTATGTGTAGCTCATTTTGATCAGTTCTCCTTTTCTCCCCTCCCCTCCCCACCTTCCCCCTAACCTCCTGGTATCTCTACTCCCATGTCCATTCCTGGATTCCATGTGTTGTGAGTTCTTATATCTTATCTGTACCTGTGCACATACTCTGGTCTAGCCCGCAGTGAAAGGCAACACTGGGTGTGGGGGGTGAGGAAGTCTCAAGAAACCAGAGGAATGTTGTGTGTTTCATCGATGCTATACTGAGTCCTGGTTGACTCATCCTTCCTTTCATATATAGGTAGTCCCCAGGTTCTGAATGTCTGATTGACATCAACTCCTAATGATAGCCCAACCTCCATACAGTCGATTACCTTACAAATTAGAGGTACTTACAGTGGTTTGTGATACTCTTTTTGGCAGGCACCAAAACAGTATTCTTATTTCTGCAGTACTGTGTCAAAGTTGTCTTAGTGTATCTGGAGGCGCTTCTTCGATCTTTTTATGCATACAAAGGCACATTATATACCGAGGCAGATATTTGATGGAGATTAGAAATGCACTGGACCTAACTATTCCAATTTACAGGTAAATTTGACTTAAGAACAGATTTAGGAAATGGAACTGCTAAATCTAATTGGGTGAGAGAGTGAGCAATACAAGTTCCCTGCTGATGGGTCATCCTGTAAAGCTTATGGTAGAGACCACTGCTGTTCACAACATTGCCCACGCTGTTTAGCCTTCAGTGCCCATGGGAGAGTGCTGGCCAGTGGAGTTGGGATGGGGAGATACTCCCTTGGGAATATTCCTCCAAACTAAACTCACTGTCCTTGAGTTGGTGCCGAGCCAACTCGTAGCCTATAGGATGGGGAGAATTGCCCCTGAGCGTTTCCGAGACTGTAACTGTGAGAGTGGAAGCCCCGTTGTTCTCTTAAGGAGTGGCTGGTGGTTTGAACTATAGACTTTCTAGATAGTAGCCCAGTGCATACTCGCTATACCCCCAGGGTGTTAGCCTCTGTAAGTCCTCTGTAAGAACTGAGGCCCATAACAAGGCAAGATTGAACTCTGCTAGTCCTGGGGTTTCAAACATGGAACACTTCTGTTTATCAGACCCATCTCTAAGTCTGAGTCTGGGCACCAGGAACGGGACGTGGTGCCTCCGTGCAGGCCTCACAGTGGAGATCACAGTATCAGGAGGTCAGAGGGGAGGAAGGATGCTGGCATGGAGGGGGTGGGAGGGAGTTCCAAGAACTAGATTAAGCTGGGTCCAGGAAGTTTTGCTCTGAAGCTTCTACTCACTGGAAGCTGGAGAGGAAGCATACTCCCTCTTATCATGGCGATGCTGCTGGACAAACTGACAGTGATCTGTGGTCAGCTGCTGGGCACCACTGTGGGTCTGTGAAGGCTTGAGCTAGACGGCCAGAGAGCAGGATGGATGCTGGGGTGGAGGGGTGTCTGTGTGGGCAGGGGTGCTATGGGTTGCTTTGTGTCCCCTCAAGAGACATTCAAGCCCTAATCTCTGGTAAATGCAAAGATGGCCCTATTTAGAAATAGAGTCTTTGTGGAGTAATTAGTTAACATGAAATCGGGCTAAAAGTGAGCCATACTGTCATGTGGCTGGTGCTATGATAAGAGGAGGAGACAAGACAGAGATGGACAGAGAGAGAGACAGGACGTGATCATGGAGGCAAACACTGGAGGGAGGCTACCGGAAACGGAGGAGGAATGCCTGGATAACTGGAAACTGGAAGGAAGAGACGAGGAAGGACTGTGTTTCTTTCAAGCCTTTGGAGAGAGGCCCCAGAGTAGTGGCGTGCCAGCACTCGGCATTCAGGACCGTGAGAGGATCGATGTCTGTCGTTGGATTCCATCTGCTGTGTGTGATAGCTGCCCCAGCAAGAGGATACACAGAGCGAGACGGGAGGTGGTAACAGACTGAGGTCCAAGTTCCCAGCACTGGAGAGAGGGAGCCAGGTTTCCCAGACGCTGGTCGCTTCAACAGCCCCAGCGAGAGAGAGAAGTCCTGACAGCAGAGCAGCACTCTGGAGGCAAGCTCAAGCGTGGGGTTGTTGTGTGGTCCCAACTTGGCCAGCAGCAGAGGCATTTAAAAAAATTTTTTTTTATAAAGGAACAGACTGATTTCTGGATGCATGTGAACACCCCTGGAGATTCCCATGGGAAAATTCCCCTGGAAGTCGTTCTGCTTTCTGCAGCCAGAAAGGGTATTTTTGTAACCATGATTTCATTTGTAGGAAGAGACAAGTGAAGTTGAAGCCTTCCTGTTCAATATCCTAGATTGTCCTGTTAGAGGCTCTACAAGAGGGCTGAAGACAGCGTCATACAAATAGATTCGCAGCTTCTGGCCACCTCACTAGAAATCCCGCTACTTGCTCAAACAAACGATGGAGTGGCAATTAGCACCATCACTCCCATTGGAGACTCACACAAAACATCTGTAGGAAAAGAAACCCACAAGCTCATGCTTTTGGCAGGAGAGCTGAACCAAGCGTGGAAACCAAGTAATCAGCGGCCGGCATGGAGGCGTCAACACATTACGCTTCCTGAGTTCCTGCCAGAACCTCCCCAAAAGGCAGGAAAGACATAAAAAAAAATTTAATGGAACAACTCCACATGGCCAAAGAGACTTGGGGGAAGAGATGACAGCAGACAATTGATGTCAACAAAACTTGAGAGCTGAAAGGTGGAAGGTTAGCTGACTGTAGCAGACCAGGAAAAACTGAAACTTTAGCCTACAGCTGTGGAAGCCACAAAACAAGCCATTAACCCCCTACAGAATCCTGGGAGACCCAGGTGTGTGAACCACTGGTCCCTTTGGAGGCAAGGGAACTCGGAGGAATGTCCGGAAGACTTTGTCAGGAGAACTGAGAGGCCCAGACCCAGTGCTCATCATATCAAGCGACTGCCCTCCTCCGTTACCGCTAAGCTCCTGGAAGCTTAGAGAAGTTGAACAAGATAGACTTTGGACTCCCCAAACAGCTGAAGGCCCGACTACAGGAAGGAAATGTAGGTGACGTCTGCACATCGACCAGTGACACCCTCCAAATTTCCCTCCCATTTTGGGTGGTGGAAGTTGTGCCCCAAGGCAGAAGATTAGAGCAGTCCTCATTAGCCACATGGGATGGTTTCCCTGAGTATCGACCAAGGTAAGCCCTAGGCTGCTAACTGGCAGGTTAGCAGTTCAAAACCACTCAGAGGCACCTCAGAAGAGAGGTCTAGCAATCTGCTTCTGGAAAGCCAGAGTCACTGAAAGCTCAGTGGAGCACAGTTGTGCACTGCACACATGTGTCACCATGAGCCAGCCTTGACACATTGGCAACTGGTACAACCATCATTGGCTATTTACATTTAAATTAAACGTCACTAATCACAAGTGAAAACTTACATTGTCATCAGCACCGGTCACATTTCAAGTGCTCAGCAGCCACTGTACTTAGTATCTACCAGACTGGACAGTGTCAATAGTGGACATTGGCATTGCTGTACAGAGTGATATTGGACAACACTAGATTAGAGAGTTCTTTTCCGAAGAAACTGACTAGGTTCCAAGGAAAAGCCTAGAGACAGTGGCATTTATAGAATACGCACCTGGAAATCCAGTCATCAAAAGTTTTGTTCATGCCAACAAAGCTTCTTATTAGCAAGTCCCATCCGTGAGTGACAAAAGGAAATCTTATCAAGCATATTTCACCCCTAGAGTAAAATAGGACAATATAAATGCATAGGTTGTTGCTGCTATCTGATGCGGAGTTCATAAAAACTATAGATCGCCCTGGAACCATCCATAGGATGGTACAGGTCTTGCACCCTCACCAGCAACGACAGGTCCTGTACCATTAACAACAACAGAACCTCACCCCCTCAAATTAACAATAGACCCTGTACCATCAACAGCAACCATAGACCCTGTACCATCAACAGTAACAACAGGTCCTGTATCACCCCCATGATTGGTCCCAGTGCAATGTATAGAGTTCTCATTGGCTATTTTCAGAAGCAGATCACCTGGGCATTCTTCCTAGTCTGTCTCTTAGTCTATAAGTTGCTCTGAAACCTGTTCAACATCATAGCAACACGCATGTCTCCACTAGCAGATGGGTGGTGCTGCACTTGAGGTTCATTTGCTGGGAACCGAATCAAAGTGTTCTGTAGACCAAAACTCACTGCCATCAAGTCAATTCATCTTTAGAGTGGCCCTTTAGGATAAGGTAGACCTGTCCCTGACTTTTGATGGGAGTAGAAAGCCTCATCTTTCTCCCTCAGAGCAGCGGGTGGTTTTGAACTGCTGACCTTGGGATTCACAACATAACATGTAACCAACTATGCCACTATGGCTCTTTTTAGCATAAAAATCATTGCCATCCAGTGGATTCTGACTTGTAGTGACCCTAGAGGGCAGAGGAGAACTGCCCCTGTGTGGTTCCAAGACTGTAATTCTTTACAGAAGTAGAAAGACTCACCTTTTAGGAGGTACGAATTCTACCTTTAAACTACTAATAGCTCAGATTTAAACAGGTTAGATGGCAAAGTCTCCTGAAAAGTCAATCAGACAAAAAAATGTAAAGAGGAGAAGAAAATCAAGATAATTAGAGTATGAGTTTATGAGACCTGGCTTCCACTAAAAGGAGTTCCAGTACAGGAGAACTGAAAGGGGAAGGACAAAAATTATCAAACAAACAATGGAACGATGTATCGGCTTTACCTGAGCATTTAAGGGTACTTTAACTTGATGAAGTTATTGAGAGGTGCTGTCAAGTGACTGCTGACTCAGAGCAAACCTATACAACAGAATGAAACAGTCTAGCACTGTGCCATTCATTCTCCCAACTACTGTTTGAGCCCATTGTTGCAGCCACCTGTACACTGAAGGGCTCCTCTGTCTTTGCGGACCGAGCGTGAGGTCCTTCTCCACGGACGGGTCTCTCCTGGAAATATGTCAAAAGTCAGGGAGACAAAGTCTTTCCATCTTTGCTTCTAAGGGACTTTCTTGTGGTACATCCTTTGAGACCTATTTGTTCATTTTTCTGTCAGTTCATGGTGTATTCAATATTCTTTTTTTTACTGTTGATTACTTTTTATTCAATGGTACCATATACCCAATGCTGATAATGAAATTTATTTTTTAATTTAATTTAATTAATTTATTTTTAATCATTTTATTAGGGGCTCATACCAAAGGGATCAGTTATCAGGCATCAAAGAACAAAAAATCATATCATTGTGTGTTCACCTCCATGATACGATCACTGAAGACATACAGGTGCATAAGCAAATGTAGTGAAGAAAGCTGATGGTGTTCGGCTATCAAAAGATATAGCGTCTGGGGTATTCAATATTCTTAACGGACACCATAATTCAAAGGCATCCAGTCTTCTTTTTTCATTGTTCAGTTTTCACACGCAGATGAGGTGATTGAAAATGGTAAGGCTTGCAACAGGCACAACTTAGTTATCAGAGTGACATCTTTGCAAAGAACAATTGTTGTAAAGAGAGCTTTGCAGGAGATGTGCCCAACTCAATATGTGGTTTGATTTGTTGACGGTTGCTTCCTTGGGATTTGTTAGTGAATCCCAGAAAAATGAAATCTTGAACTACTTCAATCTTCTCTCCATTTAACTTGATGTTGCTTATTAGTCTGATTGTGAGGATTATTTTTTTCTTTATGGTGAGGTATAGTCTTTGATAAGATTTTTAATGAGAGGTACTTTAAAAGTACTCAATTAATAAAAGGGAAATAACTCCAAGTAAAATGAACATTTATATGAAAACAAAATAAAATGATGATGCACCATAGTGTATACTGTAATTATTAAATAATATTAATATAGCTATGGTAAGCCCAATAACAGCTTTACAAAAATGTCTACTTTCTAAGCCCTGGAATATGAGAAAGGGGTCTTAGAGATGTGATTAGGAGCATGAGGTGGGGAGATTAGACCATCCAGGAGGGCACAGTCTAGTCACCAGGGTTCTTTTAAGTGAAATAAAGATATGGTTGAGGCAGAGGCAGAGCAGGAGATAAGAGAGGGGAGAGAGATGCCATCTGAGAAAGGTTCACACAGCCATAACTGTCTTTAAAGATTGAGGAAGAGGACCAGAAGCCAAGGAATATATGTGGCCTCTGGCAGCACAGTGGTTAAAGCACTCAACTGCGAACTGAAGTTGAAAGGTTGGAATTCACCAACCGCACTTAGGAGAAAGGTGTGGCAGTCTGTCTTCCTCAATATTTACAGTCTTGAAAACCCATTGGGGCAGTTCTACTCTGTCCTAGAGGTAGCTATGAGCCAGGACAGACTCTAGAGCAGTGTCTGTTTGTGTTTTAATATATAGACCTGTGAGAAGGGATTACACAGTGAGCTATGTGTTGGGCTGCCAAGCACAAGGTCATCAGTTCATAACCAATAGCTGATCCGTGGGAGAGAGAGGAGGCTTTTACTGGGAGAACCGATCGCAATAGTGGACACATAACCACACCTCCCCCTCCAGCGGGATGAACAATAGAAACTGAGGGGGAAGGGGGACAGCAGTTTGTGTAAGACATGAAAATAATAATAATTTATAATTTATCAAGGGATCATGGGTGGGGGCAAGGAAAAAAAAGAGGAGCTCACACCAAGAACTCACTAGAAAATAAATGTCTAGAAAATAATGATGGCAACATATGTACAGATATGCTTGATACAATTGATGTATGGATTCTTTATAAGAACTGAAAGAGCCCCCAATAAAATGATCTTTTAATCACAAAGAGAGAGAGAGCATTACAGTCCTGCATTAGAAAGTGGATTATTGTAGATGCAGTTAGATTAAATTTTAACACCTTATCATTTGATCTCCCTTTTGATCCATTTTAAATTTGTTCTAGCTTTTTTTTCCCTATTTTCTGCTTTCTTTTCTACTTATCTGCTTGACTTTGTTATTATTGTTCATTGTTGTAGTGTTTAGAATGTTTTTCGGTATATGATTCAGGAAAGGTAAATCTATTGAAATAGTAACTGGATTAATGGTTTCTTGGAGGCCTGGCAGGGAGGTTGGGGAGGAATAGGGAGCTAATAACGATGAGTACAAGATGAAGAAGATGTTCTAAAATTTAATATGGTGATGATTGTTCAACTCCTCTTGATGTGACTGAATTATGTGAATTATATGCCAATAAAACAGTGAAGGGAAAAAAGAGTTTCGGTCTTGGAAACCCACAGCCACAATTCTACTCTGATCTATAGGGTCACTGATTCAATGGCAGTTGATTGGTTTTGGTTTTGCTTTTAAATAGGGTGTTGAAAAGGCTCTACCCAGACATGTTAGTAATGGTAAATTAAGAAAGATGACAAGTGGTTTTATATTTTGTCCTTATTGCTGAATCAGCTTTCAAACTTTCTGTGGCAAGAAAGACTTCTGTCCCTAGAAAAGGCATAATGTTTTTTGAGGAAAAAAAATATCCAAGAAAGCCTTTTGTTATGCATCACGGAGTGCTATTACAATCAACAGTTTTTAAAGTATTTTGTAAAACATGATTTTAATTCCCAAACTAATTACATGTTTACATTTTACTTATCTAGACTAGTTAGTAAGAGTTGTTGATTTTAACCACTTGTGGAAATCCTCATAGCATTTGGATTAATACATGTATTGACTGGGGGCCTAGAAATTAAAATATAATGAAAATTTTCCATAATTTTTTGAAGCCCCACACATTACTATTAAACTATATAATTAGAAAGTATGTGGTATAAAGCTCAATATCATACTCTCTCATGTCAATTGCAAAGAAACAACTTTCATAGCTGATTTTTCCTCTTTCATATTTTTTCCCTCTGAATTTTTAAATGTCTCATTTAATATGTTGTGGTACTTACATAATTTCGTGTCCACTTGAAGTGTAGGGGTGGAGTCTAGTCTGACACTCAGGTCACAGCCTGATGGTTCCTCCTTGTGAGCATGACTTCTTCATAAGGAAGGTCTTGGGAATATCCCACTCTCTGCCTCACCTTCCTCTTGACAAGCCACACAGACAATGGAGACCTGTGCCAGACCTGTTATGCTTCCACTGCCATTGGATCCACAAGACTTTTCACCCACCAGCCTTTCATGTTCCTGCATTCTGCCTCATTGCATGTGACTGCATGAGTCTGAATAGGGACTGATGGACAAGTAGTATCAGACTTTTGGACTTGAGTTGGACTGGGCTGGGATGTGTTGTGGATGCACAATCACTTCTTGATATAAAGTTCTTCTTTATAAAAAAAGAAAAAGGAAAAGAAACAGATTCTCCACAGGCGTGTCCTTCACTGAGGTTTCCAGAAGGAATGCGTCCCTACTGTCAACTTGACTTTAGTCCTCTAAAGCCTAATGGAAAGGTCTAAATGATGAAGAACATTGAAGGTACCAATGACTGTCAACAGAACAAACAAATCGATCTTGGAAGAAGCATATCCATGGAAGCTAGCATGGTGAGACTGACCCACATAGTTTGGACATGCTATCAGGAGAGACCAGTCCCTAGAAAAAGACATCATGCTTGGTAAAGTGTAAGGGCAGTGGAAAACAGGGAGGCCCTTGATGCAATAGATGGACACAATGGCTGCAGCAATGAGTTCAAACATAGCAACAATGGTGAGGATGGGGCAGGACCAGGCGATGTTTTGTTCTGCTGGACGTAGGGCAGCTGTGAGGTGGAACTGATTGACGCCATCCATCTACAATACCAAGAGGACCCACGCAGATCACTGAGCTCCAGAACAGTAGGAAAGCAGATTAAGGCTGCTGTACATCACTAAGTTTGTGAGACGCATTGCAGCAGCAGTGTGAAACCCGTCCACATGCTATAACGATATAATCAAAGACTATGGATGCTCAACAACGGTCAAAGTGTGGGTGCCTTGAATTATGCCCATTAGTTCTTCAACACTTCTCTATAGTAGTCCTAAATATCCCCCAGCTATCGATTCAATTCGAATGAACAGCATGCAATGGACGTGATGGTGTGTGATTTCTCAGGCTTAGCCGCAAAGCGTGAGAGCTTCTGTCTGGTCTTTCCTTGGGTGCCCACACTTGAGGAAACCATTTGAAATGTGGGGAGAACATGCAAGCCGTCTGAAGGAAGGTCCAAGTGGGGAGAACTGAGGACTTCTGCCAGCAACCAACATGCCATTCCAGTGAGTCAATCACCTTATGATCCGAGCCTTTGGCCCAGCCACGTCTTCAGATGATTGGCATCTTAGCACAGATCCTGAGCCAGAATCACCCAGTTAAGACATCCACCCCAAACTCCTGACCTACCAAGACTGTACAATAATAAATGGTATTATCTTCAATTAGTATGTCTTATGCTAAAATGTTATGTAGCAACAGCTATCCAAGTGTGTGTGTGTGAAATGGAGAGTGAGAAACCAAATTATTCTTCTCCACAGGAGAGTCTCAATAATAAAGAAAAATGAAAGTAGAGGCCTAAGAAGATGACTTGGGATGGAGAAAAGAAATATCTGCAAGGAGTGCTCTTGCATGGAGATGATTCCCAACTGAGAGTGCCTGGGCCATTGCTTCGATTAATTAGCTTCAGAATTATACTTTCCTTTGAGCTATATACGAGGGGGCTTCAAAATGTTGGTGGGAAAAATCGACTATCGTTCAATTCCATTTTTCCCATGATTTTTAAAAGCCCTCTCATATAGGTGTAGATTGCGGTAAAGATGAGGTTTTCTACCCCTGTAAACAGTTACAGTCTCAGAAACTCACAGACGCAGTTCTACCCTGTCTCATAGGGTCACTTTGAGTCAGCATCACCTTGAGGGCAGTGAGAGTTTTATATCTGTATATATTAAAGTCTTCTCAAATATTTATGAAAGCAACTTTCATGGACCGTCTCACAGAGTGCTATATCAGGAGCATCTCGCTCAGAGCAGAGCAAGCTCCCAGCTCCTTGCTTTAGCAAGAAGAGTACCAAGAGGAAGTGTGCTGAGTTGATGATCTTAGGGAAGATACTTCAGGGAGGGGAGAGAGTCTGACAACCCATCAGAGCTAGGTGACCCATCTGAACTAGGTAGTGAGGTCTCAGGGACCCATCGTAACACAGACACTAACCTAGAGCAGGAAATAAGAGGGAAAATCTTTATGTTGAAAAGAAGGAGGCTGGTCAAGGAGGTGTTAGGTGAGCCCAGGGTCCCCTCAGGACTCTAGAGAAGATTCTGGTCCTAACAAAGTAGAAATGGACTGGCTTAAAATATGGGGAGGATAGAAGGATACTGGAGAAATACTGAATTGATTTTACTATATCTGTTGGATATCTAACATAATTAATGGCATAGCTACACAGTGGTTCTGGTACTGCTGCACTACTAGGTTATTGTCTGTACAATTTAATGTATCTCCTGACTAACGGCCCTGTGCTGAGCAAATGACTGTGAGAAATTCCCATTTGAATTACAACAGTTAACATTGCTATTATTCCTCCATTTACTATCATCTTGACATATTGTTTTATAGTGTGCTTATATTTTCAAGTATTAAATTATAGTCTCAGGATTGGCTGCTCAGTGCCCGGAGGCACTATCTTCTGAAGTAATGCCAGTTTCCCATAAATAAATCATCAAGGACTATCCGATTTTTAATCTCTTCTATATGTAGATCTTCCATAATTGCCAAAATGATTACGATCCTCATCATCATCTGGCTAAAATCTTGTCGTTTCCCAGAGTAGCTTGTCCCAGGAGAAGCTCATGGTGGTCTGCTGAGAAGTGTCCCTCCAGCCCGCTGCACCACATTACAGAGGAATTGCTTACTTGGAAAAGAGATGAATGATACCAAGGTTTGGGGGACTTATCACTTCTCCTGGGTGGCCTCATCATTCACAACTGGGGAAGTGTAGACAAGAGAACTGGAAAAGGCTTTCCAGACTACAGGGAGAGAAACTTGGGAAGGCTACTTCTTATTTCCTTCACACGGTGCTTGCCTTTCACTTGAAGTGTTTTCTTTTCTGTCTCAGGTCTTCCGCTCTGCCTGGGCTTACTAAACCCTGCCCTTCCTAACCCATGTATGAGCTTGGGCTCTAGATTGATTTCTCAGGTCTGACTGCCTCTTCCTACATCCAATGGCCCCATTTTATTCTCTTCCCTGCTACCTCCCAGCTGTACCTCTCTGTTTTTCTGCTGCCAAATCTCTAAACTTTGTAAGCAGAGGAAGGACATCTCGATGTGCTTCATCCATCTCCGAGACTCTGTTGATTCTTACTACTGACGACCAGCTATCATTGAGTTGATTCCAATACATGGTGACCCCATAGAACTGTATTCAGTAGAGCTTTCAGAGCTTTGATCATTAAGAAACAGATCACCAAGGCTTTCTTCCCAGGTGGGCTTGAACCATCAACCTTTGACTTAGTCATTGAGCACTCCTCTATTTATGCCACCTACGGACTCCTTTGATTTCAAAAGTTCTTTATTTCATTTCTCATCATAGACAACCCGACTAAAACACTTTCAAGCAAACATTCACTCCAACCCAGATGGCTTAGCCCACCAACCTGTTCCTACATTTGCTAACATCGCTGGATAGTTTACAACTTCAAGAACACCTTTAAAGGATTTTGGAACCTAGATTAGGATAAAAGCATATATTTACCACCAGATAATTAGGTTCCCTTCAAAAAGAAAGCCCTAAATAAAGACAGATATGATTTTTCCATTGCTTGTGTACACAAATTCTCAGACTATGGGCCATAAGCCCATCAACAAATAGGGCATCAGAAGAACAAGGAAGCGTGACGCCTGCCTGTGGAGACCTAGGTACCTGCTGGGAAATGCCCAGAGCCAGTGGCCAGTGTAACTCACTGTTGAAATCTTCAGAACAGTCAAATACTTACTTGAAACCAAGAGGCAGGCTGCCTGTTCAGACTGGAAACATAACTCCCCTGAAGAAAATGATCCCTCTGGCCTTGCAGAAAGAGGAATCAAAAGAGATTGGAAAGGTTCAATAAGCTCCACTTTCAGAAAAGACTAAACTACCCTTGAGGTTTGCATTTATGAGCCCAGAGGGCATATAAAGCTGTATTCAGCCCAATCCAGCTGTCGTTGAGTCTGTCCCAACTCATGGCACCCTCATGTGCATCCTAGAGGAACTCTTCTACAGGGTTTTCAATGCCGATGCCTTTTGGGGGGATAGGCTTCCAGGTCTGTCTTTCAAGGAGTCTCTGGGTGGTTTTGAACTGCCAGCCTTTCAGTTAACAGCTGAGTCTGTTAACCACGTGTATCCCCCAGAGACTTCCAGAACTATATACCAATAAAGTTAATAAAGACTTTGTAAGATACCGAACCACCTCTTTGCGATGCTGTGGTTTCCCGTTCCGATGAACTGTTGTCATTGTTGCATGCTGTTGAGTTGATTTTGATCCACAGCATCCCCCTAGGACAGCTCCATTGGGTTTCCAAGAGGGTCATTTCTACCAAAGCAGACTGCTGCATCTTCCTTCCGCAAAGTAGCTTGTGGGTGTGAACCACTAACCTTTTGGTTAGCAGCCCAGGGCTGTACCACTGTACCACCAGGGGCTCCATGATTAGCAGTGCATGCCTTCAAAGCATAAAGGGGACTTGTATTTGTCTTTGAAGGCATTACCCAAACCACCTGCCACTCTAAAGTCAGACTTAAAGACAGCAAAACGTTAAAGGATGGCGGTGGTGTCTTAAGGAGAGGGCAGTGGTTTGACTCCCTGAAGCCTACTGCAGGAGGAAACAAAGAGCCTGTGGGTGCAGAGCAGGATTTTAGGAGGAACCCTGTGGCTGCAGGCGGCACATCCTATGCAGGGTTCCATCATAATTGGCAAAAGTACATGTGTTTGTGTGACATCTTTTCTCTCACTGGCCAAGAATACCACTTTTCCCTCAGTTCTTCCTGCTCGTCTGATGAAAACTGCTTTGGGCTGGTGAGTCATCTAATACCTGCTGGTGGCTTCAAAGTGCCTCAAGGTCCCCCGTCACCAGCCCCTCCCATTGCTGCGGTGTTCCTTTGGTAATGTTATAATACCATCAAAATGGACACCAAGCCAACTGCCACGGAGCCGACTTGGACTCATCGTGATTCTACAGCCCATAGGGGTGCCAAGGCCGTAGAAGATGCCTGCCGCACCTTTCTCCCCTGGGGCTGCTGATGAGTTGCAACGATCGAGTCGAACGTTTGTCCAGAACTGAATCACTGCACCACCAACGCTCCTTAACACTATCAAATTGCACCTTCAATCAAAAACTGGTGCTGATCTGCCCAGGGTCACAGCAAACTCATCTTCTTTTTCACTAAGGATTCACTGAGGACACAGATTGTATAGCTCCATGTTGAATTCTAAAACTGAAAAGAGGACTTGGAGACCTTCATGAAAGTATGGCAAAGCTAGTTTCTATTGTAATTGAGAAGCTGCCTGGTGTAATGTTTGGGAGCACGGGATTTGGAAGCAGCATTCAAATCCTAGCTCTGCCACATTTTGACTTGGTGGTCTTGGACTTGTTACTTATCCTCTCTGCAATCCGGTGCCCTTGTCTGTAAAACGGTGATGGGGCAAGCGCCTCTCTGCGGTAGTTACAGAATCTGCTGTCAATTTGGGGCTTGAGAGAATTGAGAGTGAAGGGGTGGCATCTAGTCTGTCAATTGGATCATAGTCAATGAGGCCTCTGTGTGGGCATCGCCTTCTCCTGAGAATTCTGGGAATTCCTGGATTTCCTCCTTGGAAGTGGGAAACAGACTCTCTCTCTATCTTGGCTCCCTCCCTTGGGGATGCTCTACTGACAAGACACATGGCACTACGCTGATAGACCCCATGCTTCCCTGGGAACTGGAAAGGCCCCGTGGAGACCCCTGCCAGTGCTGAGATGCTTACAACGCCATGGGATCCAAAGACGTTCTACCCACTGGCCTATGATGATCCTGCATTCGGCGTCATTGCATGTGTTTCATGCATCTGACTAGGACTTTGTAGATTGGTGTTGGACATATGGGCTAATTTTGGACTTAGGGGCTTGGACTGGACTGGGTTGGGATGCTTTCTTAATGTACGATTGCCCTTTATATAAAACTCTCTCTTATACATATATGAGCTTCTATGGATTTGTTTCTCTGGTCTACCCAGACTAACACACCCACTCTCTTATGAAGTTAGTTTTGCAGGAACAGATGGAACTTGATCTGAGCTTGAAGAATGAATAGAACACATATGAGGAAGAAGTGAAGTGCATTCCAGGAGTCAGATGCTGCCTGACCCATGGACTCCCTCAGGCCTAGGGAAAGACCCATGGATTCCCTCAGGCCTAGGGAAAGACCCACAGACTCCCTCAGGTCTAGGGAAGGGGAGGTTGGACAGACTCCACCTGGCATATCTTGGGTCTTGAGATTCTCCATGCTGACCACATGAAACACTAGCTACAGAATTGCACATCTGGTGATACAGTGGGCTATGCAAGCTTGGCAGTTCAAACCACCAGTCACTCTGCAGGGAAAGAAGAAGCTTTCTACTCCTTTGAAGAGTTGCAGAAGCATTCTACCTTGTCTTCCGGGGTCCCTATGAGTCAGAATAAACTCAATGGCAGCGAGTTTGTTTTGGGTTTCTGGGCCTAAAAGTGGGGATGAAGGTCCCCCACCTCGACCCATGAATACACAGAAGAAGAACATTTTTAACACAATGGCGATGACACCTTTTGTCCTTCGTGTCCCATTTCTTTGAGCAAGTACTCAGTGCTGACGAGATGACAATGTGCAGGAGAGTCCGCAAAGACTGCTCAAACCTCCCGACCCAGCTCTCCCATAGAGTGGTGCTGTGACCATCGAAGCTATGCCTCTGGCATTTCTACTACCAGCGGGGACACCCATGGTGGGCGAGTTTCAGTGATGCTTGTAGACTAAGCCAGGCTAAGAAGAAAGGCCTGTGGTCTTTTTCAGAAAGTTAGCAGTGAAAAACGTATGAGTCACATCAAAAGATTAACAGTTTCAATGACTTTGGACACGTCAACTCATTCACTGCCATTGAGTTGGTTCTGATTCATGTTGACTGCACAGGCTGGAGTCGAACTTCTCTTTGGGTTCTCTGAGACTTTAAATCTTTATCAGAGTAGACAGCCTCATCTTTCTCCCAAAGAACAGCCTGTAGGTTTGAACTGCTCCATATGTAACCCACCATGCCACCAGACATCCTTGGACATGCCATCAAGAGGGAGCCCCTGCTGGAGAAGAATGTCATGTCTGATGAAGTAGAGTCGACGGGGGTGAGAGCTATTTGGTGAGATGGACGGGGACAGTGGTGGCAGCAATAGGGTTGAACACGCTGGGGATGGTGAAGATGATGATGCATGCATCGTTCCATTTTACATAAGGTGACCAACCCTGCATAGGAGGGTTGACTTGACGTTGCTACCAACCACCACCATCCCAGGTCTCAACTGTCTCGGAGACTATTTGATTCTGCTTCGATGCCAGGCAGAAGCAACGCGTCAACACACTCAGTTAGTTGCTGTGTTGCAGGCTGCGCTCCCTTGCCCGTCACGTTGTCTTGGCGAACGCGAGCGAAGCCAACATTTAAATCGAGGTCTATTCGATGGCAGAGTCTGTCCTCTTGCTCACTACGTTATATTGCCTGGCCCAGATGCTCAATTTGAACTTAACAGACTCATCAGAGCGGCTTCTCTGAAATGGGAACACGCCTCCTACATGTGTAGATGTACCAAACCTGTACCAGAAAATTGCAGGTCCATTTTCTAAAACAAACAAGCAAACAAAACGGAACAACCAAAAACCACTTCTGACATCTAGAAGAGAGGCTGATCATTGCACACAGAAGCTCCTGATAACACACACACACACACACAATGCACCCAGTTTTCACATGCAAATTTCTATCTGCACATGGGTCTTTTTGGTAAACACCCAACTTCATAGGTGCAATCCAGGTGTCCCAAACTGTGAACTTGGCATAGAGAGGGAAGGCTTGAGCACACAAGCGCTGAGCCCATCATGGACTTGGATCATTATTATAATTAGTCCCAATGGATATGCCTGCCAGTCAATAACAATGGTGGATGATTCGGCTTCACTCCTCATCTCTTTACTTCCCCCTTTGCCCATCCATCCCTTTCATGAGGAATGCCAGTCACATCTTGCTTAACCGTCCTTCCCACCCCCACTCCTGCCTATTAAAATGGAAAGCCCAGATGTGGGTGACCCATCTGTAGTGTGTGTCACATTTTTAGCATCGTCTTTATTTAGAGCTGGAAGAAAGGGGCTCATTAAAGAGAGGAAGTCCACAATGAAATTAGGAAACATTTGATCAGACCATTGTCCTAACACAATATGTGCAATGAGAGAAGTGCTGGAGTTGGCTGGAAACCCTAAATGAGTATTCCAGCCACAGTGACTTGCTCATCACTGATGCCCCCAGTGTTGACCAGAAAAAGGGCCTAGAGGCTGCCTGGTAGCATTCAGTGAAGAGTAAGAGGAATCATTGTTGTTGTGAGCCAAGTCAATCCTGACTCATAACAACTCTACAGGGTTTCCTGGGTGCAAATTTCCCATTGTGTTCACCTTCAGAACATCTCTTGGTGAATTTGAAGATGTCACTTTCAGAGCTAAGGTGCACCTGACGCAAGGCATGATATTTTTAATCATATGCATGCTAAAAGCTAGACAATGAATAAGGATATTGGAAGATTTGATGACTTTGAATTACGGTGTTGGCAAAGAATGCTGAATTTACACACCCCAGACTGCCAGAAGAACAAGCAAATCTGTGTTGGAAGCAGGATCGCCAGAATGGTGAGTATATCTGGCTTCACCTCGGGGAAGAAGGGTATCATACTTGGTAAAGTAGAGGGTTGTCAAAATAGAGGAAGACCTTGAACATGGTGAATGGACACAGTGGCTGCAGGAATGGGCTCCAACACAGAAACGATGGTGGGGGGGGTGCCGCCCAGCAGGGTTTTCTTCTGTTGCTTTAAATAAGGTCATTATGAGTCAGGACCCACAATACCAAAGTAAGGACCTCCAGCGACATCTCTCATTACGTAATTATGAGTGCATCAAAACCACCCAATTGCTACAGAAACAGAAAATTAAGACACCAAAGAAGTGGAGCCTAGAGTTCTGATCTACGAGACAAAAATACTAGATTTCAGAGAACAGAGATAGAGCTCTAGCCCTGACTCGGTCACTCACTTTTGATCATTCGTGCTCATTCAGCTAAAATGTAACACACTATTCAGAGGGGTTTCCTTGCCACGCTCAGGTGCTTATGAAGTAAAATATGAAGGCAGCTATTAAAGTAATATAGAAAATTAAAACCACATAAAAGCGAAGTGTTCGTTTCATTACGATCAGGGCACACAGTAAAGTCTGTCATTTGTGGTGTTAGAATTTATGCCCCATCTACTGCTCAGCTCTGTGCTTTCTCATCTGCTTATGTAGCACAAGAGAACTGCTATTCTCAAAAGACATTGGAAATCAGGATTGGAGGGGAATTCTAGGAAGAGGGTGGTGTCAATAAATCATCATTCCAACCTAGTTCCCCACCACAAAGAAATACAAGAAAAATGTGTTTTGCATCCAGGGGCTCTGAAACAGGAGCAGAAGAAAGCAGTGGTGAACTTCAAACTGGCAAAAATCAACGATGACTTGCTTAAGGTAAGAAGTCTACTTTTCCTACTACCCCTATGAACCATATGAACCATGTGTTAGTTTGAATAGACTAGAGAAACAAATTCATAGACATTCATGTGTATAAGAAAGGGCTGTATAAAAAAGAAAGAAAGAAAGAAAAGAAAGGGCTTTATATCCAAGAACAATTATATATTGAAAATACTTCCCAGTCCAGTCCAGATCAAGTCCATAAATCCAATATTAGCCCATATGTCCAATGCCAATCTATAAATTTCTCTTCAGACCCACAAAATACATGCAATCATGCCGAATGCAGGAAGATCACAGGCCAGTGGGTGGAAAGTCTTGTGGATCCAGTGGTGGTAGAAGCATCTCATGTGGGCAGGGGTCTCCACAAGGCTCCTCCAGCTCCAGGGCTCTGGCTGCATCAGCATAGCTCCATCAGGCTTGTGGTTAGTAATATCTCAGAGGGAGTGAGTATATCTGGCTTCCAGTGAGCTGTTTATCTCTGTGGTGCCTCCAAGCTGCAACCTGATTGTCAGGCTAGACTCCACCCCTTCACAAGTTGACACCAGATTACGTAATTACTGCAAACCATTCTTATGAACTCCCATTACCCTATCAGCTGTTATGAGCTCGGGGAGTGATCCCAGGAAAAGAGCATACGTCCTTAACCACCACAGCCTATGGCTGACAAACAGAGGCAGAATCCCCAGCTTCTGTCCTAAAGCCAATAAAGCAGACTTCCTTTGGGGGTCTGTTTGGAATGTGCCAGCACCTTCCCACCTGGACACTGTCTGCAGCACGTGGACTACAAATCCTCACAGAAGTCTCCTTCCATGGGGTCTGCTTCTGGAGGCAACACTGGCCCTGCTTCCCGGGACACACTTAACTCAGGCCTCTGAGACCAAGAGGCAAACCTCCTAGGAAGCACTTCTGGTCTGCCAGTTCTTTCTGTCAGTGCTGAGGATGGCTGTTGTGTGCTAAGAAGCAGTCATCTTTCAGGGAGGCTCTACCCACAGCCAAAATACTCCAACAGGGTTCTGATAACACTGATAGCATCCAGGTAGACCTCCCATCTGGACACGGTCAACTGGAAGTCTCTTGGAAATTGTACGGAAGTCACATCCAGTCTGCCCCCCTAGTAGAGTCCACCAGCCTCCCTGTGCCCCACTCACAGGAAACACCTCCTCAGGAGTCAGTTCAGGTCAGTCTGCTCCCTCTTTTGAGCAGTGCGGAGAACTGCTCAGAGAGGCTGCTGTTTGCTAGGTAGCAGGCACTTTTAGTGACAGTTACGTGTACAGTCACCATACTTCCGGGAGGTCCTTATGGAACAGGAGAGCCCCTTCCTCACCCGGATACCATTACCAGCCTGCTGGCCATAAATGGCTGCAAAAGGGTCCTGCAATGGGGTCTGCTAGCCTCCCTGCACACCCCATAGCTCTGGCCTCTAAAACCAACAGGACCAATTCCCTGGGGTGAATCTCTGGAGCTCTGCCCCTTCCTACAATGAGAGGTGAACTCTGCTGGCTGTGGCTGCTGGGTGTGAGAAAGGAGGAGATTTGCATAGGGACCGCACTCACAACCAAGAATCCACCAGGGGCCTCTGAGAGCAACATAGCTGATCCCCAGGGAGATTTTTAACAGGAAATAGCACCCCCATCAGGTAATTGTTTGTCAGACTGTTGCAAACTGCTACAGAAGGCCCCACGGTGGACTTAGCTTCCATAGCCAGCACTCTACTTCCTTCCCAGTGTCTCCTATAGCTCAGGCCTCTGAAACAAGCTGGGACAACCTCCCCAGCGATCCATTCTGATCATTTCTCCTCCTTACAGTCAGCACTGGGGACTTCTATCTGAGACTGCCGTGTGCTAGGAAGCAGGCATCCAGGTGGAGGCTCCACACACAATCAGCACACTATGGGGCAGGCTCTGAGCATGCTGAAGAAGACCTCCCTACGGCTCTCAACCTGTGACCACTGGCTGCTAGACTAATCAAAACTGCCACAGAAGAGTCCCTCCAGTGGAGGCCGAAGATGGTTCACCTAAGTGAAGATTGCTCCTTCAATAACCACAGTGCAACTGGAGAGCGGACACCAACCAGCCAGATCTGCTCTTCCTGAAGAGGAGGACAGCGTGCTTTTGCATCCATTGCCTGGCAGCTCAGACATAAGCAGCCTCCACCGAACAGGGAAGATAACCTTGGACAAAGCCGAGGACAACACCAATCCTGAAGGGGAGCTCACTGGGCGTAGCTTTTCTGACTGAAAATATGATCGCAGAAACAGAGAAGGGGAGAGATTAATAGCTAGAGAGAGAATGGCTTCCCCTGGTGATCTCTCTCCTGAAGGAATCCTGGTGACATAGTGAGTATGAGTTGGATTGCTAACTACAAGGTCAGTAGTTTGAAACTACCATCCACTCCTCAGGAGAAAGATGAGGCTCCCTGCTCCTGTAGAGTTACAGTCTTGGAAACTCATAAGGACAATTCCACTCTGTCCTATAGGGTCATTATCAGTCCATATCTACAGGAGGCAGTGTTTTGTGTGTGTGTGTGTGTGTGTGTGTTTCTTGTTGTTGTTTTTAAAGCTTTTGATCTTGCCTGAATGATGGTGCACCCTAGTGGATAGATTGACCATAGGGTGTTTGCTGGTGTGTTTGAGAGACAATTGAAAAGTTCAAAAATGAAATCTGGAATTTTTAAATCCCAGTGAAAACAGGGAGGGTGAAGGCACTATCGCGGAGTGTGAGAAAACAAAACCATATAAGCAAAAGCCAAAGGCTCTCCTCACCTAAGAGCTTCTAGCAGAAAGTAGTGTGAATAAAAATGCCAAACACTGGTCAAAGTTAAGAAAGTTCACACCCTTAAAAATGTCAATGCCCCAACCAAAAGTATGAGATACACAAACAACAGAAACAATCATTCACCAAAATGAACAAAAATAGTTAGAGGGGAAAGCACCTCTAGGGAAGACTAAATAATGGGAAAAAATAACAGGTATAATACAGTAATGTTAAAGAAAATGAAAGAACTGAAGTAAAACAGAAAGAAATAAAAACAAGAAAAACAATTCAAGAACAAAAAGATAATTGATTAAAAGAGGTACCACAACTGAAAAGGGCAATAAGTAAAGTGAGAAACCAAGATAGACAGATTTAACAACAGATTAAATCAAGCAGAAGAAAGAATCAGTGAACTAGAAAACAATATAGTTAAAATTACAGATGCTCAAATGCAACAAGAACAGAGGGTCAAACAGGCTAGGCACAGTTTAATTGAATTATGGGACAACAACAAGAGGCCTAATATGCAGAACATGGGGATTCCAGAAGGAGAGGGGAGAGAGAAAAGAACAGAAAGAATTTTTGAAGAAATGCCAGAAAAATTCCCCAAATTAATGGACATCATTTATAAATCCAACACATTCAAAATTCAAAAATTCCATTTCTTGGTCCCAGGTACCGAGCATGCCATTCAGAACTGGGCACAGAAGCAGAAGTAGAGTCACTTGACTCATGACAACCCACACCTGGGTTAATGCATATGAGTTTAACATCTGGCACATAATAGGCAATGGATATAGTATTATTTGTGAATTAATCAATATAAAACTAAAAAAATTCACTACCATAGAGTCAATTTTAACTCAAAACAAGAGTGTATAGGAGAGTAGGGGGCAGTATAGAATTACCCCTTTGGGTTTCTAAGACTAACGCTTTTCATGAGTGGAAAACCTCAACTGTTTCCCCAAAGCGTAGCTAGTGGTTTTGAACTGCTGGCATATCAACTGAATGCATAATCCTCTAGACCACCCGCAAAGAAAACGCTTATTTATTTATTTATTTTTAATCGTTTTATTAGGGGCTCATACAACTCTCATCACAAACCATACACACATCAATTGTGTAAAGCACATTTCTACATTCATTGCCCTCATCGTTCTTAAAACATTTGCTCTCTACCTAAGCCCCTGGCATCAGCTCCTCATTTTTCCAAACTTCCAACATAAAATGTGATGACATTAGAAACTTTCACATAAAATATTATAAATTAGGGAAGGGAGTTAGATTTTTAATGGGCCACCCATTCAGCTTGGGGAATTAGTAATTCACCAAATGTTGGAGATAGCTTTCTTTCTTTTTTTTCTTTCTTAACTATATTTGGAAACATTTGGATGTTTTAATGAGGTATTTCCAGTATAAATCCAGATTTTTGAGATAATGTAAGTTGCCAGAAGGTGGAACAGTCATTACAATATGGCAGAAGGACACTATTTTTTAAAATATCAATTTTTAGATATGATCTGACTATACATGGAGTTATATATTGTAAGTGCTACATCTAGTTTTAGAAATTAAACTTTTCTGTACTTAAAAGAAGCTATGTATGCTTCTGAATTCAGTTTCTCAGGACCAGCAAAGAGATCTATGGACTGTGTTCTGAGAATCCAATAGTGTAGTTAGTATCTACCCACATTGTGAAAAAGTCAACTTGTGTTTAGAACATAAACAATAGAAAATGCAGTTTGGGGGTTGTTTGTGTTGGTATGAGTATAAACTCTTGAATATACCTCCCTTCAAAAGGTGGAGTCTAACTTCCCTTCCCTCGTGTGAGAGCTTTGCTTCTAACAAAGGGAATGTGGACGGAATGGTGGTGTGAGGCCCCTAAAACAAGGACATAACAATCACTGTGGTGTCTCCCCGGTTCTCTTTTGCCCATGAGAACACTCAGCAGTCTCTGATGGTACCTGTGAGGAAGCAGTGGTGGAGTCCCACTCTCCATCCTGTCACAACCTAAGGATGCCTCTGATGTGGCCTTTTAATAGGCGAGACACTGGCTAACTGCTCTTTCTCCGGCTCTTTGCCTTCCTCAACTAGATCCTGTGTCTCGCATCTGGGACTGGTGGCCCTTGCAGCCTGCCCAGCCTGGGAACTGTCAGCTCCCTGGGGTCCTTGTGGACCTTGTACCTATGTTCCTCTGAGCGGCCTACCTCACCCTCCTGAGGTATCCATGACTCTGGAAGTCTGGCTTGCATTGGACTGGGCCCGGCTGCTTTCATAATATAAAAGTCTTTTTGCTTTAAAGTCCTTTCTTATACATCTGTGACGGTCCCTGGTTTTGTTTCGCTCGGAAACTCAGCCTAACACACCATCCAACAGAGATCCACATGGTGAAAGACTCAAACCTTTTGCCAATAACCAGAAATGGTGGAAGGCCCGCTGCTAGCAGTTACAGGAAGCGAGCCATCTTGGAAACACTTCCTTCTGCCTCAGTCAGTCCTTCAGATGACCCAGTGAATGGTTTTGTTAGATTCCCCAGCTGGGAAAAACCTCAATTCTTGGCTTCGCACGAGAAAGAAATTCATGCTGAAGCCTGGTTTGTGATCCAAGTGAGTTTTTATAAAGGATAGAAGAAGTTTCAGGTTTTACAGTTAACTGAACACAAGACTGCACCCCCACACGTGCGACCTGAGGCCGGAGAGAGACAGACCTTGCAGCAGGTCAGCAGAGCACCAAGAAGCAGCAGCGGGGGAAAAAGAGGGTGGTGGTTTCCAGGTTCTGGCTTTTAGGGCCTTCCGCTGGGAGCCGTGGTCGACAGTACTGGTTGACCCCATTGGCTGAATGAAGCTCACCTGGCCTAGATTGGGCCAATCCAGGCGTACCGCCCACCTAGGTGTACCACGCCCCTGGCTTGGGGCCTAAATTGGCACATGCCCTTTAGCCTTTATCGGCTTCCAACTTCCTGTAGGGGGCCCCTAGGCATGAAGCGGAACAGCCCCTACCTTGTTACCTAACAGTTTGACTGCAGCTTTAAGAGACAAGCCCAGCCAGGGCAACTCATTTAACCCACTCCCATGAGCCTGATCCAGAGAGTTTGTGATGTCAGCCCATTACGTTTTAGAGCAGTGGTCCTCAACCTTCCTCATGTTGTGGTGACCCCCAACCACAATTATTTTCATTGCTACTTCATAACTAACTATAATTTTGCTACTGCTATGAATCAGACAACCCTGTAAAAGGGTCATACGACCCCCAAAGTGGTTGAGAACCACTGTTTTAGAGTTATTTGTTTTCAAACAATAGGTAATTAACACAGAACTGATCAGAGTATCTATTCCATAAAGAGAGTCAACAATAGTTACCACATCAATGATTATAAACAACAAACACCCTTCCTTTTTTTGGATTGACAGAATGCTATTTTCAGATTATGATTGAAGTTCTAGTTAAGAAACAATTCCTGAATCGAGCCACAGATCAATAGCTCGTGGAAAGTGGCCTGCATACACAACAAATTCACATGCTAACGTTATTTTCTAAGTGGATGGTGAAAGCGCAGATCTCCCTCCCTCCCCTTAACAGCAACTCATAACAGCAACAAACTGCACTAAGTACAGGTCTGCTGCTACGCAACGTCTTGACATTGCAACTGAAGTTACTTCTAGAAGCTTTCTGTATTGACTCCCTTTGATAGGGGCAACAATTTGCTTCGTTATTGTTGAGGAATTGATTTCTAAAGAGGGAAGCAAATGCATATTTCGTATGAAGATGAGGCTTTGGGGGAATGAGACAAAGGAAGATGCATTTAGGATACAAAGTCATGCTTGTGCAGCAGAGAGAATAATGACTCCACATGTGAGGGGCCTTCAAAAAACATCATGGAAAAAAACAACTATCTTTTAATTCTGTTTTTCCATGAACTTTTTGGAGCCTCCTTGAATATGTGGGGCATGCACAATGACATGTACATCTCTCCTCTTGCACAGTCACCCCATGTCTGTTAGTGTCGCAATGGTGCGGAACTTATTTCAGCAGCACTTCCAGAGTAAGATGGACTAGAAAGAAAGAGTTGGTAAGCCTCTTTGGAAAACCAATCATTAACGCCCTAGAGGTCCCATGGTCAGGTCCACAGCTGCTCCTGGGGATGGCATAGGACCAGGCACTGTTTGTAGAGTTGTGTATGGGGTTAGGTTGTTAACTCAGTGGCAGTTAACAACAACAATGACTAATGAGGCCAAGCATCCTGTGTGAGCTGTGCTTTTTAAACATGACATCGCTTTTAAATCCTTGAGCTTTTAAGGGGTACATTTGAGATTGTCTCGGTTCAGAGGCTCATGTGATTTCTCCAAGAATCCAAATCTTCCAATTAAATCAAATGCATGTTCCACTTTATCCCTCAGCCTCCTAATTCAGTCCTCCGTGGAATTGTCACACAGCATAGGTCAGGCACTCTCCCAGGCCTGGAGGAAGTAACTCAGCTTAAAGCTACAAAAACTCTCCTTTGAAACATCCAGCGAAAGACACACCTGAACTCCTTTCACCTTTGGGTCCGACTGTTGCCGTGTTTGGAATAAACAACCTGAGTGGACTCTTATCCAAATGCAAAGCAAATGCCCAGCGCATGATTCAGGGCTGAGCTGGAGAATGACAATCATCTATGTCATTTCTGGAATGAGAATAAAAGGCCTCTCTGATTGTAAATGTTTGCCTCTGGTGGAGCCAAGGCTCTAATGGATTGTTTTTCCCCCTTTTGGTGTCCTTTTTATTTTTCCAGTGTTTGAATAGCAGGGATTTGCCTTTTCTCTATATGGATTTAGCCCACCCTGTGCCAAGGAGACTTTGCTTGCCTGGAGGAGAGATAGACATTCAGATATGACCTTAGCATCAGGTTATATCTGAGAGATGGATCCTTTGCAAGGGAACAGGGCTGGTTCTTCACTGCTCTGGAATATGAGTATGTGTGCACATTGTGTTATTGAAGATCAAATAAAACACACCTTGGGAAATTCATGACTGCCCCTGTTCTCCTGGACTATTACAACTGACCAAGAATACAAAACGGGAAGCAGCCTCCGGCTGGCTTGAAACAGTGAACAATGAATGGAAATCATCCTTTTCTCTGTCTTCTTATTCAAGCTTCCTGCATTCCACTTGATTACTTCCTCTGAAATTCTCTCCTCTCTTAGATGCTAAGCTAACAGTTCTTTTTCGTACCCCCAAGCCCCCACCCCACTTCACGAGATGCTCTTGTTCAAGCTTATTCTCTCAAGCTCCTCCCAGGAACAAGCATCGCAGGACTCGGCTAAGGAGAGTTCTCTCTGGCAGCAAGCTAATGCAATCCTGCTGGTACATTATGTGACACGGATCTAGGCCTTGCTCTTTTCTAGCATCCCAAACCTGCACATATCCAACTGCCTTTACCACATGGTCACTTGCCTTCCCAGAAACTAAGATTCCAGTTTCCTCCATGTGGACTCGCGGCAAGCCCATACATGCCGATGTAGCACTGCGTTACGTAGGATTTCCCATGGCTCAGTTTTTTGGAAGTAGATCACTAGACCTTTCTTATGAGGTCTCTGGGTAGACTTGCCTCCAAAATGTTCCATTAGCAACCAAAATGCTAACTATCTGTACTATCCAGAGATCCTAGGATCTCAAACTTAAAGATCTTAAAAGAGTCCTTCATTTGACTCCAGACTTATTCCTCCACCAGCATCCCTCTTCTAGGGAACCAGCACTTTTACCTACAGTTACAGGTTGAATTGTATGATGTAAAAGATACAACAAGGCCATAGCCCCATGATTGAGGCCTTATTTGGAATAGTCTCTGTACATACAATTAAGTTGTGATAAGATCAGGCTGACTCAAGGTGGACCCTAATCCAATGACTGGTATTTTATAAGAAAAGGGAAATTTGGATACAGATACAAGAGACACCGAGGCTTTCCGATTGCTGGCCTCCAGAATGGTGAGAGCGAAAGTTGTTGTCATTTTGATCCATCGGTTTATGGTACTTTGCTACAGCAGTCGCAGGAAATATCCACTGATTTGCTCAACTGAAAACTGGAAGTGGAATTCTTCCCATTTCTCCCCGATTCATAAAGGATCTCTCAGAAAGTTCTCATTGTTCTCCCTCTAATGCTTCTTCCGTATCAACCCTTTTGGCCAAAATGATTGAGCCAGTCTTGTAAGGGAATGGTTAGACTACTATGCACCTAAGGAAGCAAAAAACGACCTATCATATTCGGTGGCTTGTAGGAACTCGTTAATTACTAAGCAATCGTGGTCTAACAAGAGGAGTGATCAGTTAGTGGTCTGGGGGGAAGGACCATGTCTTGAAATTAGCCGAAAGTAGGTTTCATAAGGGCCTATCTTACATGAGTTGAGGGGAGCTTCCCTACCATCTATTAGACCCTGAAGTAGAGCACACCCCTTGAAAGAGGTGTCTTGACCCTAAAATCCTCCTAGACCAAGGCAATAAAAGGAGCTGCAAGACTGAGAATGGTAATAACCACAGCAGAGTTCATCGAGTGGACCAGGAGCCCAGGATACAGTGGCTGCAGGGGACTTGCCAAACCACGGAGCAAGAGGGAGCTGAGCACCTAGACAGATGTGGCTATCTCCAGCCACTTGACAGCAGAGCCAAATAGCTCAGCCCCATCTGAGAGAAGGCCTCGTGCCTTGTGACCACAGACAAGAACTGCTGTGAGTTGTCCTGGTTGGCAATTATCCTCTTGAAGGTAGACAAGTTCAGGTGTTAAATCAAAACAACCAATCTCAACGCCATCAAGTCAGCTTAGAACTCAAAATGACCCTACTTGTAGATTATAAATGCACATCCACTTTCTTTTCCCCATCTCTACGGCCAACACCATCATGTTGTCCCCTTATGACAGTTTCCTAGCTGGTGCTCAGCTGATCATACTGCTTGACTACTACGTCCCCACACACCCCAATAATGATAATCCACTATTAAATAAATATGATCAAATCATATTTGATTTGACATCACCCACTGTACTTGGAATAAAATCCAGACTCTTGCATATCAACCAGTAGCTACATAATTCAATGCCCTGAGGACTCCTCAACTTCAATTCCATTGTACCGCATTCTCCCCCTTGCTTCTGCCATAATGCCCTCCTTTTTAGGGAAAGGAGAGCCATCTCCTTCTCTCACATGCCAGAAGGGTGGTGCAACACTGCCCCACGGAGAACAGGGTTCCTGGCCCTGCTGGAGTACAAGAGAAACGCAATGCAGGTTCTCATGAAATGGGGCAGAGCAGCTGCATCGACTTGGTTCAGCATCAAGGGAGAAGGCTTGAACAATACCAGGTGATGCTCTGTGCCAGACTGGAGAGACCAAGGAAGATTAGGGGATGGGTTGAGGCTGCTACCAGTGTAAAGGGCCTCCTATCCACTGTGATCCATACAATATTGGTAGACATACGACCTCACCTCTTGGTACTAAGCATCTAAGACACATCAGTTTTTTGCACCAGTGCATCAGATAGGGACTCCGCCCTCCACGACCTTTCAGCCTACCAAGAGAGACGGACAGATGAACAGGTGCGTGCAATATTCTAGGACCGACAATGGAGCTAAGGGAGCAGTAAGTAATATTGGATTTGGGGTGGGGGGGGGGGGCGGACAGTTCAGCCCATCAGGCACTAAGCATGTAGACCTATCAGATTATTCTTCAATTAATCGACACATTGGACTTTTCCAAAGAAAATTCCCAAACATTCAACTTGCCTGTTTTCAGTACATTTAAAAACAAACTTAAAAAAAAAAAAAAAGCAAAAGCAATCTTCAGAGAGGGGGCTCTTCATTGAAACGTGCCACTGAAAACGGAACCGTGTCTAACAGAAGGTAATAAAGCACCCACTCAAAGCTGAGACATGGGACTGTGTTTGTTTGTGGACCTTTTTAATGCCAAGCCAGTGTTATTCATATAATTCTCTTCCCTGGGTAGGCGTTACATGAAGCTCGCTGACCAACAGGGAGCAGCAACTGGAGCAGAGGAGATGCCTTCCTTACCAGAACGCAAAAGTGATCCTCTGGAGAGTGACGGGTAGGCAGCTCCAGACCATTAGATAACGCTAGCTGAAGCCCGGGAGCGCCAGCCAGGACCATGCTATGCTTCCTCCCTCTGTGACCCACATGACGCAGGTGAGCGCAACCC
>NW_022111339.1:2164383-2168413 GCF_000313985.2 Echinops telfairi
TTCTAGGCGATCTGTAGGTTTTCTCCCTCTGGGATCAAAAACCGTCTCAGAGAGACCAAACATGATGATTTTCCCTGACGCCATTTGGAAAGCTGTTTCCGGACTGCCTCCATTATCCTCTCTGCCTCATTCCGAAGCCGTCTGAATGGGGTCGCCTTTCCAATATGCAGGCAAGCTCGTCATTTCAAATACACCAACCATTTGCTAATGATAAGGAACACAATTAGATTAGTTTTCTAGAGGCAGAAATCAATATCGTGGTGCATGTGGGTCCAATTAGCCATTGCTAATTAGAGCGCTCAGACATTCATCAAATACTATGTACGGGGCTAATCAACCAATGTTGGGAAGCAAAAAAAAAAAAAGTCTATACTGTCCCAAGTATCCCCTTGAATTTTCCAACCTGGTTCACCTTGAAGTCAGACCTGGAAACAAGTCCCTGAAGTAGGACTGCATTAACTGAGCGTGGAGACTGTGTTCTTTCGTAGCCTCCTGGGCTTTCTAGGGAAACCCTGGGTGGGGCAGATGGTTAACTTCCTGGGTTGCTTAATTAAAGTTTGGAGGCTGGGACTAGGCAGCCCTGGAGAACCCTCTGGAGCACTCTGGCCTACTTGGGGATGTCATGAGTAGGAGTTGGAGTCCTGAGCAGCTGCTGTTGTTGCTGTGTTTGTTTGTTTCAGGCCTGCTAGAGTGTGAAAGAGGCGTCTTGGTGGCATGGTCAGTAACAGTTTGGGCTGCTAACCGTAACTTGAACCCACCAGCTGCTCTAAGCAAGGAAGATGAGACCATCAAGATTTATGGGTTCAGAAACCCTGTGCATCAAAAGCAAATTCAGAAGCAACTCCATGGCAAGTTGGTTGGCTGGCTGGCTGGCTGGCTGGCTGGCTGGTTGGTTGGTTGGAGAGTGTGAGAGGGATGAGCATCAATGGTGGCTCTGTGGTAGGATTCTCGCCTTCTATGCCGATCTGGATTTCGTGCCCAGTCTCTGCGGCCCATGTGGTAGCAGAGGCCTGCGGGTTGCTATGATGCTGAGCAGGATTCAGCTGGGCTTTCAGACTAAGACAGACTAGAAAGAAAGGACTGCTGCTCCATCTCTGAAAATCAGTCACTGCAAACCTGTGTGGATGCCAACAGGCCAGCAACACAGTGGGAAGCCCACATAACGTTGTCAGGGTCCTTCCGAAATCAACCTAGGCTTCCTCCTGTAGCCTCCACACATTCCATGGACTCATATGGCAGTTGTGAGTGTGTCCCAGTTGCAGGCTGGATCCAGAGAGGAGGACCAATACCCTTCAGCTTAAGCAATAAATAAAACTAAATACTCCGGAACTCATATATTATTCATGAAAAAGCTCTATTGCCCATCATGCTACATCCTTGTATCCATTCAATTATTCCTGTGTGTGTAAATAATGAATGCTAGCTTTGTATTTACTAACACAGTTCACTGATTTAATCCGTATTCAAAATCAAACAGGGCCTTGTGTGAGCTCTCAGGAATACGGTGCCAGATTAACGTGTCTACCTCCATCTGGGAATGCTTTATGTAAGGGTACGTTTCAGGCACGTCATGGAACCTGGTAATTGGATGAAACCTACTTGATAAACTGGGTTTGTATAAAGAGCAAAGATTTGGCTGATAATGCTAGGCAAAGTCAGATGTGATAAGAGATTTATGGGAAGTAACTGAAAATATTTCCAAACCCCTCTGTCTTTGATTCCTCATTCTTTAGTGCTTCTAAACAGTACCTTGTAAAAAGCTATCTATGGACCACCAAGCTCTTCCAACCTCATTAGGGTCTCTTTTAAAAGGACACTTTGCTAAAAAACCACATCATGCATTCATGCTATCATGATATCATTTTTTGTTTTTCTGAAATGGAAAGTCAGGTTTGAATGGACTCAATCCCAATTGGTTCACATGAGATTTGAAATCCAGAACTTACATGGATTAATAGTTTATAAGGCTCCAGAAACACAAAACAACAACCTTCCAAAAAACCAAAAAAAATGTTCTTCCAACCATTCTTAGCATTGTCAGCACTAGACTTCAAGGGTGAAAGAGAAGTGGAATTCAGAGGCTTTAACAAGAGACCCAGCTGAACAGTGTCGGCAGAAGGAATAGGGTGCTATAGTAAAAACAAGCATGAAATCATATCTGGATTTGAATTCCACACACCACATCCTAATTGTGTGGCCAGATCGAATACTTTTTTTTTTCCAGATCAAATTTTTGATGTCTTTGATCCTAAGACAAGACAAGCGATGTCCAGGTTCATAGTGCATTCTGAAGGAGCTATGGGTGTGCTCTGTGCTTGGCATGGTGTTCCACTACAGGCAGACAATGTATGGGTTGCTATGGCTTGAATTGTGCCCCTCTCCAAAACTGCACTGTAAGTCCTAACCATTATACCTGTGGGTAAGACTCCCTAGTGGGTTAAGTGCCAGGCAGGGTCGGTGGTTCCAACTCACCATTCGTTCCGAGGGAGAAAGCTAACTGCTCCCAGAGGAAATGCTAAGGAGCAATTTTAACCTGTCCTTTAGGGTCATGATGAGTCTGAATCGACGATGTAGTGAGTGGGTATTCCTATGATTATAATTTCTTTTGTGAATGGGTTTTACTTGTATGTTAAAGAGACAGTATCAGTGGAGTGTGTCTTATGTCAATCTCTCTTGAGATATCAAACCGGATAAACCAATAAGCGACAAGCAGAGGTGGGCAGAGAGATCCCAAGCCAAAGGAAAATCTTCCCAGAAACAGATGCTACAAAGAGACAAGGAGCTTCCTCCAGAGCCAACAGAGGGAGAAAGCCTTCCACGAGATTGGGTGCCTTGAATTTAGACTTCCAGCATCCTAAAGTGTGAGGAAATAAATGTTTGTTACTTAAAGCCTGTGATATTTCCATTACAGCAGCAAAAAGCTACCACATCTGACCCAAATCATGGTATTTTCAATGGCTTCATATGCAATTACCTCATAAGGCTTCGTCTTACCTACTTTGGACATGTGTCAGAAGGGACCAGTCCCTGGAGAAGGAACCCATGCCTGGAAAAATGGAGGAGTAGCACCAAAGGGGAAGGCTTGCAATGAGATGGACTGACACAGCAGCTGCAACAATGGGCTCCCACCTAACACGTGTGCAGCTGGTGCAGGACCAGGCAGTGTTGAATTCTGTTGTACATCAGGCCACTATGAGTTGGAAGTGGCTCAGTGGCATTCAACCGTCACAAGAGATGACTCAGACATAGCTGGTGAGTTCTCTGGGTCCTTCCTTTAATGATGCCTCGGATTCTTTCCCATGCAGTTCTCGAGAGCGGTAGTTACATTCCGTGTGTCTTTGTGTCTTCGGCACCTGTGTGATGGCACATGATTGACTTCAATAAATGATTACTGAGCCAACATGGGTTGCAGATTAACCACCAGAAGGACATTTTGGGGACATGTGAAAGTTTCTTTGTCCTCCTTCCCAAAAGTCAACATTGGGCAGACTGCAAGGCAATAATTTCCAGAAATCAGAGGAAACATTCCAGAAGAGCCAAAGCAAATCCTTCTGTACTCGCTGGCTTTGGAAAGTGTGGTTATGACAAAAACAACAACCAAAAAAAAAAAAAACACAGCCCACTATCACTTCTCCTACCTACTTCTCTTATTATTTGGGGTGTCTTCATTTCTGGAAAACGTAAAGTCAGGAAGGGAACACAAATGTTACAGGTACACAAAATATTTATTTTAGGAGCTACAGAAATTAGGGCAGCTGGTTGGTGAAAAATAGAGAAATCATGTTAAGAATCATAGATATTAGAGAAAAGTGAAATGCTCAAATTTTTTTCAAATGGGAAGCATGCATCTGATGTGATGCTCAAGATTAAGCTATGACATGAGAAGTATCACAATTAAATTCCTTGAGTTTAGATCAGGGGCATAGCACATGCTTTCCTTGATCCATGAGTTGAGAGGACAGATAAGATATCATGTGTCTGGCCAACCCCACTATGAGACGAGATGCTCCTCACTGGCCCATGGCCCTGC
>NW_022111339.1:2170372-2173014 GCF_000313985.2 Echinops telfairi
AAAGTGTACTTTACACAACTGATGTATGTATGGATTGTGATAAGAGTTGTATGAGCCCCTAATAAAACGATTTAAAAAAAAAAGATATCATGTGTCTACAATGAGCTATTAAAGGGCATTTGGATCAGTAAGACTGGGAGTAAAATATTAGAAGCTTACTGAAGGGACTAGCTTTAGAAAAGAGGCATCAGATGTGATTAGGAGCATGTCATCGTAATTAAACATTATCATATCAAAATGTAAACTAAACAAATCTGTATAATATAATCTTTCAAGCTGACTACCAACATCTGCACTGTTCACATACCACATCATGGTGGTAATCACAATTTGAAGAACATTATGGACGTTAGAGATGTGTTACCTTATCATAAGACAATTATTCCATGTCTTATTATTTATCATCTTCCCAAGCCCAACCAAACCCCACTGTGACACTTTAATTGCAGGCAGTTTGGAAAAAAAAGATAGCCTACACCAAAGAGGTCTCCTCTGCCAAGTTCTACATTACTGTTGGTCTCAGTTGAGCTGTTTTGGGGTTTTTTTTTAACAACAACTCTCAATTTAGTAAATCATAAGTCTTTATTTACAACCTAAGAATATCTAAATTGAATAGTTGGCACCATCTCTTTCTGTGTACTTGGGAATTGCATCTCTGTCATTTGGAACCAATTCCCAATTCTGAAAATATTGGGAGTGCCCAGCTGAGCCAAGGCCTCACTCCGGGACCTAAAGAGTGGTAGAAATGCAACTGAGTTACATTGGCGAGCATCTGACAACTAAGCCTTTGCTTCAGTGTTTGTTCAGTCTTCATTCAAATGGACATGGGCTCTGCAAGCCACTTTGTGTTCTAGAAGAAAAACAACAGATGCTGATGTATAAGAAAGAGAGAGGGCTGAATTTTTCCTTAAAAATCTAAGCCTCTCAATTCATGGTTTCATCCCCAAATCCCTTCTCCAAGACACCCCTGTCACAACTCAATTCATTAGACTCCCTCATACCAAGTCCATGCAAATACACAAGCCAAGACTCCTACAACCAGGGATTAGTGAGGACAAATACCCGCCCAACAGCTGAGTTCAGTTTCAAGTGATTGGGTTCGATTGGCACAATAGCCTAACCATTGAACTCTTCCCCCAGCCTCAGCTTACTGTTACTCACGATGCACACATGTCAATATCTGCTCAGCCTTGTTTCTCTTTTTCTGACAATAGCACACCGCCACTTTCCTTTAGGTAATTGTAGCTCTCTGCCAAACCATACAACGCTGGGGACAGTGGTTTCCAAAGAATAATCATCAACGACTCTCCCTAGCTTTAATATGTGGATATTGCAAGGAAGATCACCTCTTCCTTGAGTGTCAACCTGGTTTTAGGAAGCCCGGAGGCTCCTCTGATGACTTGCCCATCTCTACCCAACTCCTGACCATTTGAAGGTCAATCAAGGTAATTCCCTTGATCCAATCCTGCCTCAAACTCAGCTCAATCTCTGGGATCCTAATTACATGAGGCAACAGGAGCTTTTGTGGAACTCAGAGAGTCCATTCCAACACATGCACAAATTTAGTCTACAAACCTTAATCTCCTCAATTTGTTGTTCAACACTTGTTCCATAAGCAAGGTTGGGCTGAAAAGTTTCTAAACCTACAGAATAATGGTCTTTTCTTGTTAATGACTCCACCAACTTTTATTTTGTGATGACAGTGTTTGCCTAACCAAGTAGCCACTGTCCTCCTGATCTAAGGAGCCCTGGTGGTGTAGTGATTATGAGTTGGGTTATGATTCACAAGGTCAGCAGTTCAAAACCACTAGGCACTCTCCAGGAGAAAGGCGGGGCTTTCTATGACACTCATAAAGAGTTACAGTCTTGGAAGTTCACAGGAGCAGTTCTACCTTATCCTTTAGGGCCACTGTGAGTTAACATCAACGCGATGACAGTGAGTTTTATTTTCTGCTGAGATCTGCCCTTCTGGAAAGTTCTACTGAAACTATCATCTCCCTAGATGGATCAGGTCTTCACTTCCCTGATGTGAAGACCTGATACTTTATACTTTTGGTTTTTGCTCATTACTGTCTCCTAACTATTCCCTATTCTACTGGTCTTGTGTTCTTTCTTTGCTGTCTTTTCTTTTAGGTTTACATAGTGCAGGGGTTATAAATAAAGTCTACGGATTCTCTATTAGTGGGCTTCAAGGGTACCTCAAAGTCTTGAAATTACATGTTAAGTCTTTCATGAATACGCATATGCATAGGTATTAGTTGTCTATTGCTGTATAATAAATTGCCACATAACTTAGCAGCTTAAGACAGCAAACATTTATTATTTCATAGTGTTTGTAAGTTAGAAATTCCAGCTTGCTTTAGCTGGGTGCCTGTGCCTCAAGGTCACCATCAAGGGTGGGCCAAGGGTTTAGTCTCATTTGATGAGAAATCCCCTGCTCAGCTCACTGGCATGATTATTGGAAGGACTTAGTTTCTCGGAGGTGGTTAGGCCTCCTTCAGTTCCTTGCCACGTGGATTTCTTCCCAGGACAGCTCAAAACATGGCTTCCCTCAGACCCAAACACCTTGAGTAACAGAAAGAAGAACAGACATGATTGCTTAAATTGGCTGTGTCCTGAGGGTTAGAAGCAGGTCATCAAGT
>NW_022111339.1:2173952-2180639 GCF_000313985.2 Echinops telfairi
ATTCATATGTATTGTGTTAGAAATGAAAACTGAGAAACTTAGAAGTCATTATTTTATTCTTTGGAAAATAATAGACCCATTATATTTTAACATAATAATAGTTTTATGAAAATAAAAATATTTTGCTTTTCTAAAACAAAAAAAGGAAGAAGAGTGGCATTGTTTCAGATTTTTTGAAATTTTTTCAATGTTTAGCTTAATCTAAGACAGCTGGATTCTCCTAGCAGGCCTCAAACTTTATAACATGCTTTGGTTGATGCATATGAAGAAAATCTAGCCTCACACAGTCCAATAGATATGTCACTGTTAAACACAAGAGACTTTAAAATAACTTCTTCATACATGTTATTACTTGATACTACATTAAATACACCTTCATTTTTTTTTTTTAAACCAAAACCTCAACAATGATAGCTTCTAAAAGATTATGGGAGGGGGGAGCTGAAATCATTCCAGTGTTTTTGTTTTATTTTTTCATATTCCATTGAATTAAAATCCATTGGTCTGTCCTACAGTTTGAATGAATCTCTTATTCATGCATGATTTTGATGAGTACATCAGCCAGTTGAAAAAAAGATATTTCTTCACTGAAGTACACAGATCTTGCGTTGACAGATATCTTTAGGAAATATCCCACAAAATTATACCTGTTCACATCCTGACCAATTTTACCCCAAGTCTTTAGGGCAGTGGGAAGTGGTTAAGTTTACAATGAAGATTACAAGTGTTCCAAAATTCTAATTTTCACTTGAAAGCTCACATTTTATTATTGGCAAAAAATACTGTCAGTTATTTTCCTCAAAGTGACAGGCCCACTTTGTTCATTTTTGAGAAAATATCTGCTGACTACCCAAGTCTGAATTACTTGGGTAATTTTTCTGTCAGTTATTCTTTCAAGTGAAAATACTGTTCCATTGGGTGGGGGAGGAAGGGAGGGACTGTGTAATTCAATCCACAATGAGTGTTTTTCCAGAGATAACCATAGTGCTTTGCTGAATGGCTACTTCCCATTGGGTCACATAATGCAGTACAACAATGTGAAGTATGGAGATTTAATAAAATGTATTATTTTTACTGCTTTACCAAACTGGCAAGGATATGATAGAAGATAGGATAGTAGTATGCAAGTTGGACTTTTAACTGCAGGATGCCTGGTGAGGCTTGATCAAGGGCAATGTAGTCTAGAGGAATTACTGAAACCTCAATAAAGGCCACGCATGAAAATGGGACAAGAGGAAAATAAAAGGAAATAAAGGAAAGAACTAGAAGGCAAAGGACATTTATAGAGGTCTAAATACAGGAATATACATGTGTAAATATATTTGTATGTAATGATAAGGAAATAGTATGTATATTTTTATGTTAAGTATTAAGGTAGTCAGTAGACATTCGGCCTCTACTCAAGTACTCCCTCAACACAAGAACACTTTATTCTAATAACTCTGCATTCTGTGATGCTCACCTTCCTGACATGATTGCTGAAGACAAGATGGGTGCTTAAGAAAATGTGGTGAAGAAAGCTGATGGTGCCCAGCTATCAAAAGATATAGCTTCTGGGGTCTTAAAGGGTTGAAAATAAACAAGCAGCCATCTAGCTGAGAAGCAACAAAGCCCACATTAAAGAAGCAAACCAGCCAGTGTGATCATGAGGTGTTGATGGGATCAGGTATCAAAGACCCAGAACAAAAAATCACATCAATGGGAATGAGGGAGAGTACAGAGTGGAAACCCAAAGCCCATCTGTAGATAATTGGACATCCCTTTACAGAAGGGTCACAAGGAAGAGACAAGCCAGTCAGGGTGCAGTATAGCACCAATGAAACCTACAACTTTCCTTTAGTTCTTTAATGCTTCCTCCTTCCCCACCCCCCAATAATGACCCCAATTCTACCTTATAAATCCAGCTAGACCAGAGGATGTACACTGGTACAGATAAGAACTTAAACCACAGATGTCAAGGACAGATAAACCCCTCAGGACCATTAATGAAAGTAGTGATACCAGGAGGGGAAGGGAAAGGTGGGGGCAGAAAGGGGGAACTGACCACAATGATCTACATATAACCCCCTCAGCAGAAAAATGGGTGAAGGGAGAGAGTGGTCTTTGCAGTTGTGATTGAGGATCTTAAGATCTAATGACAAGTGTATTAGTCTGGGTACTTTAGAGAAACAAATCCATAAAAACCATGTATAAGAGAAAGCTTTATATAAAGGTTAAGTGCACGTCAAGAAAACATCCCAACCCAGTGCTGCCCAAGCCCACAAGTCCAACATTAACCCATATGTCCAACACCAATCCACAAAGTCCTCCTCCATCTCACAAAACACACGCAGTGATGCCTACTGCAGGAGGAAAGCTGAGTCAGTGAATGTGTAAGCATCTCAGCATTGGCAGGGGTCTCCACATGGCTGCTCCAGCACCCAGGGCTGCATCGGGGTAGGTCCATGTGGCTTCTCCTGGGGGATGTCTTGCAGGAAGTGAGCCTTGCCAGCTGAAGCAGGGAACTGGCTAATGAAGCTGCACCCTGCTCTGACCATCAAAAAGCAAAAGACCCGAAAACTAGAAAGGCGAGGCTCACTGAGCCAATTATTCCTCTGCCCTTCAATTAACACCACATGTGTTTATCGGCCAGTTTGGGACAATAAACTAACTACCTCAACAAGTGTCATTACAAGAGAAGGAAGGGAAAGGAAGATGGAAAGGGGAAAAGGGAAGGGGGAAGAAGAGAGGAAAAACATACTGATAAATCAGTGGGAAAATAGAAGTGAGACTGAAGTAATTCATCCAGAATACACAGGAAGGTCAAGTGTGCTGATAACCACGGGAAGCTAGGACAGTCATGGAGCAGATGTTCCCTCAGAGCCTCCAGCAGGAACCAACCCCTTTACCACCATGATTTCAGACCCTGGCTTCCAGAACTGTAAGTAGCAGATTTCTCCAGCTTCGAGCTATCCAATGTGAGGAACTGTGAGAATCTAGGCAGCCCTAGATTCCATGGACCATGCATTGAAAATTGTCATTGTAGACTACCTTATATTGTTTTTAATTCTACACACTCATTACACTGTGGGAGCAAGATCTGATATATTATGTACCGGTGTTTACTTATCTCGATCTGATGGGTGAATGGAATCTGCTGATAAAATCGATGATTTAACCTAACTAGCAGGAACCATCTAGCATTCCCCCAAATGATGCTAATTCATAGGTTATGCCGTAGAAGCATATCTTCTAAACTTAAATAGATATTTGGCATCCCTAGTGGAGCCCTGATGGTTAGGTGCTGGGCAGTGATTCTCATGGTTGGCAGTTCAAAACCGCCTGCAGCTCCTTGCGAGAAAGACTATAAACAGTTTCAGCCTTGAAAACCCATAGGGGTTGTGATAAGCCAGCATTGACTTAATGGCAGTGAGTTTGAGAGATGCAAATGGTTAACATGCTTAGCTTCTAACCTACAGGTTGGAGATCTGAGTCTGCACAAAAGAGCCTCGGAAGAAAGGCCTGGTGATCTATTTACTAATAAAAAAATCAGCTATTTAGATAAACATTTTAAAAGACCTTTTACAAAGACAAAAGGAGAACTATACTGCATTTGTTAGCTGCCATTGATTCGATTCTGATTCATGTGTGTGCAGAATATAACTACTCTATAGGGTTTCAAGGTTGTGACCTTTGGGAAGAATTTACCGGGCTTGTCTTCTAAGGTGCTTCTGTGTGGGTATAAGCCATCAACCTTTCAGCTGGTCGCAGAGTGCTTAACCATTTGCACCACCAGGGATTTCACAAATATAGTAATATTCTTCAAATAAATATATAAAATAATTCCAGAGACCATCACTGATATTTCTCTTTTGGAAAGACTTCAGTATCAAGTCTCTACCCTTGAGTTCTTCTCTGGGCCAAATTCCATTGCATTGAAATTTTATCTCCATACTTTAAAAAATTTTTTTTTAATTTTGATTACATCTTAACATACAGAAAGAGAACTACACACTTCATAAATGGACAACTTGATGCCAGCCTGTGTGATCTAAGGATTGTAAATAATGAAAACCAAGACTAGAGGAGGGAACAATATTAGAGCTTAAATTCTGAGCACTTGGTTGCAGAAGGCGCTCCAAAATCCATTTGCAGAGCCCTCTTATGGATTAAACCTCTGGTGATTCCCTCTAACCATTGACAAGGGATGTGAATAGCCTTACTAGCAAGCAGAGTGCACTGGAAAGTGAATTTTTGCAGATGTATTTAGGTTAAAATTTAACATCTTTTGTTTTTCATTTTGTCCCATTTTAAATTCGTTCTAGATTTAATTATTTTCTGCTTTCTTTTCTATTGATATTTTTCTCTGTTTTATTATGTTGGTGTTGGGGGTGTGGTTTTTTGTTTGTTCATTTGTTTTATGTTTTTCTCTGCATGAAATTCAGGATAGGTAAATCTATTGCGATTGTAACTGGATTAATAGTTTCTTAGGGTTGTGGCTGGGGAAGTTGTGAGGCAATGAGAGCTATTTATAATAAGTACAAGAAAGAAAAAATGTTCTAAAATGTATTGTGGCTAAAATTGCACACCACTTCTAACTAGTCTGAACCATTGAATTGTATGGTATGTGAATTATATGACAATAAAATTGTTAAAATAAAATTTTAAAATATGCAACCTGATAAAATTCAGCACGTATGTAACTGGCACCTGAACAAGAACAGAGCATCACCAATCCCAAAGAGGCCCTTTGTGATTATTGCCCACCAGTATTCCTACCTCTCAAGGGTAAGGGCTGGCCTGGCACATAGCATCATTCTGCCTTTAAAAAACTTCTGTTTCTTTCTTTTTAAACAAAAATAACAAACAAACACTCTTGACTGTGATTTAGGATTAGGGTTACATTCAACAACTTCTATGCATTTTGTTTCAGTTCATCCTTTTCAGGGTTCTCGATGTCCCCTGGCTTATCACACATGGCTCCTCCTTCCACTCCGCCTTCTTTCCCAGCCTCTGTGCTTGGGTAGATCCTGCACGTTTGATCTTAAATAGTTGATTAAGCTCACATTGGGGTGAGGTCCGTTGCAGACCTGGAAAGCAACTAAAGACAATAGTCTTGGGGGACCCACCAGTCTCGCTCCCACCCAGAAGCCTGGTCTCATTGCTGGAGTTGAGCTTGTTGCACATGTCCCCGCTCTATCCAGACCCTGCTAATGAGGTGCTTCTCAGAGCCGTTGGTAGTGACAGTCAGTGACATAACCCTGTCTCAGGGTTATGGGAACTGATGTTGGCATGGTCTAATGGCATGGTCCACTGGACTAATTGTTTCTGTGAATCTTTGATTTTCATCATTCTTCTTTCTTCCAGATGGGGAGAAGCCAATATTTGCACCTGAGGCGAACTTTTAGACCTTAGTCTTAATCACCAAAGTAGGGTACAGAACACTGTCTTTGTGAGCTATGATTTGCCCATTTTTGAAATTTTTTGAGTAGAACAATACAGCATGTGTTATTTTGCATCTGGCTGCTTTCATTCCATATTTTGTTTGTGAGAGTTATCCACATGTTGACTCTTTGCAACTGATTGTAACTAGTTGTATATTGTTCATCCCTTTTGCTGTATTGATTTCACAGCATGAACATATCACAATTTATTTATTCATTCAAGCATAGAAAGCATTTGTAGGGTTTCTAGTGTTTGACTATATTGAATAGTTTTGAGTTCTTTTATTAATCTTACAGAAGAGGAAACAGAAGCTTAGGAGAGATTAAGTAATTTGCTGAATTCGCACAGGTAATAACCATCCATCTTTTTAACTCCTATATCTACAGATTGCCAGTCATTCCAGTTGGGGATAATTAGGGAAAAGAGAAACTGGGGATTGGGAAAAGAGAAGGGAGGCAAAGCAGATGGCAGGGAGGCAATAGAGGTTCGGGTGTGAAGCTGTGGAAGAGAGAGAGGTGGTGGAGAAGAGGGAGGCAGCTCCGGAATTGCTCTCTCTAGTCTGGGGAGACATGGAGACAAGCGGTTGTATGAGGGGCTAGTAAAATGTTTTTCAGTTATGCGTGTTGGGCTTTGGAACTGGCAACCAAAAATGCCTGCCCAGCTGCGTTAAATAAAGTTCACCGCAAAGTTTTCCATTGGAAATAGCCAAGCACTTTTGTGTCTTGAGACCAAGGCAAGATCCAGGACATGGAATCACCCAGTCTATGTTACAGACTCAGAAACACATTGGGCAGTAAGATGAGAGCCATGACGGCTCTCTCTCTCTCACGCACAGCCTCTTGCAGAGCATAATTTCTGAAATGAATCAAAGTAAATTTGAAAGCATCTTGTAATTGTAGGGAAAAGAGATCATGAAAAGTTTCCATTGAGCAAGAGAACATGACTGGAAATTAACAGCATCATATCCATTATACTCCATTCAAGTTGTGAAAATGCCTTTCAAACTCTTGTTTGTGCTGTTATCTTTATCGTCTCATCCTAACAAACATCTGACAAAGTATTTATGAGAGTTTTTATTAGCTCACTTCTTTCCTTGAGTCTTTACTGTCTTAGCTACAAAGCAGTGCCATAAGGTCCAGGGCATTCAGTCAAAGGCACTAGGGGTCATGGAAAAGACATGGGTGGAAAGCGTGGCGCTCCTCTGGCTTTAACTTCTTTCCTTGACCTATTTTGCATGTTAACGTTTTAAAGAAAACAGGCCAC
>NW_022111339.1:2181055-2212603 GCF_000313985.2 Echinops telfairi
CCCCAGTATTTTACTTTCTTTACAAAACAACCTTATCACCTTCAAAGTAGTCTCCATTACACTTAATACATTTGTCAAATTTGGGATTCCATTCTTGGGAACCTGTTTCAAACTCCTCTGTTTGAATGGCTGACAGCACCTCCCTCATTGTTTTCTTTACCTCTTCTAAGTTATCAAATCGCTGTCCTTTCATGGTCCTCTTCATTTGTGGAAACAAAAAGAAGTTGCATGAAGTGATATCAGGTGAATAAAATATGTGGGGCAAGATAGGCATAGTGTTTTTTGCCCAAAACTGGCACACTGAGATGGTTGTGTGAGCAGGTGCATTGTCATGGTGGCAAAACCAGTCCCCCATCTGCCACAAATCAGGCCTTTTAATGCAAATCTTTAAATAGAAAGCTTGACTAACAGTCTGACCTGGTGGAACAAACTCCAAATGCACCAAGAGTTGACATTTTTCATCCATTCGGGAACTTGATGGAGGTCCAGAATGAGGTTTGTCATTAGTAGACATTTCAACACTTTGAAATGAAAAAAGTACTTGCACACTTGAGTTTTCCCGTAGTGCTGTCCTTATAAGATGTGTTCAACATCACAACAGTTTCTGTAGCATTTTTCCTAAGCAGGAAACAAAATTTCACAGCCACACACTGTGCTTAATTGACCATCACAAAAAGGTCCAAGTTTGAACCCACCCGGTGCTCCGTGGGAGGAAAATGGAGTTTTCCATTGCCATAAAGAGTGACAGTCTTGGAAACCCACAGGGACAGTTCCACCCTGTCCTATAAGGTCTCCATGAGTCAAAATTGACTCGGTGTCAGTGAGTGAGTGAGTGAGTGAGTGAGTGAGTGAATGAGTGAGTGAGTGAATTAATTAATGTTATAAACATAATCATAAGAGGGTATGATTAATGTCAAGGTGAGAGAGAATCACAGTGCTCTCCATTAGTCTCAGGGACCACATTTCTCTCCCCTATTTTTGAAGGCCAGTTTCATGTAGAATTGGGACCACAGAGTGTGAGAACTGACCATTGTTTCCTATTGTCAATAGATGACCTCAAACTGGGTTTGGAAGTTGGCCTCTGACTCATGGTGACTTCAGCTGTTACAGAGAATTGCTCCATAGGGTTTGCTTGCTTGCGACATTCAGGGAAACAGAGCGCAGGGCTTTCTTCAAAGGCAGCTCTGGCTGGGTTTGAACCATCAACCTTGTGGTTGGCTATCAAGCACTTCACTATTTGTACCACCCAAGAACTCCATTAGGTCTGGATGGGTGAATGATGGAAGGAGTGAGGAGAAACATCACTAAAGAAAGAGGACCTCGTTCAGAGCAGGGTCCACAGTGCTGAGGCAGAAGCAGGAAGCATACTGCTGAAGAAAGCTTGGGCCCAGGAGGGAGCAGCATGACAGTGGTTCGAGGTGGTGGTCTCCCAGAGCTGGGCAACTCAGAACCTGTAGAAAGGACCACTCTAGAACTGCCCAGCTGACTACATTAAAACAAATGGACCCAAACAATTGTAAATTAGTTTTTTTGCTGTAGGAACCAGGATGTGTTTAAGGAAAGCTGAGGATCCCCCCGAAATGTCTCTCTGGGGACTTCCAGGACAATGAACAGGTCTGCTCTTGCTAGGCATGTCCTCCCCCTACCTCAGGGGGACGTGAGAGAGCTAGGGCAGGACTCGCCTGATGAGACACCAGTAAGGGATTTGTGCAGTACCGGAGTCACAGCTCGGGCTCCAGGAGGGCCAGAAATGGGGCTGTGAAGAGAAACCAGGGAGACAGAGGTTGTCTGCTTGCTGGCCACGCTGGCGGCATCAGTCTGCGGAGGAAACAAAAAGGGAAGAGAGAAGACGATGGAGAAAGCTGAAAAGTTATGCTGCCGTCAGTTCTTAAATTACCAGAGAAGAAGCCTAATTAACAATTCTCCATCTGGTAACCTGACCGGAACATTGTGCAGCCAGCTGGGCCCCCATCAAGCGAAGCTTACTGTGGTTATTATTATTATTTATTACATTCTGATATTCAAGTATCTACATTATGTAATTAATCCCCTTAATGCCACCTTCTAAATAAACACTGTCTGGATCACCATCTCCAGTTATCATCATTTATCAACTAATTATATACTATCCCAGGTCCAATTATCTCCTTACCATAAAATTCAAAGTCATTATTTTAAAAAAGAAAGAAAGAAAAAAACCCTAAGTCTCTAATTTGATTCCGCAGGCCCCCCTTATTTCTATAACAGGCATCCAGGAAACATAAGTTCCTCCCAAGATCCCTCCCCACCAGGTTCCTGCCCTTGCATTGATCTTCCCTCGCTGGGCCCCAGAGGAGTAATACCACACCGCAGGGCACTAGCTCCTGAAGCTACTCCTCAGTCCCGTCCACTCCATCGCCCGGAGCAGGCAGCCTGGAGACCCATCTCCATGCCAAATGCCCCCGCTCCCATCAGCTTCCTCGGGCAGGATCTCTATTTATAATTCATGCTTCTCCTCTGGTTTCCTCTCCAGGCCTCTCTGGGTTGTGCTTAAACAAAACCTCTACCCGCATCAAGCCTTGCAAGCCCTTCCTGTATTAATCATTAATAGCCATGATAATAATCATGCACACATTTACAAAGTTGTGCTTCGTTTTCGTACTTCATCTCAGGGTCAGTGAGTCCCCCAAAGGGAACTAGAGAAGCACGTGCTTCCTTCATTGCTCCCTCGGAGCGGTGCTGCCGAGGTGAGGCACAGGCCCACTTCATCCCCACACATCATTGGCTGAGTCATATGTTACCTGAAACGATCTTAATTTGTATGGGAAACAAGGATTTCTCCCAAGTTGTCTCCCCCAAATATATGCCAGACTTAGCTGCTTGAGAATGACTATACACTTGGAGGTCATCAGGAGTAGATTAGGGCTCATTCTCCCTAAGAGCTATCAGCTATCTGCAGCAAGCAGACACCCCTGTTTATCCCACAACAAGTAGGGCCCACTCCCTTCTGATAAGGATAGTAGTTGTCTGTTTCCTTGTAGGAGACACCAGAGAGGTCAAACCTGCCCAAGGATGACCAAGGTTAGCTGCCATCATGAATCTAGGGTCCGCCCATCTTGTCACATGTATACCCCTACACCTTCCCATTCCTATGGGCACACCCCTAGCTCATCCCTTCCTGTCACGCTTATGCCTATCATAGATCCCTTTCCTACAATGTGTATGCCTATTGTACTGCCCCTTCCTGTGATGTGTGCTTACCTGTAATCATGCCTCCCGAAGGAGATATAACCCTTGGTTAGCAATAAAGTTGAGGCTCTCCCCGGTCCTCGCCCCCTGGGGCTCTCCTGCTCTAGCTCCCGAGGCTCTTCCCACGAGGACCACCAAGCGGGGCTGAGGTGAGCGTGCTACCATGAATTGTGTCTGACTCCATCATTCCAATCTCTCCTCTACCTCTCATGCTCTCTATGACTTTACTATAATCTTTACTTATTATCGCTGTACAATTGCGCCTACCGGACCTGTGATGATTTGTGGGGGACCTCTCCTTAACCCCACAAATTTGGTTGCTAGGAATTCCAGAGTGGCAATGCTTTGGCTTCGCTGTCAGAATCCAGCCTGTCCTTCCCGTGGTGGCAATACAGTGAACCCTCGTTTATCGCGGTTAATCGGTTCTAGACCCTACCGTGATAAATGAAATTCGGCGAAGTAGGATTCCTTATTTGTAAATCAAATATTTTCGTAGTTAGAGCATAGAGGACATGAAAAAACACCCTTTAGTCACCATTACACTCGTATTACCCAATTTATTAAACGAAAAAGGGAAAATACAGTAAAACATTTTAGAGGTTACAATTATCATTTATTATTTATTATATTATTTATGGCATCTAGTTTACAGTATTACATATTTCACATACAGTATTATTATACATAGTTCTTACAAATACTGTAATCAACAGCCTATGAAATGACTTAAGGGATGTACTCTACAGGTGGGTCGCCGTCTTTTTCCTCTGAAGGAGCGGGTGTAGGCAGTGGGTGCTGTTACGCAAAAACCGCGATAGAGTGAAGCCGCGGAAGTCGAAGTGCGAAGTGGTGAGGGTTCACTGTATTACATTTTTGCTTTTTGGTGGAGGGAAGGGAGGGAATGTCTCCCCACCTCCTGCCCTCCAAACTCGGTTCTTGTCCTCACAGGGAACTGAGTGTGCCCTCGGCTGCAGGGATGGGGCCATCAGCCAGACGAAGTCACCAAGCTTCAGCTCTATCCTTGCTCTCCGAAGATTTGGGGGCCTGTGGCAGCAGCATTACCTGGGAGCTTGTTAGCCACATAGACCTTCAGGCCCCACCTGAAGTCTACGCCACCAGAATCGGCACATTAACAGAATTAGAAGGTGAATGACATGGATAGTCAAGCTGGAGAAGGACAGATCATTGTCTCCCACACAGTAGTTGTCCCAGAATTGACAAACTGGGTCAGTTCGGACCAGCCAACCAAATCAAACCTGTTGTTATTGAGTCATCCCTGACTCAAGAAACTCTATGCGTATTAGAACTCACCATCCTCAACAGGGTTCTTAATAGCTGTGCTCTTTCAGAAGGAGATCGCCAGACCTTTCTTCTGAGGTACTTCTGGGTAAACTTGAACATAAACCCTGTGATCGTTAGGTTTCTTGTGCACCTGTAGGAATGTGTGGGTGGAGGTTAGCCTGTCAATCAAGTCGCAGCTTGATGACCTCTTTTGGAGAAACAACCAAGAAAAATGGCTCTTTGAGGTGGCCTCCTTCCTCTCTTTCTCCCTGGTGGTCGGGCCAGAGAGCTGCCTGAATTAGCTGCCCTCCCTCTACACGTGTACTTTGCTACCTGCGGGCAGAGCAAACTCATGGACTATGGTGTACCATGTCGCTGTGCCACGCTGTTCCATGCCGAGTTGCTGCCCCACCTTGCCGTGTCTCTTGCCTGCAGGCTGACTCCTTGTCTTGCCACTGCTCCAGAGGCTGCACCTCCCACCAATTCGCATCACTACACCATGAGGCTCCACCTCCACCTGCTTCTCTATGCTATTGCGATCCCATGACACCTCATCTTCTTCCTGTCTGCTTCCCTATGCTACTGCTTTCCCACGACACCTCATCTTCCTCCTGTCTGCTTCCTCGGTCCTGGACCAGTGGCCAGTGTGAGTTGGAAGGAACTTCAGTATTATTAACTGTCCCACAAAAGTGAGTTGGACTGGGCTCTCTGTACTGCTGTGTGGACTAATTTGCTGTTGAACTTCTTTTCGCTATATAAACCTATCCTTTTCTATATATCAACATAAGTGTCCTGGTTTTCTTTCTCTACACAACTCTGCTTAGCACAAACCCTTTCAGTTGCTAGCAGAATGCTTGATCACTTGTGCTCCTCACTTGAGATCAACATGAACTAATTTCTGGACTTGGGTGTTAGATTTGAACCTGGAGGCGAGAATGTCCGTGGCCAGCAGCACTCTTGCAAGCAGGAAGAGAGAGCTCACAGAACAGTGAAGTCCACGTAGAGGAAGCAGAACCAGGAGAGAGAACAAACTAGATCCTTACTGACATGGCTGAGGCTCTGTGCTCATCTGCAATGAGACCCGCCCCTCCCTTTTTGCTTAAGCAAAATGAACATGGCCTTCATCACGTATAACCAAAACGATACGAAATGATTCAGGTCCCACTCCCTGCTTTCCCATCAGGGCAGGCGGTTTCAGACATTCTAAAAGCAAGTCAAAGCTTTCTCTCTCGTGCTCGCTCTCTGTCCCTCTCCATGTTCTTTGAAAACATCTCCTTGAATTAGGCTTTTAAATTATGCACCACCTCAGTGTGTGTGTGGTGGTGGGAGGAACCCCACAGGCCAAAGGATACCAAATTGCTTAAAGGTTTCCTCTCTGCTTTTAATATATTAAATGTGACCTTGCGTCCCCTTCTTCTCTTGGAGATGAAAGACTTATTGGAAATGCCAGCCACGTTGCTGTCTTTTGGAAATGACAGCCAGCTCAGAGAAAGGGAAGGCTCTCATCAGAAATGCCCCTCATCTAAGTTGGTTGAATGGGTCTCTCTGGTTCGCCTGACTGCTTGTTCCTTCCTTCCCCAGATAGGCCAGCGCTCAGTGAAGTGTTATTGGGATTCAGCTGCCACCTCTATACAAGTGCAGTGCAGTGGGCAGCCACACTTTCCCATAGGTCCTAGCTTTAACAAACCAACCAGGGTCGACCCCGCACAAACCCAAGGAGACAGGTGCGCTTGTTGCTGTTGGGAGAAAAGTCTTCCAAGGCGGCTTTCCACTTTTGCAGGAACAAAGAGATAGAAGCACTTGAAAAACCATCAAGGAGAATTTACTTCAAAGGACAAAGAGGAGTTGGGACAACTCCCTGGCTGACTTGCTGAATTTGCCAATGTTTCTCCTATAGTAGCTAAAGAACTGTGCTCTCAATTGCATCAGAGCAGGGTGTGCATGTGAACAGTGGATTTTCCTCCACTGGGCTTTCTGAGAGCCACTTTATTTCCTGGGAATTGGAATACCAGTTGCCATCTAGTCCATTCTAAATCATGGCAGTCCCATGAGAGTAGAATAGAGCTTATTTAACTCTCTAAGGTATTCTATCTTTAATCATAATTCATTGTGTTTTTGGTGAAAAAATACACAGAAAATTAGGACTTTGTTTAACAATTTCTATGATTATTGCTCAGTGACTCTCTTAGGCTGGGTTCTCGAGAGAAGTAAAACCAGTGACCCTTATATATGTATACACAGAAAGAAATCCGTATTAAGACAATGGCTCACATAGTTACAGAAGAAGGCAAGTCCAAGTCCGGGCAGTTTCCATGCCTGTGAGTCAACTGCGAGCTGGAGGCTTCCCTTGCCTTGAGCAGCTGCGGAGGCAAGAAGATGACATCCAGATGGTGGCAGAGCTGAACGACTGGAATTTCAGCAGATCAGGTGGTAGGCTACTGATGAGTCCTAAGATCAGTGGGCAATATGGCAGGTCATTGGCTCAAGAACCAGAAGTTGGTGAGTCAGACGCAGTATGCAGACAACAAGAACCAAGCAAGTTTTCCCATAGTACCCACTCATATTGGAAGCAAACCGACCCCGCAGAGGAAATTTCCTTTCGATTATTTGCATCAGACCTGTGATTTGAATAAAGGTGTTACATCCCATCCTAGCCTTCTTACAATGAATTGTACCAGGTTATGTCATGGAAGATGACTGGGCCTGAACTGCCAAACCACCGGGAATCCTGGCCCAGTCAAGTTAACACAAACCCTAACGAGCACTGTGACATTGATCATCTTTTTCAACTGTGCTAACATGGTCATTATTCCTGTCTGGTTGGTCCATTTCCATTAATCTAGCACCCCTACCCACCTTATCTTCTCATCTTTAGGGTAAATGTTGGCCATTAGTTGATCTTTTTTTAAAGAGCACAATACTCACAGTGATGCTTATTTTATGAGCCCAACTGTTATTTCGCTAATAGAAGAATAAATCCAAGGTGAGCAAGTCAAATGAAATGCCCCTCATGGCTTATTTAACTTCATGGGTTACCTCCAAGGGCAGTTTCCATTTCCGGGGTTGAAAGGGTGCCTCAGGGAAACAGTCTAGAAGCTCTCTAGTCTCTATCATTCCTGTAACACTAGCAGTTTTTAAATTGAATTTTGTTATATGTATATTTTTTTTCTCCCACTCTACACAGGCCCATCTTGTGTCCCTGGTCAGAGCTATAGGTGGTAGGAGCTGGTCTAGGTGGGGCTAAGGTTGTGTGAGCTGTTTGTCCTGTACAATGATTTAGTCTTTGCGTCCTTGGCTTCCTTCTTTCTCCTTTGCTCTGGACAAGTCTAGACCAATAGTTGTGTCCTAGATGGCAATTTGAAAGCTTTGAAAGATCCAGACACTGCTCACCAAAGTAGGAGAAAGTAGAGCATTATCTTTATGAATGCTATTAAGCCAATTGAATGAGGAGAGAGACTCAAGCCTTCAAATCCAGTAACCTGGTCCTAGCAGGGGGTTGGTTACCTCTAGGATGTTCTCATAACTCTCCTCCTGTGTGACTTCTAAGGATAAATATGTAGGACAAACTTGTATATACATATGCTTACAGATTACCTATACATGCACCCATATGTTGGTATGTATATGCATGTATACACCCATATACTTTCCTATATACATATCTGTGTATATATATATATATACTTATATAACAGTTTATGTGTTTTTGGTTGTAACTCATATTTTTTCAGAATTGTACATCATATGGTATTTACTACAAACATCCCTGTTTTTGACTAGTTCTTAGTGTCATCATTTATTTTGGCCAAGTTGTGCAGACTTTACTGGCATTTAATATTGCTTTACCCACCACCAAAAATAATAAATGTGTACTATGTAGAAATTAAGGAGCCCTGTTGGCAAAGTGTGGGAGAAAGACAAGGCTTTCAACTCCCTGCAGAGTTACAGTCTCAGAAACGCACAGGGTCAGTTCTACCCCTATGAGTCTCTGTGGGTCGGCACCGACTTATGGGCAGTGAGCTGGGGTTTGGATTTGGGTGGTGTCATGGGTTACATGTTGGGCTACTAACCATAAGGTTCAAATCTGTCAGCTGTTCCATGGGAGAAACATGAGGCTTTATGCTTCCATGAAAATAGATATAGCCTCGACACCCACAAAAGCAGCTCTACTCTAGCCTATGGGGTCTCTGTGAATTGTAATCAATCTGAGAGCAGTGAGCATTTGTTGTTGTTGTCTTTTATAGAGAAATGGATTCTTCTTCCTTCCCCTTCCTATCTCTGGTAACCATCAAAGAATGTTGCCTTCTGTACATATAGCTATTCCTTTCTTGGTATAAAAGTGAACTCATACACTATTTGCCCTCTTGTGATTGATTGACTTTATTCAGTCACGTTAGGCTTCACGAAGTCATCACTGGGGAGCTGATGTCAAAGAGTTCAAGAAGAAAGAAAAGGTTTTGAAAATGATGGTGGAAGAAATTGTGTAATTATGCTTGACCTACTTGGACTATGCATTGTTATACTATCTCCCAATAAAATGGGGGGGGTTGTCATCAGTGTTCTTTTTAGTTGCATAGTGTTCTCTTGTGTGCATATGGCACAATTTGTTTATTCATTCACTTTTTGGTGCATTTAGACTATGCTGTAATGAACATAAATACACCTATATCTGTTCCTATTGCTCTTTTAGATGCCTATGGTATATACCTAGGAGTAGAATTGATGGATCATAAGGTATTTGTAGTTACAGCTTTTTGACAAAGCACTATACTATTTTCCATGGCAGTGGCACCCTTTTCCAATCCTACCAGGATTGGACCAGGGTTCCAACTTTCTTACAACCACACTAGCATTTTTTACAGTGTGTGTGTGTGTGTGTGTGTGTGTGTGTTGATCAGTGCCATTTTACAGAGAGGAGCTAGTATTTCACTACTGTTTTGATTTGCATCTTTCTAATGGCTAACAACTATGAGCAGGTTCTTCTGTTTGGTGGATGTCTGAATGTCCTCTTTGGTGAAAGTTTAAAAATGGTCATTTGCCTTCATGTCATTGAATAGATGATGTTTTCTACTTATTTTAGAAAACAGACATATCAGAGATGTTGTGAAATATTTCCCCCAGTTTGAAGGATCTCTTCTTACTCTTTTGATTAAGATTTCTAATAAGCAATGCGTGTAATTTTTAAAAGTTATTTTATTGGGGGCTCGTATAATTCTTATCATCATCCATACATACATCCATTGTGTCAAGCACATATGTACATTTGTTGCCCTCATCATTCTCAAAACATTTGGGTTCCCCTTTAGCCCTTAATATCAGTTGCTCATTTTCCCCCTCCCTCCCCCCTCCCCTCTCCCTCATGAACCCTTCATACTTCATAACTTATTATAGTTTTGTCATAAGTTACACTGTCCGACGTCTCCCCCCACCCTCTTCTCTGCTGTCCCTCCCACAGGGAGGAGGCAGTACTTAGATTCTTGCAATCGATTCCCTCTTTCTACCCCACATTCCCTTCACTCACCAGGATCACCGCTCTCACCACTGGTCCTGAAGGAGTCACCTGTCCTGGATTCCCTGTGTTTCCAATTGCTATCTGTACCAATGTACATCCTCTGGTCTAGCCAGATTTGTAAGGTAGAATTGGGATCATGATAGTGGGGGGGGGGGATTTGAAAGAAGTCCCTATTCTCTCTCTCTCTCTGTCTTTCTCTCTCTCTCACACACACATACACACATACACACACACACAGACACACACCTTCTGATAAGTGCAGGCCTTCTTTGACTATGGTCAAAATGCTACAATCTCTGTTACTCTTGACGCCTTGACTTCTCTTCTTCTGTACTTCTGTAGTCAAATGTCCATGGGCCTTCCTTTTCTGAGAACACTTGTGACTATTTTATCCACACATTTGGATAATCCCCTATCTCAACATTCTTAATGTAAACCTATTGGAAAAGTTCAATTTGCCATTTCAGGTAACATTCAAAGGTTTCTGGAATTACAATATTGGCTAATCTGAAAGGCTATTATTCAGCCTACCACAATGAAATTTGAGATGTAAGAGATCTAAAGATCTAAAGATAGCTTGCTGCGGCCAGGGAAAGTATGAGGAGCTCTACAAAGTGGGTGGAGAGGTTCATTGTCTTTTAATTTCATTTTTCTAAAATGTTTCAAAGCCCTTACTGATCCCAATTGCTATGAGTTGGTTTCAACTCATGGTGACCTCATAAGCGACAGAATACAACTGAGCTCCTTAGGGTTTTCAATGGCTGATAATCAGAAATAGATCACCAATTCTTTCATTGAAGGTGCCTCTGGGCACAATAATGGATGCACCAGTCTTTCACTTTTAAAGCATGTTTATTTTAAGCACAGTCTCAGCAACTCTTCGGGACCCACCAGCAATAGAAGAGTATGTTCCTTAATAATCTCTTGATTGTACATCAAGGCTGCTACACTGAGTCTATTTCATCTCATCAGAGTAAAATATCTTATAAGAAGCAGAGCCTGGTGCATGAAGGTGACAATGTTGGGAACTTATCTCCAAGAAGTAGAGTCAGAAAAGAATCCCCCAGCTTCTAATTTCATTCTTCATCTAAACTGGACAGTGGTAAGTGATGCAAAGAAGTTCTTGGGTGACTTTTGGGATCTGCAAAGGGCATTGTCACAGTAAGAGTAGCCTTGGGACTTTTTCCTAATGTTGCCTGTCTTGTCAAAGGGAGCCTCGTTTGACAGAACTACCAGGAAGGAATAAGGTAAAAAATCTTCTTGACCGATTTTCAATAGCTGTTGAGAGATGCATCTTTCTATGTACATGGGGGAGACAGTTTTGAGAACAGTCTGACTTTGTGGTTAGAACAGACATTCAATGATGGGGTTTTATTGTCTCTTTGTGTATGCCTGAAAAAAGGATTCCATATAAATCATTGACGCCGCATGAAAAAGTTACTGGTCTTTTGAACTGTATTTCCACAAAGAGAAGCGAGAGTATAATCTAAACACATGGTCTGAAGTTCTGACATCATTTGATGACTCCAACCCCCGTTGAGAATGTCAATGAACATTCAGACAGCTCATTCCTTGCTTCCTCACCATCCCCAAACCACAAGTCAAAATGTGAGAAGCACTTTAAGAAGTCTTTGGATAAAGGCCCTAAATCCCCAAATTTCCCAGTTCCCACGTCATTACTGTTCCTTCTTCCTTTGACTCTGGAATGCATTGGCTCCAGATACTTTACCCCAGAGGATCTCTCTGCTAAATATCACAGATTCCCTTGAATGTTCATTGTCACTGTTGGCTTTCCATCCCTTCATCTGTCTAACCTAGATTTTCTGAAAGCACTTCTTTATTCTCAATGTAAGTCCTTCCTCTTTCTTTTCTTTTCTTTCTCCCACAAAGCTAGACCCTATACTTCAGCCTCCCTACTTTATTCTATCTCCTTTTCCCTCAGCAAAAGCTCTGGGCTAAATTTCATCTGCAGTTTATTTTAAAACACACACACACAAAGTAGCTCTTAGTCAGTTAAACATTTGGACAAGGCCATACTAAGAAAATAAAACATTGGTGGTTCAGTGATAGAATCCTTGCCTTCCATGTAGAAGATCTGGTTTGCACCACAAGCACAGCCTTCACTAGTCTATTGATGGAGGCATTTGTGTGGAAATGATGCTCAGCAGGTTTCAAAGGAGATTTCAAACTAAAATGGACTGAGATGAAATACTGGATGGTATATTTTTGAATATCAGCCTGGGGATTATCTTAACTTTCAGTAAAATGGAGGACTAGGCAGATATGCTACAAAAGCTTTCTATAATAAAGACAAGAGACCAAATGCAATAAATACAGATGATAATCCTGGAACTCTGAGCTTCAGGGGGAAGATAGAGAGGTGTATTGAATATCAACTAGAAGAAGAAACAGAAGAAAAGTGGCTGGAGAGGAGAAGGTGGGTGAATGGTAGAATGGTCTGACATCAGTGAGGCCAACTTAAACATTTCCAAGCAGCATTCTATGGAGATTGTGGTCAGACAACACAAGCAGATCTACAGCTGGCAACAAGAAAGTTGGGATACTTCTTTGTTCTCCATGCATTCTTAGTGACCAAAACTTTGGCCAGTCTCTACCCAGCAACCTGTGCCATACCTCTTCCCATCCACAGTTGCTGTTGTGCCTAGGATCAGAATCATATCCTTGAAGATTGGGCTCTGGGACACAACCTCTAGGGCAGGTGCAGAGCAGCAAAATGTAGATTGCCAGGTCCTTGAGCACCCCTGGGAGCGTGGGAACTCCTTCTATAACCAGCTACCCTGTGCTCAGCTGCTCTCTGAGCTCCAGAGTTCTTTCCAGGAATGAGCACTCTGACCTCACCTATCCTCTCAACACATACTTTTAGATTAGGCATCTGGACCCCAGACTCCAGCTAGACAGGCAGGCACTCTCTCTAGGATCTGGCATCCCATCCTCTAGCCTGTGATCTCTTTCGCTAGCAGAGGGGACCAACCCATATCAGACATACTGAGTGCTCTGCCCCTGCTCCCCATTCCCAGTTTACTACTCCCCGAGTCGTACCCCTACTTTCTCCTTGCTTTCTTTTTTGTCTGTCCCTTCCCTTGTTTGTTATTCCTTTATTGTTTCTTTCTTTATATCTCTTCTTCGTTTTTTCTTTATTATTGTCTAGTTTCTTTCCCCTTCCCTCATTTTGCTTATTCTATTCCTTCTTTTTCCCTGTCCTTGTTTGTGGTTTTCTCTCTTTTTAGTTATTAATATTTTTTCTTGTTGTTGTCTGCCTACTAATGCTCGTTTTTTTATTTTATTATTTCTGGGTTTTTTTTCTTGTCCTACTCAATGGAAGATGGTGCCCGTACAGCCCAGCCACACCTGTACCTCCTGCAGACCCACCCACTGAGCAATAGTTACTATCTTCTCTGTACTACCTGATCATAGATAGCAGCACACTCACATTCGCCCTCACACCTAGCAGGAAATAGGTAGTGCATGTCTTAAAATACATCAACATTCAATCACCAACTAAATGCAAAGAATACCACCCTCAGAGACAGCAGACAGTTAACACAAAGAAACAAAACAGAATGGTTCAAACATGTGGTAAAAATACAGAGCCAGAAGCACTTTCTGGAAAAGATATGGCACTTGAACTACCTGATAAGGAATTTTAAAATGATATTCATAGATTTACAACTGATTGAGAGAAAGATTGACAAAGTGGCTAACATAATCAATGAAAACACAGGAAAAAATACTGTAGAAGAATTCCGGAGAACACTACAAGAATGAACTAAATAAGTAAATGAAAAATTAGAAAACATATTAAAAACAGCAAGCAGAAATCCAGAAGATTAATACTAAGATTTTAGAAATAGATAATGCATTGAAAGGGAAAAGGAGTAAAACTGAATCAATGGAAAGCCGAATTTAATAAGCTTAAGACAAATACCTCAATAATAATCTGCTAGAGTAACAATCAGAAAAAGAAAATGAAACATCATCCAAATAAGTCATCAGAATTATGTGGGACACCACAAAAGAAAAAACTTACATGTAATAGGAATTCTAAAACAAGAAGAAACAAAAAAAGTCACAGAGGAAATTACCAAAGAATTATCATAAGAAAACATCTGTAATATCATAAAAATTGAGAAGATGCACATTCAAAAGTGAATGAATTCCAAAAAGGATAGACCACAGAGGAAAATCACTATGACATATATTCAAACTTCTAAAACCAAAACCAAGGCAGGAATCCTGATAGCAGATTGGAGAAAGTGAAAATTACCTCACAGAGCAGAACCTGTAAGACAAAGCTCTGGTTTCTAAGCAGAATCCACACAGGCAAGAAGGCAATGGATGATGTATACAAAACGCTGAAAGAAGAATTGCAAACAAAGAATCATATACCCAGCAAAAGTGTCCCTTAAAAACAATGGGAGGTGAGGGGTGGATTAGGACGTTTCTAGATAAATAGACATTAAAGGAACTTTTAAAACCAGACCAACCTTACAAGAAATACTAACGGGAGTTCTTTGGCACAGAACCAACGACAGCAGAGATAGACATACAAGGGGGTACACCCTTCACAAAAACAGAATTTTTTTTAAAGCTATGTATTTAAATTTTTTTACAAAACAACCTTATCACCTTCAAAGATCTCTCCATTAAACTTAGTACATTTGTCAAATCCATGATTCCATTCTTGGAAATATTTTTCAAACTCATCTGTTTGGATCGCTGACAGCACTTCTTTCATTTTTTATTTCACCTCTTCTATATCATTAAATCACTGCCTTTCATGTCCCTCTTCATTTGTGGAAACAAAAAGAAGTTGCACAGAGCATGATCAGGTGAGTAAGATGTGTGGGACCAGAAAAGCATGTTGTTTTTTTGCCAAAAGCTGGCATACTGAGATGGCTGTGTGAGCAGGTGCATTGTCATGTTGACAAAATCAGTCCCCTGTCTGCCACAAATCAGGCCTTATATGTCAAACACTGTTACACTATCTTTTAAGAAGCTCTACTTAGAAAGCTTGATTAACAGTCTCACCTGGTGGAACAAACTCCCAATGCATTACAAGTTGATATTTTCATCCATTCAGGAAGTTTACAGACATCCAGAATGAAGTTTGTCATCAATCAACATTTTACCCTTTTGAAGTGAGAAAACCACTCATACACTTGAGTTTTTTCCATAGCACCATCCTTGCAAGCTGTGTTCAATATCACAACAGTTTCTGCGGTGTGTTTCCTGAGCAGAAAACAAAATTTCACAGCCACACACTGTTCTCTTAAATCAGCCATCACAAAGATGAGGTTTGAGTGAAACTGCTTTTATGAAAAAAATTCACTGTAACCAGAAAGGACCTTTCCAGGTGACACCACTGGGTGCACTAACTCAGATCAAGGTTCTAGATGCTCACCTGATGGGAAAAAAATGTGTACAAAGGAAGCCCTGTTCGCCCAGTGCAATCCCATTCAGTGGGGTGGGGTGGGGGTGAGCGGGAGCTGGGGGTGAAGTTACCCCTTCATATGTGAAAACACCACCTAGAAGTCAACTCAGATATGAGAATATCCAAAGTAGAGCAAACCTACAAGATTGAAAATAAGGAAGCAGACATTTCAATTTGTAACAAAGACAATTACAAAGTAAAAAGGAAAATGATGTAGTTATAGCACATCCAATGGAGTGCAAGTAATGCAACAGATAAAGACAACAGAGATAAATGCTGTTCTATACACAATCCTGCAATAATTAGGTGACTTATGAATAGATGCATGCATTGGCAAATAGACTGAAGGATGTTGGAGTATATCCACAAATACATAGGTTTGACACCGAATATTTGTACATGAGTATTTACTTATCTGGAAATATATCCGTGAATGTGATTAGTCATACAGGAGGTAAAGCTATGAAAATTTCGGAGATACAACCAACTACTTTGCGAGAATGAGTCACTGGGTCTAGTGGCTCAGGTCCAACTAAACACCATGTTGTGTTGGCATAATATTCGTAATTCACAAAGACAATGCTCTAGAGCAGTCGTCTCAGTGTAACTATCGGTCTCTCCCTGTGCAGAGAAAGGAGGAGTGATGAAAATCAAAGACACGTGGAAATAATTAGTCAAATGGAATAATGGACCATATGAATCTCAGTCTCCACAGCCCTGGCCAGAAGAACTGAAAGATCACAGTAGAAGCTCTTGGACAGAGTGGAGGAACTATGTAGCCAGAAACTTAAAACCGTTAAAAACAAACAAACCCAGACTGGCTGGTGAGATAGGACTAGTGAACCCTCTAAGACTATGGCCCTTAGTCATCCCCCAGGTCTAGAAATGAACTCATGGTTAAATGTTTAGCCAAACAATAGACAGGTCTGTAACAGGAGCAGTAGCACTAGAGAGGTGGGCACACTTTAGGACAATCAACTGTTTGAGATAAGAAAGGCAGCATTTGCCCAAGGACAAAATTCAGAAGGGTAGGAAAGAAGGAGGAAGTGGGGGAGATGATGATACACTGAAGGGATTGCAGTCATTGAGTGGGAAAATGAGGATCTGCTCTGCAAACTTTCACCCCATCCACAATAAAAGCTTTAAAATAAAATATAATACAAACCCTGTGGATCACTCCTGCCCAGTCCACAAGCCATCATAGGGAGGGCATACGGCAGGACAATGTTTGGTTCCATTGTGAGTGGGGTCTCCAGCAGCTCAGAGCAGGTTCAATGGCAGCTAACAACATCAAGAATAGAAAAGCTTCGAGGTAGCAACATCTGGTTGACAGCCAGAGATTAGATAATATGTCCTTAAGGAGAACAATAGATTTCTAGCAAGACCGGCTTCTGCAACAAGCATATAAATGGTTCCGCAATTTAAACTAGAAAGACAATATCAGAGTGGTGTGGAGGAAAAAAGTCTACACAGAAGTTTTTAGCTATAAGCACAAATCTCTGCAGAGTGGCCTAGCAGCCCAACAGGCAAAGACGGTAGATTTTTTTTTAAGTCAGTAAATGAGTTTTACCCGCCAGCAGAGCTATTGGAATTTAATAGACTCGTACCAATACTTAAGTGTTTTTGAAACACCTATTACAAGGAATGTTTTCTAAACAAACATTTTACAAACCCAAAGCAAGAGAGAACTGACTCTTAAGAGCAACGGGAAATGAACCACCTGGATTTGACTTCAGTGATGTGGGTTAGGAGGCTGTTGCTGTCATCGTTTAATGGAAGTCAGTCTCCCCAGGTCTGCTGGCTCGGTACAAAGAAAATCCTTGTTCTGTGCCATGTGGCACCATAAAGGCGAGGCCTGGGTCACCATCAGGAGTGAGGACACGTGAGCCACTCTCCTTCATTCGTCTTCGTCTTCACACCTGGTCTATGTAAGCACCTTGGTTCTCAGCATCCCTCACAACAGGTCAGGAGGCCAATATTCCATCTTCAACTGTCTGAGTTGAGGTTATTATCATTCTTACTTATAGACTAGGAAGTGAAGTTTTGCAGAAATAAGTCGAGTGTTCAATCACAACTAGTAACTGGCAGAGCTGGGCTTGGAGCCTCAGACTGTGCAACTCAGGAGGCTTAAAGACAGCGCAAGTCTTTCTGAGGTGTCTAAGAATGGTCAAACTACACGGCCACAGGCACTTTGACTACTGTGATTCCCACAGTTGGTTAATAACTGCTGATTACCTTGGTTATTTCCCTAATCTCTTCCTCCAGAATGAGTTTTCTCCATGTGGTTCTGCCTTCCCAAACGCTTTCTCTGTGATGTGTTTCTCTCCGTGTGGTCTTAGACTCTCCTAGACATTTATGTGAGTCTTTATGCAGGCAAGAAGCCCAATGCTTTGTCATGGAATAGAACAAAGACCCCAGCGATTTTATGTTTGCCTTCCTGTCTGATTTCCTTGAATCTAATAACTCTCCTCCAGTAACCAGTTGCCCGTCAAGGCCATTCTGCAGCATGACAGCCCATGGGTATCAGAGTAGAATGATATTCTGCAGTTTCCAAGTGCTCAGTTTTCAGAAGTAAATTACCAGGCCTTTCTTCTAAGGCACATTTGAGTAAACTCAGAACTCCATCCTTTCAGTTAGCAACTCAGTACAATAGCTGTTTGCATTTCCCCTGGAGCCCAGTATCTCTCTTGCCTCCCAACCACTTTACGAGGCACTTATTATCATTATATTAATTTTTAAAATGAAGAAATTAAGGTTTGATGCACCAAGGCATTCGCTTAAGGTTGTCTGACTATTTAATGGCAGAGTCAGGATTTGAACGCAGAACAGGGTGACTTCAGTGGTCGTGTTCTTTGACTTTCACGGCTTTGTCTTTCTGGCTTGAGCATCAGAGAACTGAGCCTGCCCCTCTCCCTGACCCGCCAGCCTGACCTGACTGCAATGTGGGGTTTGTTTGTGCTGGGGCACCTCCTGGCCAACTGTTGGGTGTCAGAAGGTGTTAAATCATTTGGCAGCTCTGTGGGGAGGCTCAGTGCACTGCAGCTTCTGCCAAGAGGGTTTGGTAGTTCAGATGCACAGCTCTCCTTCTCTGTAGCGACCTAACTAACCCTGAAGTGAATTGACAGCAAGCAGCACAAGGATTTGGAGCCACACACTGGATAGGGAGTCAGGGTGTCAGCCAGTAACACTCTATGACATCTGTTCCACTCCCTGGCTTGGCTGACTAAGTGAGGACCAGGTTCACCTCACTGTAGGGTTAGATGAGCTTCATAAGTAGGCCATGTAAATTTAAAGGCCAAATGCAAGCACCGAGGCTACATGGGTGGCAGGCCCCGTAGTTTTTCCTCTTTAGTTCCCAAGAATCTGAGAGCGTGATACCCTGGACAAGGGCCATGAGGGCTGTGTGGCCAAGCCTCGGGTTCACAAAGATCTCCATGCTTCACTTTAACATGGTGTCCAAGCAAAGATGTTGAGATTTGCAATTTTGATTGACAGCCAGTGGACAAGTTGGCATTTACTTCTTATTACAGGACCACACTACTTTGGTTGTGTTGTGTTTTAGGGTGTCATTGAGGCAACTCATAACAACTGATGACATGCGACAGGGTAGAACTGTCCCCTAGGGATTTCTAGGTTCTTGGCAGAGGCAGATAAAGTACTAAGTCTTTCTTCTAAGGAGCCAGTGAGCAGCCAAGTACATGGCCAGGGCATCACTCTGAAAAAATCCTCATTTATTTAATCAGTTTTTGAAGAATGCCATTTTATGCTATTATGATTTTTTTGGCCAGCATAATATTTTTTTCAGTATTTTTGAAATTATGGTAAAGATACAAGTAGAATCTATGTGATTGCAAAGAAGTTGTGTTAGTCCAAGTAGACTAGAGAAACAAATCCAAGGGCAATCATATGTGTGTGAGAGAGAGCTTTATGCAAAAAAGCAATTGTATATTGAGGAAACATTCCAGCCCAGTCCAGATCAAGTCAATAAGTCAGATATTAGCCATATGTCTGAAACCAGTCTATAAATTCCTCTTCAGACTAGACAACACATGCAATAACACCGAATGCAGGAAGATCACAGTGGGTGGAAAGTCTTGTGGATCCAGTGGCAGTGGAAGCATCACAGCACTGGCTCCACCAGCTCCAGGGCTTTGGCTCCATCAGCATAGCTCCATGTGGCTTGTCAGTAGAAAGACGAAGCAAAGAGTGTGTCCTGCCTCCAGGGAGGAAGAAAAGAAGTCTCAGAATCCTCCGGAGAAGGCCACACCCACACAGAGGCCTCATTGGCTATGACCTGATTGAGAGGCTAAAACTCCACCCCTTCACTCAAGTTGACAGTAGATTATGTAATTGCCCCAAAAGTATACCTCTATCTTTATTGCTATCTCTAAGAAACTAATCAGTTCTACTAGTTATACTGATCTGCTGATACAATAATAAACTTCCTCCATGGGAAAAATGTAAACATAGAACAAAACATTTGAGGATTCAACAATTTTGATGTTGATTCAACAATCCAGTGACCTTGATTGTGTTCTTTATTTTGTGTAATCATCATGATTACCCATTTCCAAATTATTCCACCACAAATTGCAGAAAGACAGTGCTCACTAACCAATAATGCTGCCTCCCCCCCCTCCCTCCTGCCTTGGTTAACCACTGATAAATGTGGGTCTCTATATATTTTTGCCTATTCTGCTACTGCTGCTGTTGTTGTTGCTAGGTGCCATCAAGTTGGTTCTGACTTATAGCAACCCTATGCACAACAGAATCCTTATCATTGTCCCCATGCCCGAGCCCATTGTTGCAGCCACTATGTCAATCCATCTAACCAAAGGGCTCCACTTCATCAAGCATGATGTCCTTCTCCAGCGACTGGTCTCTGGTGTGTAAGATGACGTCTTGTTATTCTTGCTTCTAATGACCACTCTGGCCATACTTCTTCCAACCAAGATTTGTTTGTCATTTCAGCCGTCCACAATACTGTCAATATTTTCCTGCAGCACCATAATCCAAATGCTTTGATTCCCTTTCCGTCGTCCTTATTTGATGTCCAACTTTCACACGCATATGAGGCAATTGAAAATACCATGGCTTGGGTCAGGTGCACTTAGTCCTCAAAATAAAACCCCTCCTTTTCGATACTCTGAAGATGATTTTTGCAGCAGATTTACCCAATGCAATGTGTCTTTTGATATCTTGAGTTGCCTATTCTAGATATTTCAGATAAGTGGAATCATATATTTGTCCTTTTTTTGCTGATTGATTGCACTCAAAACAATTCTTTCAAGGTTCATCCATGTCATGGGATGCACTGGAAGTTTGTTTACCCATGACATGCCCACTCATCACTCATCAACACAGTTAGAAGGCTAGGTTTTTGTGTGGAACTCACGATAATACAAAAGCGATGACCACAGAAGATCACAACATGGAGGATGACTGCATCATTACATAACTACCAAGTGATCTCATCGTATACCTGCCAAAGTACATCGCCACCTAACTGCCAATGGCCCAGCCAAGTTGATACATAACCGTCACCATCACCGCCATGGTTATGCTCATTTCTCACCTCAGCATTCGTTGTTGCCAGGCACACTTAGTTAATACACAAAATAGTTAGAAAATAGATTTTTCACTATTGTCATAATGCAAAATTTCAGATAATATGATCATGATCAGTGGGTATACTTCATCATATACCACGTTTTGTTTATCCACTTGTCTGTTAGTAGACATTTAGATTGGCTCCATCCTTTAGCTTTTGTGAACAGTGTCCAGAGAACATTGGTGGGCAAGGTTCTGCTGGTTTATATCGTTCTCAATGTGCAATTAGAGCATTCGTTTGTTACAGGGGCTTAGCAAACTTTTGCTGTAAAGGATTAGTTCACAAGTAGTTTAGGCTTTGTGGGCCATATAGGCTCTGTCACTTTGCCACATGCTCTTTGTTTGTTTGCTTTTTAAACAACCCTTTAAAAATGTAAAAACCATTCTTCACTTGGAAATTGGATAAAACAGGTGTCAGGAGAGATTTAGCCGCCCCCACCCCCCTCCCAAGCCATTCAAATATACAAAATACACTATAATTTTTGTGATTTTGTTTTATTACACCTTTTTTTAAACCAATTGTCTTCAAAGATATACATGACTAGAGTTAAGGTCCACTGAGTTCAAGCAGACCCCAGAGAGAAAGACCTTGTGCCCAGCCTTCATACCTTGCTCAATGCCTCCTGGACACCATTTGGGAATATAAAGTGGTCATCAGGGGGATGATATAGGAACAAGTGTGAAGAAGATTAAAGTATGAGTTTTATTGTTGCTTTTGAATGCATCTTTGGAAACCATAAATCATTCGGCTAAATCTCCCTATCTGTACAATGAGTATAATAGCATTGGCATAGGCTCCAGGCAGAACTCAATTGTGCCTGGAGCCCTGGGGTTCAGGAATCTGAAGTCACCAGCCACTCCGAGGGAGAAGATGAGGCTTTCTACTCCAGTCAAAATTTAGACTCTGAAACCCACGGGAGGCGGAGTTCTACCCTGTCCTACACGGTCTCTATTAATCAGAATGGACTCGATGGGTGTGAGTTTGGTTTGAGATTGTATCAGAAACTACAAGGGAGTGTCTTTTAACCAAGAGAAATGTATTTCCTCACGCTTAGAACACTAGAAGTTCAAAGTCAGGGCACTCACTCTTGGGGCGCACTAGCTTTTGAGCTTCTGCTGTTTCTGGGTTCCTCGGGGAGCTTCATATGAGGCAGTATCTCTCTTCCCCGGTTCATGCTTCTGCGCTTGTGTGAATAATATGCTCTTTTATATTCCAAAGTGATTGGCTCAACACACACTCTACTCTGATAATGCCTATGAACAGAACACAGAAAACCGTGTTACCAAAAAGGATTACATCCACAGGTATAAAAGCAAACAAGACCCGACTCACTGCCATGTTGTCAGCTCTGATAGACAGGGACCCTCTAGGGCAGAGTAGACTGCTCCATAGGGTTTCTGAGACTGTACAATGTACAGCCTGTTCTTTCTCCTTTGGAGTGACTGGTGGATTTGAACTGCTGACTTTTAGGTTAGCAGTCCATGCTTAACCCGCTATACCACCAGAGGAGTATATCACAGGTATAGGGGTTAGGATCTACAGCATACTTGTTTGGGTTTGTTGTTGTTGTTGTTGTTGTTTGGGGTGAGGGCAGAGGACACAATTCAACCCAGAACAAAGAGGTCACTTCTGCTCCTTGCCGTCTGGCATATTTCTGCTCAGACCACAGATGTTTAGGTCAGTTCCACTTCTGTGGCTCTTTCAGTGGAAGCATTTACTATTTATTTGGCTGCAGTAGAACATTATTGATGGCAAGGTGAGTACTGCCAGGTCAGCAAAGTATTCTGGAGTCGGGGAAATGGCATCAGCTGCATGAATCCCAGACTCCGCATGCGCCAGGCAATGGGCAGGGATTCAGGGTGACCCTTGGACAGACCAGGCTCCCTGTGTAGGGATCCTCTTTTCCAAACAGAGCACGGGCACTGGAGCCAACACCAACCTCATCACCCAGCTTTGTCAGGTCGCCAAGGGCTTCTCAGGGGTCCACAGACTGGACTCAGCCACAGGACACAGCAAGTTCACTGGCCTCTGGCCTCTGGAACCAGCAGTCCTGGGTTCATCCCTGCTCCATCGCTCCTTCTATACCCTGGTCATCCCTCTGAGCCCTCTGGCAAAATGAAGACTGAGCTCAAAACTGAAGCCCAACTTCCCGCCATCAAGTCCATGTTGACTCAGCAAACCCGGTAGAACAGGGGAGAATTGCCCCCTGTGGGCTTCCAATACTGTGACTCTTTACGGGAGTAGAAAGCCCTGTCTTTCTCCAGAGGAGCTGCTGGTAGTTTTGAACTGCTGACCCTAAAGTTAGAAACCCAATGAGTAGCCATTACTCCACCAGGGCTCCTATCTGAATGATTGCTAAATTCCTTCTCCACATCCTTTCTGTTCTTTCACTGTACTGTGGTGCCTCAGGGGGTGCCCTGCTGCTGGAAGTTATGCCACTGGTATTGCAAATATCAATGGGCTTTCCTACGCTGTCAGATTTCAGCAGAGCTTCCAGACTAATATTAGGAAGAAAGGCCTGAATATCTACTACTGAAAATCAGCCGATGGAAACCCGGGGAATCCTAATAGACCATCATGCGACTAGCTCGCTGAAGGCCACAATGGGTTGGCACAATCGCCACAAAGCTGGGCTCAAATCTGCTGGGGTATAAGGATTACCCAAGACCCTGCTCTAGAAGCCCGCTCCCACACATGCTAAGATGTGAGCCCAGGGTTCCTGGGGATAGCCATTTCGGCATCCATGTGGCCCACAGCTGCTGCGGTACTTGGGCACACTGTAGACTCGTTGCGTGCACTGTCTTATGGGGGTGGGGGGGGCACAGCGAAAAGGGAAGAAGCAATCATCCTGTCCAGGAGCCACACCTTCCTGCAGAGGCCTGGAATGAGGTCCATAGGAGGTGCTCCTCACTGTTACTGTATTGAGATGCGCTGCCAGTCTGAATGCAGACGTGGTTTCAGACTGCTTTTATTTCCTGGTCACTGTTCCTCTGTCTCCTTCCTTCTTCAAGAGGAATCATAGTTGGGGTATTGCAGAGGAGGAGGTGTCCCTTGAGAGGCTGGGATTTTCACACACACACACACAAAAACACACATGCATGCACTCACACAAATTGCACTTTTGCTACAATTAGTGGAGCTGAGCGGGGTGGGGCAAGAGTTGATGGCCAGCGAAGAGCCTTTCGTCGCCATCTTTCTGGGCCCCGGCTGGTAGATGCACCGCACGTAGGGCAGACAGAACGCGGGGAGCCCAGGAAACAACGACGCCAGCGGGAGCCGCACCAGCCGGGAAATTATTTCCTAATAAAACTACAAAGGAAAGGACAATAACTGGGCACTGCTGACAAGTATTGTTGTCTTGTATAAAAATCTCTTTACAAACCTGTTTGAAGAACAGAGCCCTGCGTCTCTTTGAAGTCCCATTTCAAAGCTTAGACTCTCACGTTCCCAGTGAAGGTGGGGGCTGGCGGGGTGGAGAAGCTGGGGGACCTGGTGAGGGTGCTGGGCAAGCCCATGCCACGGAGTTCAGGGGGCACCATTTCACTTAGGTTTCCTGTTGAGCTCCTCACTATTAATAATAACCCCCAGCCCCTCCTAGGTGCTAGCTGCACCCTGTGGGCTATCTCATCCCTACAGACAACCCTGTGACCTCATGTGATAGAGGGACCATATCTGACTGAGACTCATGGTGACCCTGTGGGTGATGGAGTAGGACCCCGCCCCTACACACACACACATGCACACACACAGGGTTTTCTTGACTGTAACCTTTCTAGAAGCCGGACTCCAGGCTTTTCTTTTGCAGCACAGCCGCGTGGATTCGAACTGCCAACGTTGAGGTTACTAGCAGAGTGGAAATGGTTTATACCCAGTAGGGAGCCTTGGTAGCTAAGGAAAGTAGAGCAGGTCCCCTGCAGGTCCATTGGATTCCAAATCAGGCCTCCTCCTCCTGTCAAAACAGCCTTCCCCAAAGGTAAGTGAACGGAGTTGCTGGGTGGATCCTACTGATCAATTCTGCAACCCGCGGGATCAAGATCCAGGAGAGAGGGTTTGGATGGGGAGAGAAAGTAATGATACATTGGTTCTACCTCCCCACAAGCTTTCAGCTGAGCCCACCTCCTACAGGCTGACCCAGGGAACATAGAAAGATGTGCCCTCCTTCCAAGCCAGGGGTTGTGCTGTTTCAATGCCCCCACACTTAGATGGAAATCAGGCTACCAAGGTCACAAATCAAGACCCCTCTCAGAGGAGAGAAAATCCCAACATCCCTGGAGACACCTGCAGAAGAAGGAAAACGACCAGATTCCCAGAAGCCAGAGAGGGTGGTATCATAGACCCAAACAAATACACAAACTCACTGCCCTCGAGTCAATGCGGACTCAGGTGACCCCCTGTGGGGTTCCCAGACTGTGACTGTGAGTAGAAAGCCCAGCCTTTCTCCCTCGGAGCTGCTGGTGACCTCGAACTGCTGACCATGTTGATCACAGCCCATCCATTACATCGCCTTGCCCTCCAATCGGCTCCAACTCAAGACGCCCTCAGGTGTGTCGGAGTGGAAATGTATTGCAGGGGCTTTTTGGAAGCAGATCACCAGGACTTGCTTCTGAGGCTCCTCTGGGTGAACCAAACCTCCAAACTTTGGGTTGACAGATAGGCATGTGAAACCTTTGCACCACCTAAACCAGCGGTTTTCAACCTGTGGGTCGCGACCCCTTTGGAGGTCAAATGACCCTTTCACAGGGATTGGCAGATCCATCACAGTAGTAAAATTACAGTGATGAAGTAGCAGTGAACATAATTTTATGGCTGGGGGGTCACCACAACATGAGGACCTGTATTAAAGGGCCGTGGCATTAGGAAGGTTGAGAACCACTGGTCTAAACACTCCACTCAGAATATGATGGGTCCTATAAAACGAACCAACCCTTTGATTTTACAGTGCAAGGTCATGGACATTGATTCTTGGAACTGGAAACTCATTCCTTTGGAACCACAAATACCCCTCCCCCATCCCCATATGTGGCACAAAAAGCACCCTTAGTGGCACAGCGTTCGTTAAGTGCTTGGCTGCTAACCACAAAGGGTGGGCGGTTTGAACCCAGGAGTGGCTCCGTGGGAAAAGGATGTGGCATGCAGTCTGGTTCCCTGAAGATTTACATCCGTGAAAAGCCTGTCAAGTGGGGTCTGTCCAATAGGGTCGCTATTCATCAGAATTGGCTCATGAACAATAGGGTTTTTGCTTTGTTTTGTTTTGTTTTTTTATTAGCTCAGGACCTCCCAAGGTGTAAAGGCTTCAAGGTATACATAAGGCCAACCCATGGGAGTCCTTTTCCTCTCAGGAAGGTAAGAGAAGCTGTTGCTTGTTCTCGATGTCTCTTTCATTGTGGAAGCATGCAGAATGTGCTGAGCCTTTTGTTGCTACTTCTGTGCTCCCTTGAGGAGTCCTGATGGTGCCAGGGGGCTGCTATCCCCAAGACCCGTAGTTTAAACCCCACAGCTGCTCCTCAGGAGGAACGTGAGGTTGCCTGCGCTCCTAAAGATTGAGCAGCCTTGGAGTTAACATACCCTGCTTCCCTGGAAATAAGACAGTGTCCTATAATAATTTTTGCTCCCAAAGATGCACTAGGTCTTATTTTCAGGGGATGTCTTATTTTTCCATAAAGAAGAATATGGTACACATTTATTGTTTATTGTTTTATTAAAAGAGACCTTGCCGTTCCTGTCTGCTCCAGCTGCGCTGCGGCCAATAGTGAGCTGCTCGGCAGCACCCGCCACTACAGTCCAGAGTCCAGAGTTACGGTAGCTTTGGGGGGCCTTATTTTCAGGGAGGTCTTATTTTCAGCGGGATGCCTTTTATTTCAATGAGCGGCAAAACTGTAAGTAGGTCTTATTTTCGGGGGATGTCTTACTTTTGGGGAAACAGGGTAACAGTCGCGGTGAGGTGGAATAGACTCAATGGCGGTGTTTTTCTGTGGTTTCGTTTGGTCTGTGCATTCTTACAGGAGCCCTAGTGGCAGAGTGGCTTCACGTTGGGCTACTCACCCCAAGGTCAGCAGTTCAAAACCACCTACTGGTTCTCGGTGGCAAAAGTCAGGGTTTCTGCTCCTGTGAAGAGTCGCAGTCTCAGAAACTCACAGAGGCAGCTCTAACCTGCGCCAAGGGCCACTATGAGTCAGCATCCACTCAATGGTAGTGTGTCCAGTACCTTCTTAGATGCAAAACTCCGATGCTGCTTCCCTAATGGTAAAGTCACACTCTTTCTGTCTTTCATTCCCGAGAGAACAAAATACGGCCGGGTCCTGGGCTACTCACAGATCCGTTTCATAGCAGGTGGCCCGATCCAGAGCGTTTTCTCTGGGTGACTTTCAGAAGGAGATCAGACTTGCGTCCTAGGCGAAGTCTGGAAGCTCACTGCCCTTGTCCCCCATGGGTGACCCTGCTGATGGCAGCGCTCCCAGCATCACAACACACAACACCCAAGCCACCACCGTGTGAGAACCTGACCGAAGGCCGTCGTATCCCGTCTTAAATCTCCTGTGCAACAAAACTGAACCTGCCAAGTGGAAAGCTTAGCATCAGGCATTCTCCTTTTGCAGGCCTCTGCGATGAGAATCCCACCCACCCACCCCCGCCCCGTGAAGTGCTCAACTCCTCCGCCTATCCCATGTGTAGCTTTCTGACTCATGAAAACAGAGTCTTGCACCGTTTCCCATGCAGCTGTGCTGCCCAGGGAGCGGAGCCAGAGGCTCCGGGCCATCAGAGAGAGCCAGGTGGGAGAAGGTCAGGCCTGGGGATGGGCATCTGCCGTGCCCAGCCGCTCTCCCCTCTGGTACAGCCTCCGCCAATCGCCACTCCACAGAGTGCCATGCAAATGAGGTGCTGATGAGGTCATTGTGTTCTGCCGGATTATTATCTCTGACATTTTATTCATAATAATTACAGAGCCTTTCCACCTTCAAAGTGCTTTGCAAACAATAATTAATTAATTAACACTCATCACACCCTGGTGAGGTAGCTTAGTATTATTAATTTATCTCTACAGTATATTATTAGCCATCCTGTCCTCCCTCCCCACCAGACAGAAAGCCCAGAGTTTCCGGCCTGGGCGGGTGAGTCCTCCACCGTCTCCCTATTTCCTGCTTCAGTCTCCCACTCTGCTCAGAATGCAGAGCCTGGGAGGGCTGACCGGCAGCCGCACATCTTCCTGCACACCACCACCCTGCTCGTCTCTGGACAGGTGCAAGACTGTGGCGTGGTCTGTTTCTCTGCCACATCCCAGGAGTCTCTTCCCACAACCACCTTTTATTGACTCAGTCCTTTTCCAGACCCCCACCACCACCACCACCTGGTGCACTCCAGGCTCTAAAGGACCACCTCCAACTGTAGCCATTAAGTGAGTTAGTTTGGTTTTTTAATCCTAGTACCCACACCTATCTTTAATCCCATCCTTCACCTTTTCTTTGTGTTTCCCTGCCATGCTACAATTCTGTCTAGCAGCTCATCCACCATCCATTCTCCTTGTTATCTGGATTTTCATTATGTAAATGAGACTTCTCTGAGGGATGCTTCAAGGAATGCTGTCACTTCGCTCCTCGCCCTGTGCTTGAGCATCTCATGTTTTATCCCACTTTTGTCTTGGCCCATGATGCCTTTGTCCCTCCAAATCCCAGGGCCCAATGGTTCATTCAGTCACTTCTGTGAGAAATTCACTAACCAAGGTCAACTCTAACAAAGGCCCCATCCCAGAGAGGGGACTGAACTGAGTGACTATAACCAAGCCACATGCACTACCTAAGAGTCCATCTCCTACTCACTGTGGCCCTCTGCAGACCTTTCCAAGGCTGTGGGTCTGAAAATGAGACAGTCAGCCTCATTTTCCTCCTGTGGAGCAGCTTGGTGGGTTTGAACCACCAACCTTGGGGTAACAGTCCAAGTTAACCATACCGTGCTACCCGGGGCTCCTTAAATATTACCATCCCACCTACCCACTGCCATCATGTAGATTCCAACACATGGAGACCGTATAGGACACAGTTCAACTGCCCCTTTGGGTTTCCAAGACTTGAAACCTTTAGGAGAGCAGAACTGTCCATTGTGTGGCAACTACGCTAACCCTTAACCCTTAAAGCCTTCGTTCATTGCCTCTCCCATCCCGTGCCTGCAACCAGCCAAGAGCTCCCTTTGCCTTTCCTCTGGTACTCTTTGGACCAATCCCATGGCTTTCTCTTGTGTTGTAGCTGAGCTCCCACTACAGAGTATATTCTTACTTTCAGCTTAAGTCAGCTGAAGTCACACTCTGAGCAAAACTTCAGTCATTGCACCCCAACCCCAACCTTGGGGGCTTGGCTTCCACCATCAGGCTCTCCTCTTGGCCAAAGCCCTCGGGAGGCCCCTCCATTTCCTGGCTCCTGTCCACTTTACAGTGTCCCAGCTCCCGTGGGCACCCAGCTCATCAGGACTCCCATTCACCTGTGGGACATTTGCGGTGCGGATGGCATGGCCCGTGCCTCACCAGTCTCTCGGGACACACCACACTACCCACTCCCTTCCTGGTGGGTGCACATTGCTTCGCTCTCCTCATTCCTTGCTCCTCAAGCTCTCATGCAGCCTCTTGCCCCCCGAGTCAGCCTCTTTCCTTCGGCCCCTCCGAAGCCTTTGACCTCCTGGGCACCTACCATCGGCTTCAAAGAGCTTGGGGTTTTCACAAAAGCCTTTTGACTTCAAGCAGCTTCTGTTTTCTGCCCTGAAAACATCCCCAAGGCAATGACATGCCAAGGACCTGCCACCTGTTGATCTGAGGGAGAGGCCAGCTAGAGCAACATATAAAACAATGGACTCAAATGGTGTCTTTTCTATTCTACTACATGTTTCCACACTTCCGGCTCTTCTCCCTGCTAGACTAGAAAAAGAAGACCTAGTGGCCTAGTGGTTACAGGTTGGCAAGGTTAGCAGTTAGAAACCACCAGCCATTTGGCAGAAGCAAGACAATTTTTCTCCCATAGGAGCTACAGTCTCAGAAACCCACAGGGGCAGCTGTACCCTGTCCTACAGAGTCGTTCCGAGTCACTCTTGACTTGATGGTGCTCGTTTGTGTTTGAGACTGGAAATACCTTTAGAACGGAATGTCATCTCCTCCTCGTATCTCTAGCATCGCCACAACAGAGTGGCTTCTCCATACACTATCGACCCACAAACGAACGAGTTAAATGAACTCTGGGGTTTTCAGCCAGAAACACCACCCACCTTAACGTGTCCATAGTTACACAAAAGGCCCATTCCCAGGACCAGGTAAACCAACCCCATTGACATCGAGTTAATTCATGTTGTTGCTAGGTGCTAGCAAGTCATTCTGCCTCACGGTGCCCCGATGTACAATGGGGTGAAACGCCACCCTCACAAGTGTTCTGATGTTGAGGCTCCTGGTTGCCACCACCATGCAATCCATCTTGTGGAAGATCTTCCTCTTTTCCACCAGCCCTCTACCTTCCCAAGCATGCTTCTCTTTTTCTCTGGGCTGGAGCCTGGGAGAGCTGTTCCACAGGGTTCCCCAAACCGTGAATCTCAACAGCCACAGACAGCCACCTCTTTCTCTTGCAGAGCGACTGGGGGGCTCAGACTGCTGGCCTGAGCACTTAACCACTGCACCACCAGGATTCTTTCGAGGTCAGGTACAGATCTATTGATATAATTCTGTGATCCACTGTATTTATTTTACAGTTGAGTTTCCCTGATAAAAAAGTATGCACATTTAAAGTATGTGACATGTTTTAAAAATCCAGAAAAGACATTTTATTTCAAAGCCTTGGCTTGCTGAGGGAGAGGGAAGGTGAGAGAGACAATATGCTCTCTTTCTTATAACTCCGAGGCAGCTTGAATGTGCTGCCCCTAGAGCACAGCTTGAAACGAGTTCTCGCCCACCCAGTGCTGGGAGCACCTAGAGCTCGCCTTCTGGGTGGGAAACTGGGGTTTAATTCCCAGCCAATGCACCTCATGTACTCCCACTGCCCACCCAGCAGTGGAAGCTTGCATGTTGCCAAGATGCGGAGAATGTTTCAGCAGCGCTTCCAGACTAAGACTCGGAAGAAAGGCCTGGTCAGTGAGTACCTCCCAAAGAATCAGCTGATGAAATCCCAGTGGACCACAGCGGTCCAATCCGCAACCGACTGGGGAGATGGCATGGGACATGTGGCACTTGTCCCATCGTGTTTGGCGTCTCTGGGTCGGAGGCCCACTCAATGACAGTGGACATCAACAACCCAGGAATGGGAGCAGGGACTGCCAATCAGGTTTGTCCTTTGGGGTCAAACTCTGGAAAAGGAGTAGTAGGCGTGAGAAGAGAAAACACATTTATAAGAGATTCCAGATCAAAATTAAGGGCACAGCCTAGAAACACAAGGACATGGAGCCAGGTCTTCAAACAGAAGACTTGCTGTTTGTTAGGCCCACTGGGAGGCCACCATCTCC
>NW_022111339.1:2212800-2219493 GCF_000313985.2 Echinops telfairi
AATGGCCGGCCCTCTTAACTGACCCCTGATTCATCCTCTCCTATTTACATCAAAGGACGCCACATGAGGGAAAGAGACAAAAGACCATCAAGGGGGCGAGGGGAGGCGGGGCCGTGGGGGAGAGCACCGGAGCTGGCTAAATAATTAGCTGCCCAATCTTCAAAGTACTCTATAATCATTCATTAATCCACCCAACTGGGATCTGTGGGCAGATGGACACTGGCCATCCTCCCCAACACACCCCTTGCTAACTGGAGCCTGGAGGAGGAGCAAATTCACACAGGAGCAGGCGAGCCACCCAGAAGGAAAGGGAGCAAGGCCACAGCATTTTGGCTTTGGGATCTGATGCTGGTAGACCTCTTTGGACAAGCAGAAGGAGGTGGCAAACAGGGATAAGGAGCCTTTTGAGAATGAACTGATGGTGTGCATGGCAGGCGTCCGAATGATGAGTGAGCATCTATCAATTCCACAGGCTGGGGCTCAAAGGGGATGAGGGTCCTGATTCGGCGAGGAGCTCACACCTACCCCCATGCTACAGTCTGTGAACCTCTCCTGCATCGGTCCGTGAAGAAGGGAAACCCTGCTTCCAGCCTGAAGACCACTGCCGGAGTCCCAGCAGCAGCGACCTTGGGCAGCCCTCAAAGAGACACCGCTCTTCCAGATGGGACACCCATGAGCAGGAGCATGTTTGTGTACATCAGTGGTCACGGCAGCACTAGACACAGCAACCAAGGGGTGACAAGAGCCCAAGTGACCCTCACCAGGAAAGTGTATCACACACAAACAGTGGGACATTATTCAGCCGTAAAGAGAAAGGAAGTGCTGATACGCGTCACGAGGCTTCAACAGACAAATCCCATACCTTCACTATGGATGCGACCCCTGTCTGGGAGGGATTGTAAACTGTAAGACCGACTGGTGTTTCTTACCAGCTCTCCTCCCCAGCAAAGTGCCCTCCTGGCAATATTAAAAAACAAGCAAGCTCACTGCCATTGAGTCAATGGTGACTCCTCACAACCCAAAGAGCAGGGTAGATTTGCCCCTGTGGGTTTCCGAGACGGAAACTCATCATGGGAGTGGAAAGCCTCATCTTTCTCCTATGAAACAGCTGGTGGTTTCAAACTACTGACTTTGAGGTTAGCAGCCATGACCACTGTGCCTCAGGGATCCCTGGCAATATGGTCAATAAGAATGCTACATCATATCCTTTGCCCACACGGGGGCTCCTGCTTTCAAATTCTCTGTGTCCATCCACAGGCAGGAAAGAGAGTCAGGAGACAGGGGGCTCACCCAGGAGATAATCTGTTGACTTCTCAAAATGTGCGCAGTGTGTTTCATCCCCGAAATGTCACCACAAGGCCTGGCCCTTGGGCACACATAACTCCAAACTCAGTACCAGTGTCTTAACGCCATTTGGTCTTGTGGCTATTGGGGCAAACTGATGAAACTTCCAAGACATTGAATTATTACTGTCACTCTTATTATCCTTGAGCTTGCCACTTGCCATCAAGCTGGCTCGGATGCATGGCAAGCATTGCCTGGTTCCGGCCATCTCCATGACCAGCGGTGTGTAGGCGTCCACGGTTGTTACAATCACTACTGAACACTCACGAAGGGTTGAGCCCTGTGGCACAGCGCATTGCCTTACATGTATTATTTTCCTTCTTCTTCAAGCTGCCTCCGTTCTTCAAGCTGAGCCCCCCCCCCTGCACACACAGTCCACAGAGGTTCTTTTCCGTTCTCCACAGTGGAAGGCAAGCCTTTCAGAGGCATACAACTCAAGGTCTCACCTATTGGGGATGTGAGATCACAAAGGGCTCTTAGTCTCATGGTTTTCTTTTGTTTCCAGCTGGTTTGTAACTGCATTAGTTAATCAGCTGCTGGCTCTCATCCTCAGAGATCACCTGTAGGCTCTGGAAGGTGGGGGGATAGATAGGTACACAGGTGACCCTGGCCAGTGCTTGTTTGATGCCCTCTCTTGCTCATGACATCTCCTGGACACCTGGACACAGATATACCCAGCCAGCTTCACTCAGCCTCGGATCAAAGCGCACATCTGGTGACCCCCATCTCTTTCATGGCAAACTCCCTGACCTCGTTGAGTACCCGGTAGGGTACTCATCTAGACACCCGCTCCTCCGATGGGCTTGGCAGTGCTAACAGTACGATCTCTGGTCATCACCACATGGATAGTAGGACGTCTTCTTCTCTTCACCACTTCTCTTCGGGGGCACCGTGCTGCTGTGACCAGACTAGAAAAAGGTGAAGTTCAAGTCTGGGCCTCTCTTCCCTGTTGTCAAGACAAGTACAAGAGACAAGGGAACGGGATGCAGGTGACCCCATCCCATGGTGCTTTCTCTCCGGTAGGTAGGCTCCACAGAGAGCCAGATTTTCAGGTCACTGAAAGTCCAAAACCTTTGGTGGTGACATCAATCCCTATCAGACAGAGTAGAGTGTCCCATTTGGGCTTCTGAGACTGTATGTCTCTATGGGAGCAGAGAGCGTCTCCTTTCTCTGGCAGAGGGATCTAACCACGTCCTCTGCGGTTGGTAGAGTGCAGAACCAGTGATGCCACCAGGGCTTTTTAGAAGGTCGCTTCTCACTGCCATCAAGTCGATGACGACTCATAGTGGCCCTGCAGGGCAAGGTAGAACTGCCCTGGTGAGTTTAGGAGACTGTCGCTTTTGACGGGAGTAGAAAGCCCCATCTTTCTCCCTAGGAGAGGCTAGTGGTTTTGAACTGCTGACCTTTCGGATTGTAGCCCAACAGGTATCCACTACGCCACCAAGGCTCCTCAGAAGGTCACTTAGTGAGTATAAAATGGGAGCTGCGGGGCGCAGTGGTTTGAGCACCTAGCACTATGGCAACAGCCATCTTCAAGGTCAGGTCTAACACGCAGCCATCCCCAGCAGCTACTGCTGCTTCTCGTGTGGCCTCACTGCAGGCTCGCTTCTGACTTCTGACCACCCGTGACCAACAGCTAAACTCAAACCTTTTATTCTGCTATTTGCTGGTCTTCTGTCATTTGGAGGAGACGTGAAAACTCAGCAACTCTGTTTTCATCTACACTGTGCCAAACTTGGGGGACAGGAGGGCCCCTGCCTCCCAACACATGCTCTGCAAAGCATCTTCCAGAACTGCTGAGAAAGCTAGCAGTCACAGTGTGGACACCCCAGTGAGCCTCGGCACGCAGCGACCCTCTGGGAAGAGGTTCACAGCTCCTGAGTGGGTGAAGCCAGGCCGAGAGCCGAGAGAGGTGGAGGCTTCCCATGAGTTTACCCCAACCCCCCAGACTCCTCCTACAGAAATGGCTGAGCCTATTGTCTCTGCCCAGAGCCATGGGCCCCTTTCTTGGGCTCAGCCATCCGGGTTGTTTTTGTTTAAGCCACTGAGTCAGCTCTGGTGCCTGGTGACTCCACATGTGCCAGTGTCAAATGGTGCCCCGTGGAGCTTTCAATGGCTGCTCTTCTCAGGAGATCTCCTGACCTTTCTTCTCAGGTGCCGTTGAGGGGATTTGAACTTCCAGCCTTCCAGTTAGCCTTTGAGTGTGCTGTTTGCAACCCATAAACTCATAGAAAAAATTCTGACACATAGTGTGACCGGATAGGACATGGTAAAACTGTCCCTGTGGGTTTCTGAGAGTTTATGGAAGTAGAAAACCAAATTGTTCTCCCACAGGGTGGCTGCTGTGTTTGAACTGCAGACCTAATGTTTAGCAGCTCAACACGTCACCGGTGCACCCAAGGGCTCCTGGCACCACCCAGGGACCCACACACACACACTTATAAAGAGGCTTGCTATGTGAGGTTGTCAGGGTACTTGCTTTGGCTCTTCTACAGCTGGAGACACGTCTGCAGCCTTGTTTCCATGAACCATACCCTTGCTTTCCAGAAAGTCAATATACTCCTGGCTCTCAATTTTCTGGTCATAATCACAATTCTTCAGGGTGCTTAAAATGAAAAAGAGAGCATATCTATTCTATTTAAGCTACATTTTTGAGTGACAGTTTTGGTTTTTTGTTTGTTTTACTTTTGTCCACACTTCATGTCTGAAGAGCGTGTACTTCTCATGGAGCGAGATAAACTAGGCAGTGTTTGCACAACAGTATTCATTGCAGCATTACTCGCAAAGCCCAAGGGTGGGAGCAGGCCCAGGGTCCATGATCTAATGAATGAGTCAGCAGGCACATGTGGATGACCCACGCCAAACAACAAATGAACAAACAAGAACCAGTTGGCATATGTTCAAATGCACTTGATACAACTCATGTATGGATTTTTATAAGAGCTCTAAGAGCCCCCAATAAAATGATTTGTTAAAATTAAAAACAATAATAATAACAGAACCAGTGGCATCAGAGTTGAGTCGGACTCATGACCGCCCCATGCATGTCTGCATGGGCTGTGCTCCACGTGGTCTGCAATGGCCGTGGTATTTCAGAAGGAGATCATCAGACCTTTCCTCCAAGGCACCTCCGGGCAGATAGGAACCTTCCGCCATTGGGGTTAGGAACTCCATGCGTTCACAAAGCAATCGCATTCCACCATAAAGAGAAATGACATTCTGGTAGATCCTGCAAGACGGATGCATCTTGTCGACCGTTCGGCGGAGTGAAAAATGGCAGACACGAATGATCCCAGGTCTACGAAAGATCTCGAGCAGAATAGGGACTGAAGTTTATTAGTGGTCACCAAATATTAGAGACAGGGGGAATTGGGCAGTTTGTTGCTTAAGGGGTACTCAACTTATGCTTAGAGTGATGGACATTTTCAGAAATGTATAGTGGTGGTGTTTGGTGAAGGCAATCGGTGTCATGGAAGTATACATTGAAACATCGTTAACATTGTAAATATTTTGTGACATACATTGAAGTACAATAAAAAAGTTTTTAATACTGAAACACACCAACCATTCTCTCGGGGACCCAAAATCAATGCTCACCTTCACCTATTACCGATGCCAATGCAGGACCACAACCATTGAATCAATCTGACTCATAGCAGCTCCACTGATGGCTTCTGGGATATAACGTTTTAGGAGAGGGGGCAGTCTCATCTTTCTCCCACAGAGAGGCTGGGAGATTTGAACTGCTGACCTTGAGGCTTGCACCTCAACATCTAACCCACAGTACCACCTGGGCTCATTCACTGGTTAAAGTGGAGAAACAACAGTGACCTCCCTTCACACACACCCCCCCCTCGCAGTCAGGTCATAGCTGCAGGAGAGCAGGTGTGCCCCCTGGCAGACCCTGGCCCTCTTCAGCCCTCTTTGTTAAACAGTTTGCAAAGCAGCCCACCCCCGTTTCTCTCCCAAGATCCTCCTTTAAGGCCCAGCGAGGAAGGGTGCCAGTCCCTGAGTGGAGCTGCCCTCTGTCCAGCCAGCAGTCAGGGCCGGACCAGGATGAGTGAGCCAGAGTAGAGCAGGCAGCAGGCCTTCCTGAGGCCTCCTCGGAAAGTCTTAGTCTGATGGCAGGGCCTGTGGAACCCTCCCCTCACGGACAGAGAGAAAGGACCGGCCTGGGGCTGAGGGGTGTCCCGTGCAGGCCGGGGGCTCAGACAGCGGGTTCAGATGCCATGGGATCAACATGTCCTGACAAGGACCAGCCCTGCTCCTCTGTCTCCAGCCCCCGCTGCAGTCCTGAGCTTCAGAGTGTTGGTTTTATGACTGGAGCTGTCGGCAGACACATTTTAAAATTCATGACCTTTCCCATCAGGGTTCAGCAATGGATCAGGCTCCGAGATGAAAGCTGACTCGAGTCTTTCAGGGTCCTGCCAGACCCCCTCCCTTCTGCCTCCTCCCCCTCCCTTCCTCCTCCCAGAACGACCCTTCCCCATTGTCCTACAGGGTCTTTTGCATTGATCCCATTTTTAATTCCCCTGATAAACCCCAGCGAAACGCATACCTCCCTGTTTCCAAGCGGAGCGCCGGTTCCCCTCGCAGTGCGCGGCCTGCCATCAAAGGTATCTGCCTTTGTCAGGTAGCCGCAGGTGCACCTGGGCGAACGAGATAGAGCCGAGTTTTGAACAGAAAGGGAGTCGGGCAGGAGGCAAGGGCTCCCACGTGTCCATTTTTGCACCAGAGCCATTTGCTGGGGAGCCATGCGCTGAGGCTGAGATGGGGGGCGATGTGGGGATGGGGAGGCGAGCAGGCAGCTCAGGCCAGGCAGAGGCACGGGCAGCAGTTCAGCGCGCCATAGTCCTGCCAAGGAGGACAGTGCAGCACCGTGTTTGTTCCGCGCATTAGTCTCAACAGCAAGGAAGATGCTCTCTGGGGGTTGGAATGCTTCTCTTGTGATTTCAGTCTGCTCTCCTTGACCGCCCTTCAAGGGTGGTCCTTCCCTTGAAGCCTTTGCCTGGGGGTGGCCAGGAGAGGCCACGTCCAATTGTCTTCGTTTACACTGGGCATCAGGAAGGCACGTTCTTCTCCCAGATCTGGGTCACCACGCAGGAGGCGCAGGGCCTTTCTGGCCGCCCCCACGAACGGAGGAACAGCAAAGGCTGCTGGGGGAGACAGTAAGAGCTGCGCTAGGGACTGAGGACTTACTCCATGCCGGATCCGGTTCCGGCCCTTCACACATCTCAGCCCTCTAACAACGATGAGAAATACAACTTTCCGCTAGTTCCTAAATGTTTCCTCCCCGCTCCCACTACCATGACTCGAATTCGACCTTGCAAGTCTGGCTAGACCAGAGGA
>NW_022111339.1:2220185-2222329 GCF_000313985.2 Echinops telfairi
ATCTGGACCACCTGGAGAGTGTACCAACCTCACACGGTGGGTAGTATTTATTAGTCTCATTTTACACACGAGGAAACTGGGGCACAAAGAAGTGAGTTACCTTGTCCAAAGTCTTGTGGCCAGGAAGTGTTCAGGTAGGCTCTAATCCACGCAGCCAGGCTCAAGAATTGACACACTTCTCCAAATATCTGTCCCTTCTCTCCACCATACCACGTGCTATAGCAGCATGTCCTCCAGGAAGCTGGGGCAGAAAAGGGTGGAGTGGGAAAGGGCGGAGTGGGAAAGGGTGGAGTGGGAAAGGGCGGAGTGGGAAAGGCATGCAAGTATGATGTAGCTGCAGCAGTGAACAGAACAAAGACTTCAACACCAGTCCGATTTGCTTCCTTTTCATGTTTGTGACTGAAGTTGTGGTTTAAATAACTCTGAGCCCTTACTTTTCCTGATCTGAAAACAATCATAACATTTCACAAGATTTTTGAAGGTTCTGCAAGATAGGCATATGTATGAGAATCCCTATTTCCATGGATGTAAGTATCCTGAAATTCTAAGTCCCCTCCTGACTCACCAAGAATCTTGATTATCTAGTGATGCTTCAATAGAAATGCCAAAAGCAGAAATGAGACATGGGCATGGACAGAAATTAATTTTCTCACAATGTCTGGGGGCTGGACAGCCACATGGACCAGTGGGGAACATGAGGGGCCATACTGACATCAGGATAAATGGAGAAACTATTGAAGTTGTCGAGGATTGCATCTTGTTTGGCTCCCTAATCAGTGCTCAAGGAAGCAGTAGTTGAGATCAAAGAACACATTGCATTGGGTAAACCTGCTGCACAAGATGCTTGTGGAGTGTTGAGAAGCCAAGTTGTTACTTTGAGGACTAATGTGCGCCTGCCCCAAGCCTTGGTGTTTGCCCATGCTTCGTATGCATAAGCTAGACGTTGCATAAGGACGATGAAAGAAGAATCCAAGCATTTGAATTATGGGCTGGCAAAGAACCCTGGCAGTACCATGAACTGCTAAAGAAGAAACAGGTCTGTCTTAGAAGTACAGCCAGAGTGCTCCTTAGAAGCAAAGATGGTGCGACTTCATCTCCTGTACTTTGGACATGTTCAGGAGAGACCAGTCCCTGGAGAAGGACATCGTGCTCGGTAAAGAAAGCAGGACAGTGAAAAAGAGGAAGGTGCTCGACGAGATGGATGGACACAGTGGCCAAAACACGGGGCTCAAACGTGGGCACAACTGTGAGGATGGCTGAGGACCAGGCGGGCTCGGTTCTGTTGTCCAGAGGGTGGGACCACTTGAACGGCACCTAAACACAATCACAACAGAAGTCTGCGTGCTGGAGGGGGAGCTGGAGGAAAGAAAGTAGGTCCCTTCTTTTCTGAGCTTCTGCTCCCGCGTGACTGCCATGTGACTTGGCCTCGCTCTTCTCCCGGCTCCACGGCTAGCTTGCTTGTCTAATCTTGTTCATATCTCAAAAGAGATGGACTCAAAACGCTCTGGACACTTAACCTGGCTCAGTAACATAGCAAAGACCACTCAGTCCCAGACGAGATGGTAAACATAGGCACATAACAACTGTCCAAATCCACTACCGCGGGATAGAGTTCCACTCAAAATGATCCCATAGGACAGAGTAAAGCTGCTCCTTAGGGTTTCTGAGAATATGAATCATTACTGGAGTAGTCAGCTTCATCTTTCTCCCAGGGAGCAGCTGGTGGTTTTGAACTTCTGACCTTTCAATTAGCAGTTCAATGCCTTACCCACAGTGCCACCAGGAATCTTAAACCACAGACATAAAGGTTAAGGTTTATAACACAAATTGTGTGTATGTGGGGGCGGGGGGGCGTGCAGACATAATTCTACCCATAACACCAAGGATACAATGTTTTATAAATAACTCATCCAAAATGAAAAGGTGAGTCAAAAAGGTTTGCTACTGAGCCAGAGATATCTTTATTAAATGAACACATAAAAACATGAAGGTGTTCTTTCTCAACAGGTGATGCTGGCCATACATCACAGAGCAGACCAGAGGCCCTGGTTCTGGGTGACTCTTCCACTCAAGTCTGTACCCTTCGGTAGGTGGTGCTTCTAGTTCTTCATTTGACACCATGGCACAACAGTGGTTTGGGCTTC
>NW_022111339.1:2223973-2225519 GCF_000313985.2 Echinops telfairi
AGCGGCTGTTTTGTTTGTTGGTTTGCATTTGGTGTTTGTTTTCATTGTGGTTTGTGCTGCAGATGTCCCAGGCACCAGAAACCATTGCACCACACTGGAGCTGCATTATTTTCTTGACCCTAATACCTCTCTTGCATCATCATCGTTCCCACTTTTGGATGAGAAATCCGAAGTTTAAAAAGGAGAAGAACTCTTCTGGTGCCTCAGAATCCTCAGGGTGGCAGGGCCAGGATTCAAACCTAGACTTGTGTGACTCAGAGACCTCCTTCTTAACCACTGCGCTGCACCTCTACGATGGCAAGACGAATCCACACATGGCTGCAACCAAGGGCTCACGCACAACAATTACAAGGATGGCGCAGGACTAGAGAGCGTGTCCTTCTGTTGTCCACGGGGTCTCGGTGAGTTGGCACTCACTTGACAGTACCTAATAACAACACCAACACCAATAGGCACCAGCAACCAATATGAGTTACGTTTGCCGTGAGGCAAGAGATCTGAATTGTAGCCCAGCTCAGTCTCTTAGAAATTAAACTACTTTGAACACTTTCCCCCTTAGGCTCAGTATCCTCATCTATAGGAGAGAAATGGAGAAGGCCCTGGTGCTATCTTGAGGCTTTGAAAATCTACGGTTCTAAGAATGCATGCTAAGCTCATTTACCTCATGCTAACACATTTACCTCATAACTTCATCAACCAGGATTCAACATTGGGGGGCATTCTTAGGAACAAATATGAACAGAAAGATTCCCCATAAGCCCTCCTTGCAGAATTGGATTGGGCTCTTTCCCTCCCCCCACTCGGTGAATGGAACATGGAGATCTTGAATACCTGGGCATAATACCGCTCGGATAGAACCTGTTACTGAGTGGCCAGACATGTTTCCAATTGCAAGAATTTTCTCCCGGGTAATATGCAGAATACGACTACCATTAAAACCCCTTTGGTCCAATATGCAATATGGAAAAGCATTTTTCTTTTCTTATTTATTGTTACATCATCCATGAGAATCTCTTTTTAAAGGAGGGAATATCCTTGGAGGGGCAGTGAGTTATTTAATGTGGGTCATCTAGACAAAAGTCTGTAACTCTCACCAATCAGCCTTTCCCTGCATGGATCTGGAAAGAAGGTGGAGAAGGATACTGATGGGATGCACCTGTAAGTAATGGTGAACACGATTCCCTGGCATGGCATCCTGATGCCTATAAAATGAGTCCTCTGAGAGACAGGAGGAGGGCTCTCATAATGAGCAAGAGGCCCGAGTGGAGCAAGTCCTCTGGACCCGAGGTCCCTGAGCAGGAAGCAAAGACCGCTGTGCCACGAGAGAAGCAGCACCAGACCGAGGGGACAGAGCAAGGGGCAGAGGGGTGGTCTTCCCAACACACTGGGCCGGTGACGCTGAGTGCTTTTGTGCGGGAGACTGGCTTGTGGAGTGGGGTGCCTCGGGGGCTTAATCGGGGAAATTGCTGACCCACAGAAGTGGACCCGAGTGCCGGCACACTGAGGCTTACCAGAGAGGGGTGCCTCGGAACACTTAATTCCGGGA
>NW_022111339.1:2226303-2231052 GCF_000313985.2 Echinops telfairi
CTGTTAGTCGCTGGCTCAAGTCCAAAGAACTAGAGGTCAGATATCATGTCATGACTTGCCACTTTCATGACTGCATGGCAGGACCAGAGGTCAGATATCATGCCATGACTTGCCACTTTCATGACTGCATGGCAGGAGAGGACTTAGCCCCGTGAATGAGAGAAGGTAGTTCCCAAAATAAACAAGGAGGAAATGCTAGCATCACCTCTCGGGTTATTCAACTGCATCCACTCAACACACCTGTTATCCTGTGTTATTCTCCACACCTGGGCCTTGGATACTGTGTCACAGCCTGATGACCAACCAACTGCCATGAAAGCTGCCCCAACTTACGGAGACACGACCCTATGTGGGTCAGAGTAGAGCTGTGCTCCCCAGGGTGTTCAGTGGTCAGGATCTTTTGGAATTTTATCATCAGGCTTTCTTTCCTGGTCTGTCTTAGTCTGGAAGCTCTGCTGAACTCTGTGCACCTGCTACATGAAATGCCTGTGGCTCAGCCGCCAGCATCCCCTTGCATATCTAGCACCAGGCAAGCTGCCATGCGATGACAGACTGACAGACTGGGAGCCGTGTTGCCTCTAAGGCAGCCTTCCATGTGATAGCAATGATGATAATGCTATAAAAGAAGCAAAAGTTAATCCCCTTTTCAGGAAGCATTTCTGACTTACCTCCCTCCCCACCTCCTGCCTCCCATAGTCCAAGATGTGCCTGGTCAGCACGTCTGGACTCAGTGCATGCCCGGCTGAGAGCCGTGATGCCAGCGTGGTACAGGCTTCTTGCAGAGTACTGCCGTCCTGATTTGCACCATCCAGCCTGATGCACTTCAGCTCTATTGAAATGAAAAATGAATAGGAAGTAGATCTTGCTGCTGAAACATATGTGTCAGAAAATCATTAAGAGTATTAAATTACAGCCATAAAATGAACCAGAACTAATTTTGCAAATTAAGATCCAATAAATACTTTGTTGTTGTTGTTCACGTCTACACCTTTTCTTTCAAATACAGAAGAGTGAAAAGAGGCTTAGCCTAATGCTCTTCTATCTGGTGGGGTGGGGGAGGGGTTGGCTTTTGCAGGGGGCAGAGTGAGAATAGGTACAGAGCCAGAAATTTCAACATGACAAAGTTGGAAGGGAAGGCAGGGCGGGGATGGGATGCCAAGAAGACTGCCCCTTGCCAAACGGGATAATGATCGGTTTTTAAACGAACACACCTATGGATTGTACGTGTGAAATTTATGTATACATATTCCCCTTCCTCTCCTGCCCCCTCCCTTTCTCCTGCACCCCCTCCACACTCTCACTTCCTCACTCTCTAGATAAGGTTCTGCTGACACAAGGCGCTAGTTAATTCCCAAATTCCTGACAACCTCTTATTTTTAGAAGAGACTATGGCTGTCGGTCAAATTCAATCTGAAGCTATAAACAAGCCTTGCGCGCTTTGCCTGCTTGCTAGACTAACAGGGTAGCTCCCCCCACCCCCACCCCAGCCTGAGCGAGCGCTCGTAATTAGCTCATTGTCCGTGGATCCTGGGATCCCGCACAAAGGAGGCTTGCCCCTGTTCAACTCATTTTCCGGCTCTCGGGGTGGGTGTTCATTAGGCGAATAAGGCCCCCCATCGCCCCATTCCTGGGGACAGAAGGGACTTGGCGGCAGGTCCCCTGGACAAAGTCTCACTCTGAGTGAGCTCAGCCAGAGAGGTTCAAGAATGAAACCCGCTTGGCTACAGCCGGCCCTGTCACCCCCACCTGGCTTCGGCTGACATTGCTAAGGGCTGTTCTGTGCCACCCAGAGAACCCCACTATTTATAGCCCCCGCCATCCTTATACACAAAGCTGTTGATAACACCCCTCCTTGGCCCCGCATTAGCTAAAGCCCTAGACTGGCAGCTATAAATAGCTCTGTTACATGCTCAAGTGTGACTACTGACTGATACTTCCCCAAATTATGACAAATAATGACAAGTTTGTTTGACAAACACCCCACTGACATTTATCTGATTTGGAATAAGCGTTGCTGCTTTTTTTTTTTTTTAATTTGGTCCCTGAGGCCCAGGGCCTTGGAAAACCTCCTTTCTTCTCTCCCCCTCTCACCTCCTGCACCAGGTGAGTGTGTCCTGGGTGGAGTTGGGGTGTTTTTGGTATATTTTTCCCTCCTCTAATCACTGGCAAGGATTTGGGGCCATTTAAGGGAAATCTTATTAAATCCACCTTTTCCCTCATGGGGGGAAATTCTGCTGCAGGGGCCGTGCAAAAGGTCTGTGGAGCTACGTTAATGATATTGGAGCCATAGAGAAGGTGTGTGTGTGGGGGCGGGGGAGCGTGGTGGGGGGGTGGCAGGAGACATGAGCCAGGTCAGGTGTTGAATAATCGAAGGTGGAAAGAAAATCCAAAGGGGAGATGCCAAATGGCATGCCAGTCTGTCGGATCTGTCTTTAAAAGGTCCTAACCCCAGAGACACCAGCAGTTGATTACAAGGGAGCTCATGACAGACAAGAGGTGGAACTCACTTCCCAACACACCCCAGGCCAGAGAGCTCATCTGATCTGAGCTCAGGTCCCCCCACGCTTGGGTTCTTTCAATAGTTGACCTGACGTTAGCATCTTGCATGTGTTACACAGGATTTCTAAGTACAGATGGGCCTCCCTTGACCACCACCTGTCAGTCAGTCTGGAGTCCTGGTGGTGGAGTGCTTCCACACTGGGCTTCGATTCTCACACTCAGCAGTTCGAAGCCACCAGTAGCTCCTCGACAGACAGATTGGACTTTCCACTCCTGTATATAAGCACTTAGAGTCTTGGAGACCCACAAGGGGTTGCTATGAGCCAGCAGTGACTGTTTGGGAGTGAGTTTTTGCTCTGTTAGTTGGTAATACTCTGGAAGCTTGTGGGGTGTGTGCTTCTAGACTAAGACTGCAAAGAAAGGCCTGGTGACCGACTTCTAAAAATCAGTCAGTGGCAGCTCGATGGGTGACAATACAATAGTGTCTGAGAAGGTGCTGGAAGGCACGCAAGACACACAAATGGACTCAAGTACAGCACGATTGACTGTGAAATGGGTGCACGATGGGGCCCCATTTCCCTCACTCATCAGAGCTGACTCCATGCAACGCTCAGGACAGCAATGGATCTTTGAGACGGTCTAATGTAATTCCGTCACTTACAGGACTGGAAGCTGAGATCTATAAGAATCCCAGAGCTATGGGAGCACGAGACTAGCCTTTAGCTCTCTGGACCCTGGTCAGCAGTGCCATCCATCACCGTGATGTTAGTGTGGGCAGTGCATTAGCCATGTCTGGCCCGTGGTGAACACTCTGGAACCTAGCTATTGTGGAGTAGCAATCATCACCCAAGTCTGTCACTTATCTGTGTGTTTGAATTCAAACTAGAGCCCTGGTGGTGGTGTAGTGACATGCTGGGCCTCGATCTGAAGGGTCAGCAGTTCAAAACCACCAGCAGCTCTGCTGAAGAAAGACTGGGCTTTCTACTCCCATAAGCAATTACAGTCTCAGAAACTATGGGCCAGCACTGACTTGATAGCAGGGAGTGTGGTTGGGTTTTTGAGCACTTCCATGTTCCCCACCTTCCATGTTCTGTGTTTCGGACTCTGTTAACTGACTTAAAAAAAATTACTAAGAGGGCATTGTTGTTGTTGTTTGCTGCTATCCAGTCAGCCCTGGACTCATGGGGAGGCTGTGCCCCATGGAACAAACCACAGTGGTTGGGCTGGCACCAATCTCAGGGTTGATTGTGATCAGATCATTGTGATTCACTGGGCTATCATTGGCTGATCTTCAGAAGTAGATCACCAGGCATTGCTTCCTAGGCTCTGCTTCCTAGGCTCTCTTCATCCAGGAGCTCCCCTGAATCCTGTTCATGAATCCCTGAATCAGTGCTCATGAAGTGCACTGGCAGGAATGGAGCCCGGGTCTCCTGCACAGAAAGCAAGAGTCACCAGACAAAATGCTGGTGATTTTCTTTAAAAAAAAAGAAAAGGTTCCACCGAGTGGAAGTGAACTCACGGTGACCCCAGGTGTGCACAGTAGAACTGTACTTCATATGGTCTCCAAGGAGACACCTCTGAGAATCAAACTGCCAGCCCTTTCTTCTCTCGAGCTAGAGGGTGAGTCTGAATGTTTAACCGATCATTCCACCCCAAGACTCCATGGCAGTATATATACAATATAAAAGTTGTCATTCTAATGGCTGCGAAGTCTACAACTTGTGGTACCAATCACACCCTGCTATGCAGCTATCACGCTGACCTGTCTCCTAAATTTTGTTGTCACCCCAAACAAAAAGCTCCCCTCCTCACCCCATGCCCTCGGCCCCCAGTAACCAGTAATCTGCTCTCTGTATCTACCAACTCACCTCGTCTAGATATTTGATATACATGGGTTTACATAGTATTTGTCCTTTTGCATATAACCATATTAGCACTAATAGAATGTTCACACAATCCCATTTGCCTCCCCATATACATTTTTTTCAATCTGTCATACAAGGGGTTTTCAGAGCAATCTTTAAAACATACAGCTTACGTCATAAAACCAAGGAACCTGGGGATACCATGGTTAAGCACTTGGCTGCAAACCAAAAAGTTGGCAGTTCAAACCCACTAGCTGCTGCTCTGGAGAACAGACCAGGCAAGCTGCACTCATAAAGATTACATCCTAGGAAATCCTATGGGACAAAACCCAAACCAAGCCACGGCCATCGAGTCTATGCTGACTCAGAGTGACCCTACAGGACA
>NW_022111339.1:2234777-2245276 GCF_000313985.2 Echinops telfairi
TTACACAATTGATGTATGTATGGAATGTGATAAGAGTTGTATGAGCCCCTAATAAAATGATTTTTAAAGAAAAGAAATCTAACTGTGCACTGCATTGGGCAGATCCACTGCCCAAGACCTCTTCAACCTGCTAAAGAACACCTTGAGGAATGGATAATGAATAAAGAAGACCGGAGTAGAATCTATGCATCTGAATGAACTGCCCGAAGAACAAACAAATCTGTCTTGGAGAAAGTACAACCATAATGCTTCTTAGAAGCAAGGATGACAAGACTTCATCTCTTGCACTTTGGACGTGTGGTCAGAAGAGGCCAATTCCTGGAGAAGGAACCATGCTTGGTAAAGGAGAGGGTCAGCAAAAAAGAGGGCAATGCTCAAGGAGAGAGATGAGCTCAATAGCAGCAACAATGGGTGCAAACGTAACAATGGTGAGGCTGTTGGAGGCCTGGCCAGTGTGTGGTTCTGGTCTATGCAGGGTCACTATGAGCTGACACCGACTCAAAGGCATCTAATAGCAGCAATCGTTTGTCAATTCTGCCAGAGACTTCTCACAGCTGCAGACGTCTTACCGTGGCTACAAGCCGAAAATCCAAACTCACTGCCACAGACTTGATTCCAACTCATAGCAACCCTAGAGAAGGCACAGTAGATCTGCTCTGTTGGGTTTCTGAGACTGTACATCTTTACAGGAACATGTCTTTCTCCAGAGAAGTAGATGGTGGGTTTGATCCACCAATCTTGCGGGTAACAACCTTGCTTCCCTCACAGAACCCATCAGCTTTTATCCTGACTTTGGAAGTGCAAAAAAAAACTGATCCCACCCACTTCTCCATCCAACTCTACACATTACCCCAAAGTGCACACCCCACTCTTTGCAGAGATAAATTACAGAGACAGCTTATCCTCAGACAATTTCCTGGCAAGAAGTCTTTGTTCACAATGCTCCCTTCTTCAGGATGATCCTTTCCGAAGTACAAAGAACACGGATGAGTGCAAGTGCCTAAGGAAGCCTCCAGCAGGCGCCTGTGCCTGATCCTCTGGTCTCGTCTTTTCATCGCCGAGCTTACTTGTCTTTTGCAGCCCTGGCCTGCCTTCCTCTTGCCTTCTCCTTGTTTAGGAACATACTCGTGTTTCTCCTACCTTTAGGAGTAAGGGATAAGGGGCCAGGGACTCTTCATCCTTTTGGTATCATCTTCACAACAGAAAACAAAAACCATTACCTACAAATTGATTCTGACTCATGTCAACCTCAATGGATTGAGGAATGGAGCTGTTCGATAGAGGTTTTTTGTTTGTTGGGTTTTGGCCTATCATCTTAATGAATGCTGGTTGTCAGACCTTTCTTCTGTTGTGCTACTGGGTGGGTTCACACGACTAATCTTCAGGTGAAAAGTCAAGTGCACCACCATACATCTAGAAACGTGGAGCCCTGGTGGGGTAGTGGGTTACACATTCGGCTGTCAGCAGTTCAAAACCACCATTCTGAGGGACCAAGATGAGGCTTTCTGCTCCCATACAGAATTATAGTTTTCACAACTGACAGGAGCAGTTCTATCCTGCCCTAAAGGGTTGCTGTGAGTGTGAATCAACTTGATGGTAGTAAGGGTTTTTTGTTCGTTTGGTTGGTTGTTTGTGTGTGTGTGTGTGTGTGTATCTAGGAATGGATGAAGTATTTTAAACATCTATTTCCCCAAAGTGCAATGGAAAAAATGCATTGAAAGCCATAAATGACAAAAAAAAAAAACCCACCCCAAACTAATGAACATCTGCTAGCATGGTAAATAAGTTGCAAAACACATTCTGGCTCCCGGTCAGTCGGTGCAGCCGTCTGCAGTTCAAGCAGGGCTGCACACTGCATGTCCAGCTCCGACAGGTGCGTGCCTCTGTATGGCAACAGATACTTGCAATGCATTCCAAGAACTGGGAATGCAAGCTGCCCACTAAGCTGGCCCTCGACAGAAAGGGCGAGGATTTAATCAGGCCATCCGTCCGCAGCCAACACATATACTTACTTAGTGCCCACAAAGCCCAGGACATAGAGTTACAGGGCATGAGAGAACAGAGCTTCACTAGCCTCTGGAATTTACAGTCCGCGCCGCTTTCCGCATTTCCCCCTGCCCTCTCGGCTTGTACTAAGGCCCAGGGAACTCCCAGTCTCTCGTTGGCTCCCACATTCTCATCTCCGGGATGAGAGAATTTGCCAAACAAAAGTTGCCGGGTTCCATCCATGCGTGTTTCAGTCCAGCTGATCCAACCCAGCGGGTGCCGTGGAGGTGATTCTGACCCACGGCGCCCCGTTCCGTTTGGATCAGAGTAGCACTGCGCCTCGTAGGGTTTTCAGTGACTGGTCGTTGAGAAACAGACGGCCAGTCCTTTCTTTCGAGGTATCTCTGGGTGAGCTCGAACCTTCACACTTCCGGGTCACTGTGGGCAGCTGTCCCTCCGGGGAAGCTGATGACTTAAATTGACATACCCCACCAAGTGTCAAAGCAGCAAGGAAATGCGCCTGAAAGGTCCAAGTCCTCTTTCTTCCTCAAAGGCTCGAGGAGCCGGGAGGAGTGAGGCAGGAGAGGGCTGCGGGTCCCTTTGTGCGTCTCCATATTCATGCAGTCACACGTGGCCATGCAGATGTCGCTTCCAATAAACACCAGGGCTGTCCTGGCCTGGACTTTAATTGAAGGGATTGTTACTGTTGGTGAATGGCTGGGGAATTAATTAATGTAAAGCCAACCGGTTCACAAATGCCTGCTTTGTGAGCAGTCCCGGCGTCCTGGGGAGCATGACTCCTGTGGGCCGCACAGCCCCAGGACTCCATGTCGGCAAATGATATTTATTCTCACTCTCGGCCCCTCGCTCACCTGCCAGCAGCGCAGAGCCATCGCCTGCAGCCTGGCTCGATGGCCAGCAGTGGGCATCATGCAGAGCTCGCTCTCCATTCCCCAGGGTGGAGAAGGCCTTCTAGAACTCTCTCCAGTCCTAGCACCAGGTTCTGGATCTTTGGCCCATGCCCTGACTTTGTTCCTGAGGAAGGGCTTCATTCACAAGTCTTAAAGCAGGAAACAGCCAGAGGATACCACGCTATTCAGGCATAAGAACATAGACACACACATATACATTTACATGCACACAGGTACACACAGACACACCCTGCCCCCCCACCCTACACACACACACACACACACATACAGAAATATACGAGGAGGCTTCAAAAGGTGCATGGAAAATTCCTTTACTTTTTCATGAACTCTTTGGCACCGCCTCATGTGTCTCTGTGTGTGCCTGTGTGTCTGCGCATGTGTGTGTTTGTGTATCCGTACTCAGACACACACAGACACTTGCACACACACATATGCATCCGAGAGATGTGCATACACAGGCGCACACTGCTGCACACATAGATAGACATTGTTTCATTTTAATTACCCACAATCTTCACCTAATTGAGAAAGTGGTTCTAATGTGAATCAGGCACTTCAGGTAAACTACTTCCTAAAAATATACCAAATCAAACTCCCTGCGCTGTGCCGATTCCAACTCATGGCCGCCCTACAGGACAGGGTAGAGCTGGCCCTGTCACTATCTGAGACTGATTCTTTACAGGAGTAGACAGCCTGTCTTTCTCCCTAGGAATGGCTGGTGGTTTTGAAGTGCAATCAACTCATGACCCACTCATAACCCCTATACCACTAGAGCTCCAGGGGTGGGGGGCAGGGAGTGGGGGCGAGTGGGAAGGGTGTGTGCAAAAAGTGGTAATGAGCAGCCTTGTCCTCGCCGCCATGCAGGCACACCTCACTGAAGGCATATAGGACCGTTTGACACACAGCTGGCCCCCACCGCCATCAATACCAAGTTCTGCTAAGGGAACCCTCGGGCCCCGCTTTCTGTTTTACTGCTACGGCTGTGCCATCTCCTCTGTCTGAACTGCCACGCATACTGTCTTGAAAACACTCTTTTAAGCTATAAGAAAATGCGCCGTGATATAAACAGTGGTCACAGGGAGGATTTTTTTTAATACCTTGGTGTATTATCTGAATGTTAGTGTTTTATAGTCAAGGGAAAATATGCAAGCTAGCGGGAAAATTCCTTTCCTTTCATAAACACTCTCAAGATTTTGAGGTTTCTTTGGGCAGCTTTATCTGATGTTTTGCAGAAGCAGTGTTCTGGTCTTGACAATCAGCCTGACTCACGGAGCCAACAGATGATCACATTCTCTGAAATGGAACTGAATTTCGCTGGTTCTGCCTAACCTTTAAGAAAACTCAAGAAGCCCGATGCCCCCCTCTCCTTGTTCTTTTCTTTCTTGGTAAGCTCTTACCACCCTTGTCATTCCCATAACACTCCCTGTTCAGTTTCATGTTGTTTGGTTTTCCTCACTGCCACTGAAAAGCACTCTGAGGAAGAAGCTGGTATTAGTCATTCACACCTTAGTATAAATTAAGCCGATCTATCTTTATTTAACCCCAAAGTTTGGTGTGTACCACATTTCTTTTCTTTCTTTTTGTGATTCATTTTATTGGGGACTCGTACAACTCATCACAATCCATACATACATACATGGTGTCAAGCACATTTGTACATTTGTTGCCATCATCATCCCTAAAACATTTGCTTTCTAGTTGAGCCCTTGGTATCAGCTCAACATTTTCCACTCCCTCCCCACCCTCCCTCATGAACCCTTGATAATTTATAAATTATTATCTTGTCATATCTTACACTGTCCAACGCCTCCCTTCACCCACTTTTCTATTGTCTGTCCCCCAGGGAGGGGGTTATGTGTAGATCCTTGTAATCTGTTCCCCCTTTCTACCCCATCTTCCCTCTACCCTCCTGGTATCACCTCTCTCACCACTGGTCCTGAAGGGATCATCTGTCCTGGATTCCCTGTGCTTCCAGTTCCTATCTGTACCAGTGTACATCCTCTGGTCTAGCCAGATTTATAAGGTAGAATTGGGATCATGATAGTTGGGGAGAGAAAGTATTTAGGGAGAGAAAGTATTTAAGAGCTAGAGGAAAGTTATATGTTTCATCATTGCTACACTGCACCCTGACTGCTTGTCTTCTCCTTGTGGCCCTTCTGTTAAGGTATGTCCAGTTGCCTACAGGTGGGGTTTGGGTCCCCACTCCGCACTCCACCGACAATGATATGATTTTTTGTTCTTTTATGCCTGATACTTGGTCCCATCAACATCTCATGATCACACAGGCTGGTGTTCTTCTTCCATGTGGGCTTTGTTGCATCTGAGCTAGATGGCCGCTTGTTTATCTTCAAGTCTTTGAAACCCCAGATGCTGTATCTTTTGATAGCTGGGCACCATCAGTTTTCTTCACATTTGCTTATGTACCCACTTTGTCTTCAGTGATTGTCTCAGGAAGGTGAGCATCATGGAATTCCAGTTTAATAGAACAAAGTGTTCTTGCATTGAGGGAGTACCTGAGTGGAGGCCCAATATCCATCTGCTACCTTAATACTAAACCTATAACTATATGCACATAGATCTATTTCACTATCCTCATATATAAATATATTTCCATATGTACATGCCTGTATTTAGACCTCTATAAATGCCCTTTGCCTCCTAGTTCTTTCCTCTGTTTCCTTTTACTTTCTTCTTGTCCCACTATCATGCTCAGCTTTCCTTTGGGTTGTAGTAATTCCTCTCAGTTACATTGCCCTTGATCAAGCCCTACCAGGCCTCTTTCATCCTCCTCGCCACCGATTTTGGATCACTTGTTGTTCCCTTGTCCCTGGGTTTGTTAACACTACTTGAGTCTACCACATTTCAATGTATTCAATTGCATAATGAAATGTAAAGAGCTAATCTCCATATCTCTGAAAGTAGACATCTAGGCTCCTGGCTCTTCCATTTGTAGGAAAAGTGAAGCCTGAGATGAGTTACATTGCTGACTGCAATAAATGCCTCTGCTTTAGCTATACAATGTCACCATTTAATATCCCTGTCCCCTAGAAGCAGCACACACTGGAGATAAAGCTAAATGTAGAAGTGACTGCAGTCAGCAAAAATCTTCATTGGCTTGGCCTTTGGAAAAGTATATTATTTACTCTTGCTTGAAAACTACATTTGCTACATACATATAGTGAGTGTATATCTATGTTGAATGTCTGATGCATGACGTGCATGATGAAGTTCGTGGACTAGATCCCAGTAATAATTATGGCAGCTGCATCCCACAGAAGCTCAATAATTTACTGGAGGTCATTCTCTAGCCATGGTGGGACTAGACCTAGCAAAGAGGTTTTCTGATTTCTAATCTCAGGCTCTTTTTATCTCAACTGAGTGCCCCACCAAGACACCCACTTCACCTCTGTGACCAATCTGACTACCTCAGGCTGCCATGAAGCCTCACATGGCAGAATAGGCCTGTGATGCTCCCTTCCTTCCTTCTGGAGAATTCTTGGCAGATGGGTTGAGAAATGAGGCCTTATGAACAGACACTCCCTTTCTTGCCCTCCTGTGTTTTTCCTGCCTATTAAAGCATGTTTGGCAGATCAAATTCTCTCCCATGGGTTCAATTCCAATTCACACTGATGCTCTAAGACCAGGCTGAACTGCCCCGTGGGTTTCTGAGGCTGTCACTCTTTACTGGGGCAGAACGCCTCATCTTTCTCCCTCACAGTGGCTTTTGGGTTCAAACTGCTGACCTTGTCATTAGCAGGCCAGTGCTTAACCCACTATGCCACCAGGGCTCCTTCTGCTGACTAAGGGGCTAACCATTGGCAGAGCAGGCTTAGAAAGGGATTGTGGTTTGTCATCATTGCCTTTTGCATCACTTCAGATCACACTCAATGTTGCCAATCCCTGGTCAGTCACACACTCTCCAGGACAGAGACAGGCCTCAAAGGAACACCCCAAGGTGCCACCTCCGAGGTGGTCTCCCAGCTGGAAGTCACAGGGATGGCTGTGTCTGGGGTCCTCCAGTGGGGTCGTCACTATTGACTGTATCCACGCAGAGACCATGCGTCACTCTTGTCTTTCGTTTCCTGGTGGGGCTGGAACAGAAGTACCTCACGTGCGTGGGGCTAAAGAACAGGCACTTACTTTCTCACAGGTCTGAAGGCCAGTCACACAAACTCAGCTTCTAGAAGCTGGCCGTTGGGGAGTCCCTGGGCTCGTAGGTTCATCTGCCTCTGCGGTCATCAGACAGGGGCTCCCTGAGGTGGAGAGGAGTCAGAATGGATGCCCTGATTTGGTTTGGCCCCAGCTGAGCGTGCTTCCAGGAGCCCTGGTGGCATAGTGAGGTGACTAAGGCATCATCAGAACAAAAAATCTTACCATAGTGAATGAGGGGGGAGTGCAGAATGGAGACCCAAAGCCCATTGGTAGGCCACTGGACATCCCCTTATAGAAGGGTTGCGGGGAGGAGACGAGCCAACCAGGGTGCGATGTAGCAATGATGAAACATACAACTTTCCTCTAGTTCCTAAATGCTTCCTCCTCCCCCACTACCATGGTCTCCATTCTACCTTATCACAATCCATTAGAAATATATTATGCCAGAATTAAAGAGAGTTGAGAAATAGCTTGTCACTCTCATCTTGTTCCATGAAAGAAGGAAATGACATAAAGAGCAAAGTCAGGTGGTACCGTAGTCAAAAACAAACAAACAAACAAAAATCCAGTTCTTTGAACCAACTTCAATTCATGGTGACCCATGAGTGTCTGAGTTGAGTTGAGATATGCCGTCACTTCTGAGGAAACTGTGGACACACTTGAGCCTCTAATCATTCAGTCAACAGTGGGCACATTCACCACAAAAGAAAAAAGAGATAACTAATGAGTATGGCATGACCCATAAAGAGATTTAAGCAAAACCTTTATTTTTTAATTTCTGCACAGCTAATCAATATTCAGTGAGTCCACCGCACTTCTTGACCACCAATGTGGACAATGGGCTGTATGGGCAGATTTGAGGGAGAAAGAAAAGAGTGAAACGTGGCCCTCGCCTGTAGGCAACTTCCGATGTAACGGGGAGGGATGCAGCTAGGCAAACCAATGTTTATGCCCATACAGATAACTGACAAATGGGAGTTAGAGTAGTAGATCGATAAGCATTCTTAAAGATCCTTTTATGTCAAGAAAACAATACAATTTGTCATCGCCACACAAAAGATGAAATAGTTAGGAATAAGCCTAACCAGAGAAACAAAGGACTTGTATGAAGAAAACTACGGAACACTACTTACCAAAAACCTAAAGAGGCCTGCATACGTGGAAGAATATTCCATATTCAGGGACGCCCAAAACAACCTACAAATAGAATGCAATTCCAATCTAGATCCCAACCTCATTCTTTAAAGAATTAGTAAGTAATTAATTAATTAAACGAATTACTATCTTTACATGGAAAGGGAAGAGACACAAAATAAGTAAATAACTCCTTAAGAAGAAAAGGTAGAAGGCCTCTCACTTCCTGACCTCAAAACCTGTTACACAGCCAGAGTAGTTAAACAGCCTGGTACTCCTATAAAAACTGCTACTAGACCGATGGAAAAGGATAGAGAACCTAGAAATAGACTCATCTACCTATGGAAAATGGATCTTCAATAGAGAGCAAATAAAATTAAACACCATTAAAGGGGAATGGAGAGTCTCTTTAACAAGTGGTGCTGGCAACACTGGATTTCCATGTGCAGAAGAACACCGATATTTCACCCCATAGACAACTGCAAGCTCAATATGGACCTAAGACCTAAATGTCAACCCCAGAGTTATAGAGTTATAAAACCCATCAGGGAGAAAATGTGGACAAACATAAGGGCCCAATTGCAGGGTATAGACACATTATCAAACATAATGAAGGAAACACAGTAGAAGACAAAACAGATGGCAGGGACCTACTAAAGATAAGAGCCTTGAGTGCATCAAAAGACTTCATCTGAAGAGTAAAAAGAGAAGCCACTAGGGGGATGATACAACAGACAAGGGACGACCCTAAAACCTATAGGAAACAGCAACGGTTTAATCAGAAAGGGACGAATAAACCAATTAAAGTGTGGGCAAAGGACATGAGCAGACAGTTCACTAACGACGACGTCCAAATGGCCAGCAAACATAGGAAGAAATGCTCACAACCACTAGCCGTCCAAAAGACCCAAGTTCAAGTCCTAAGAGCCAGCACCCTCCACCCACAGTGACACCAAGTGAACACAGAGAATGACGAGTCCCGCGGAGGAAGTCGGGGGGTGAGAACCGTCCCCCACTGCCGAGGGGAGTACAAATATGTACAGCGGACAATAACTGGGAATAAAAATGCCACGTCATCCAGCAATCACCCTGCAGCGTATAAACCAGAAAGAAATAAGAAACCTAGCATGAACTGACATATGCGCTTCCATGTTCCTTGCAGCATTGTTCATAAGAGTAAGAAGTTGGACACCGTCCAAATGCCCATCAATAGCCAGATGGATAAAGAAACTTTGAAACGTGCCCACAGTGGAATACTATACATCACTCAAAAACAATGATGACTTCACAAAGCACTCATGACGTGGATGGCCTGGGGACCATTATGCTGAACGAAGTCAGTTAATCATAAAAGGCCAACTACTGTGAGAGACTACTACTACCAGGCTAAAAAGAAATAACCGATAAGAAGACTTCCATACTACGGAGGAGAGGGCAAGGTGGGGAAGATGAAACCGTGCACCAGAGGGTGGACCGGCGTGGACTTCAGTGAGGGAACGGACGGACGGGGAGCATAAAAGGGAGAAGAGAAGTAAGCGGAGGAAGGTTGGACTAGAATCGGGGGGTTGGGTGATGAGCACTTTGAGATGTTTAATGCAGCATTGATGGCCTGAAATGTAACCCACCCCCCACTCGATTCACAACTTCAACATTAAAAAGTGGCTTAAAAGGCAAGTGTTTTGTCCTATATAGATAGATAAGCAGATACCTGAATCCGAACCACTGCCATTGCATCAATTCTGACCCTATGACAGAGTCAAATGCTCCTTAGGGTTTCTGAGGCTATAAGCCTTTAGGGAGAGGTAGCCTCATCTTCCTCTTTCAGAGCAGCTGGTTAGTTTGAACCACCGATCTTGTGGTTATCAGCCCAATGTGTAACACGGTGACCCACCAACTCTCCTTCAATAGACATGGAGCTGTCAATACAACTAGATGCTGCCAGTGCCCTACCGCCCTCATGAGAGCTAGCATGCCGGCGATGCTGGAGTGCATTGCTGCAGCGCTTGGCCCAGGCAAGGGTCTTGTAGCACCCAGTGGCTCTCTCCTTCACCAAACACGAAGTCCTCCTCTAGTGACTGATCCCTCCTGACGACCGACTGAAGCCCAGTCAGACAATGTTCTGTTGCCATCCTTCCGATGTTAGTTGGCTCATTTCAGAAATGGATTGCGAAGCCTTTCTTCCCAGTCTGGAAGTTTCTCTGAAGCCTATTCATCTTGGGTGGTCCTTTCAGTGTTTGAAATTTTAGTGGAAAAGCTTCCAAAATCATAGCAACATGGAAGCCCCTAAAGAACCAC
>NW_022111339.1:2248635-2290043 GCF_000313985.2 Echinops telfairi
ATGCTTCCTTGTTTCTTCCAGCTGTGGGTGGTCCCAGGTAGTCCTTAGCTTGTGGCTCTAGCACTTCAAACTCTACCTCTCTCTTCATATGGACGTCTTCTCTGGGTCTGTGTGGTCTTCTCTTCTGCCTCTTACAAGGACACGTGACCTTGGGTTTAGGACCCAGCCAAATAATCCAGCTAATTATGTTGGTAAAGATCCTTTCTCTAAATAAGGCCATACCTACAAGTTCTACATTCAGAACATGGATAAATTGTGTGGGGAGCTGTCATTCGACTCACTTCTGGTGAAGCCGATCACCCCCAAATCTGAGTTGGCATGTTGCACTCTGTAGTGTCCTCACTGCTCAAGCCATTAAGTGTTGATTGCTTTCTAAGCGAATTGGTTTGACATTAAAATCACAAGATGCGTAAGATTCAGTTCCTGCCCTTCAGAAGTTCTTAACCTGGTAAGTTAGACAGGAAAGCAAATAGACAATTACAAGGCAGCGTGATAAAGGCTGTGAGGAAAATAGAAATAAATGGGAAAGCCCAGCCTTCAAGAATGTTATGCCTCATTTCCCTGGTAATTCCTACATTCCAAGCAGTGCCTCCCTTTTTTGGGGTTGCGATGTTACCAACTCTGCCTAACTAGAAAATGAGAATTGATGGAGAAAGGGAGATGACAAGGGGACAGGAGAGATTTTTCTTCCCAAGATAGGCTTCCCCTGGGCATGCATATGTCTGTCTAAATACTAAAATAGGAGTGGACATTTGGTTAACAAACAAGCAAACAAAACCCCCCACTGGAGCATACCGCTGCACAGAGAGAATGCATCTCAGAGTCAGACACGGATCCCATGTGAACAGGTGCGATGGTTTCCTGGAAAAGCTACCACCTATCTGCGCACAAGACGAATGCCAAGAGATGGACTTGTACTTTCCCATTTGAGTTGTTTAAGCCCTTTAATATTTTCTTTATGTAGGGTTCTATCTAAGCTCCCAAGTGAAATCGTGCATGCTTACCACTCAAGATAGAAGATCCCCTGGCTTACAAACAGGGAAACAAGGTGACCTGCTTTCTCCTGCACTGCAAAAATGGAAATCCTAAAGCCTCTGCTAAATTTCTTAAGCAAGACTTGTGTGTGTGTGTGAGTGTGTGTGTGGGTGCGCACGTGTGCATGTGTGTGGGCGCGCACGTGTGCATGTGTGTGGGCGCTCACACACATAGGGCATTTCTCAGAAAGCTAGGATTCGAGGTCGTGAGAAGCCCAACAAAAGTGATTCCAAATCAATGGGTGTTGAGTCAATTCGAGAACATCAGGTGTACCAGAAGGTAACTGGGCTCCATCGGTTTTTTCCCTTAAAAAAATAACGTGTCCCTGTTGTTGGAAGGATAGGCCAATGCAACAGTTTCTGCACGCACAGTGAGGTGACACTGGTGACATTCATCCAGTTGTACAACCACGCTCACCCTTCTTTCTGAGTCGTTCCTCTCCCGTTGGTGTCAATCTCCTGTGCGTCCTCAGCGTTTGAGTTGCTGTTGTCAATTTAATACCTTTGAGGTATAGGCTAAGGAGTGTGATGCGCAAGGCAGACATTCTTTACTAATTATGCTAAGCTATTGTTTGGTTTAAAGAAGACGTCAGTGATATCTTCAGTTGAAAGTGTAAAGATTATTTTAGAACAATAATTTCTGGGATTCCTCCACTTTTCTGCGACTCTAAAAATTCTGGCTTGCATGATCATTTGAAATTCTGACTATTCGTCCCCCTGAGGATCACGATTTTCCTATAGAATCTTTGATCGCAGCGTTCAATAGTGAGGAGGAAACAAGCTCGTTGCTGTCGAGTCTATCCTCACTCATAGTGACTCTAGGGGACAGGGCAGAACTGCCCCTGTGAGTTCCCAAGACTGTAACTCTTTTTATTTTCCCAAAAGTCTTATTGGCATATAGTTCACATATCATATAAGTCAATAGTTCAATCACCTTAGGGTAAATCTGGTACACAAGACCCCTTTAAAGTGTTGAAAACCAAGCATGTTCCTTTAAGGACTGAGGTGCACCTGACCCATGGCAAGATATTTTCAATTGCCCCATGTGCCTGTGAAAGTTGGATATGGAATAAAGAAGACCAAAGGAGAATTGGTGCATTTAAACTATAGCGCTGGTGAAGAATATTAAAAGCGCCATTGATTGGCCAAAGAGTGACTGCATCTGTTTTGCAAAAGTACAGCCACGGGCTCCTTAGAGGCCATGATGGGGAGACTTCATGTCATGTGTTGTGGACATGTTGTCAGGAGAGACCAGTCCCTGGAGAGGGACATCATGCGTGGGGCTGGGGAAAAAGAGGAAGCCCTCAACAAGATGGGTTGACACAATGGCTGCAACAATGGCCTCAAACATAAGAACAATTGTGTGGATGGTGCAGAACCAAGCAGTTTCCTTCAGTTGTACCTAGGATTGCTGTGAGTTAGTACAGGCATCATGACACCTACTAACACCTACGAACATAGAATGTTCTTCCATTTATGTAGATCTCTTTTGTTTCTTGTAATAGTTTCTTGTTGTTTTCTTGTACAAGTATTTTATTTCTCTGGCTAGGCTGTTTCCTAAATGTTTCATCTTTTGTGTGGGCAATTGTAAATGGTATTTTCTTGACATAAAAGGATCTTTAAGATTGCTTACTGATCTCATGCTTCAAATCTCATTGTCACTTATGATCATGAAAAAGAGGGAGACCCCTAACGAGATGGATGGACACAGTGGCTACAACAATGGGCTCAAACATGGCAACAATCGTGAAGATGGCACAGGACCAGGCAGTGTTTCATTCTATTGTGCTTTGGGTCTATGAGTAAGAACCAGCCTGATCAAACAACAGCACCCAACCCCAATCTTCCTCCAACTGCATGGCTGCTCACAAGAGAGCTGGTGACATTCGGTTAAGTTACACAATCGGGTGGGCCTCAACTGCCAAACTACTGAGACTTCTGACCCAGTCAAGTTGGTACTACATCTGAGAATGACAGCAGACGAACACATGGACCATTTTCATCGCCCAGGAACTTCCCACGTGATTCCAGAAGGATCATAGATGACAAGTATAAAATAAACAGGTAAGTAGACAAAGTGCAAAGATAATGACATATTGTGATTCAAAAATAAAAACTGTTTACTGCAGTGATTCATACTTGATTTTATAATAAAGACAGATATCCCATCTTTTGACTTTTCTTATTATTTCATAATAGCACCTCAGTGGCTGAGACTCACATCCAAATCCTAACCGAAAACCAAACCAAACTCACCGCCATCGAGGCCATTTCAGCTCAGAGGACAAGGTGGAATGATCTCGATGCGGTTCCAAGACGGCAAATCTTGACAGCAACAGACAGCCTCATCTTGCTCCTGCAATCAAGTTTTCCTTTCAGTCACTTACTGTATCATTAGAAACAAACAAACAAACAAACGCCATCCTGAAAGAGAGTTTCTAAGCACATTGGCAAGGATCCATCCACTGTCCAAGAAAACTTGTAAGTACAGCTGGGAATTTTTCTAGAAATCTGTTCTTTGGTGATTCTCCCCAACAAAGAACTTTCCCTTCCAGGGGCAAGTGACCTTTGGAAAATAGCGTTTTGTAAAATTTGATCTTTGACTCATGTTGAGTTCTGAGTGTCACATCCTGACAAAAACAGGGTCATCGTCTGAATGTTCACTTGGTTTATTCTTGGCATTACATTCGAGAATAGCCATCTTCCAAAATCAAGCCCAGTGCTGCCACCTCGATTCCAACGCACAGCAAACCTCTAGACAGAGCAGAACTACTCCATAGAGTTTCCGAGGCTGTAAACCTTTACAAGAGCAGATGGCTACATCGCCCTTCTGTCGAGTGACAGGTGGATTCAAACCAGCAACCTTTGGTTTGGGGCCAAGTGCTTGAACCACTCTTCCACCAGAGTCCCTGGAGAATGCCAGCAGATGCCTGCTGATAGCGCTGGGAAGTGTCCTGGGTGATGGGCAACTGAAAGCTCATTCCCAGCTTTGCTCAGTTTATGCCTTTAACAGAGGGTGATTTGAGCCGACCATATCTAACTCTTAAAGCTGAGGGCAACCTCAGCACCACATCGGATTGCACTGGGCAAGTGAGCTTGTCACAAAACTTGGTTCCCACCCATCCCTCCTTCCTCATCCAGTCTACCAAAAAGAAGCAAGAGACTCCATTCTTCAAAGAGAAAGAAATCCCGTCACAAATTCTGCCCCTGATTTCATTCAGGAAAACGGTGAGAGGAGGCACTGTTCGGCATATAAAGTTCCTTTTCTTTTCCTAGAGTTTTTTTTCTTCACACTGTTCTTAACAATAAACATGTTGAGGGTAATGACTCTGTACAAGTGCCTGGATGACGCTTGGAGATGAGGAATACAGAAAAGCCAACAATTCAGTACAACCTGGTGACATTGAAGCAGTAGACACCAAATGCCACCAGAGAGAAGCATTCCTTTCAGAGATGGGCGGGAACCTAGAAATCAGGGTGAAAATGCATGCACTCGCAGCTACTGTCGAAGGGAACAAAGTGCCAGCGTCCAGGCTTGTGAACATCTGTGGGCAGGTCCCTCGGTCCTGATCGCCATGGTTGTTATTAGAGGCCATTGAGTCGAGTCCAATGCAGAGCTGCATCACAGGACAAAGTACCATTGCCCCCTGGGCTCTCCCAGGCTGCAATCTTTATAGAAGCAAATGGACAGGTCTTTTTCCCCAGGGAGCTACTGGTGGGTTCAACTGCTGACTTTCCAGTTAGCATCTGAGCACGCTGATGATTACACCACCAGGGCTTCCATTTGGAGCAAACTAATTCTAGGGTTTTCATAACTTGGAAAGCCACCTCCAATCATGCAGCTCTTCACAAAAAGCAACCATCAATTTTAGCATTCTTATTTGCCAGGAAAACTAGCATAATCCAGCCTCCTGTTTGTATTTCCTGGAAAGAAAAATAACCAACCTCCCTTGCTTAACGTTTAAACCTGGTGCATTCCTCATTCACAGCCATTCTCGGGTGCTCTTTCAGAAGCAGATCAATCATGGGCCCTGAGAGGTCACATATCCAATTTTCCATCTGTGTTGGACCACATCAGTGACGGATGGTCCTCCGGCATAGGCCTGCCCCTTGTAATGCTGGAACGCATGCTCCGTGCGTTACGTGGCAGCCCTCCTCATTGCTGGCCAGCTGGGGTGCTGAGAGACTCCTCTTCTCTGTGGCAGGGAACCCAACTCCCCCTCCTTCCTGAGACCTCCCACCCTTGGCTATGATGGTTCTTCTTTACAACAGACTGAAGCAAACAAACAAACAAACAAACAACAAACAAACCCTGTGTGCGGGGAGCCAAGGGGGTCAGGGCGATCCCTCGGCGTCTTATGAAGTCCTCAGCTGACCGTTGTCACTGGGAGGACATTTCAAGATCAAGTTCAAGGAAAGCTCAAGCTGGCTTCTAGAAAGACAATGAAATGAAGGGGTTCCCTAGGCAGTGATTCTCACCCCTTCCCTAGGGCAAGGAAAATATAAGAAATGAACTGTTTGTAGGATGCCAATGGTGGTGATTTGGCCGGGGGTGGGGGTGGGGGTTGCTCATGACCAGAGAGTACCAACACAGGAACGGTGACCCATTCCATTTGCCCTCGACTCTGTGTTTCCTCCTCTTTCCACCGCTGCCGAAAACCCAAACTAGTTCCTTATCAAGTGGATTCCCACTTGTGGCGATTCCGTGTCTGGGTCCAGCTGCACGCCACAGTTTCCACTGGCCGACTCTCCTCCACACATGGCTCCTCCGGTCTTTCTTTGGAGGTGCCTCTGGATGGAGCCAAACCTAAAACCTTTCGACTAGCAGCACAGCCCATGTATGCTTTGCGTCAGCTCGGGGTTCTGCTCCAGGCTAAACCAAAATATCAACCCACTGCCATCAAGGTGATTCAGATTCATAAAGACCCTGTGCAACAGAGCGGAAGTGCCCCCCTAGGGGGTGTAGCAGGAATTCTTTTTAGCAGCACATTACCACCCCTTTCTCTAGCAGAACAACTGGTGCGCTCGAGCACTGATCTTTCCCTTAGCAACCCAGAACTTGAGCCACTCCATCACCAGGACTCCTTCTGCCCCACGCCCAGGGTGTTCAAATCCCAAGGACATCAGAGTGAATCTGCCACCTGTTGGTTAGCGCTGTCCTAAGCAAGGGAGTGTCAGAAGGGCTTAACGTGCTAGGAATTCCATTGACCGGTCCTTCTACTTCAAGGAAAAATGGCATTCCTATGACCAAGAGCCCTGCTGCCATCCTGGTCCAAGCACTGGTCTGCTAACTGAAAAGTTAGCTGTTTGAGTCCACCAGCCATCCTGTGGGAGAAAAGACCTGGTCCCTGCTCCCACAAAGATTCTAGCCTCGGAAATGAGCAGAGGCAGCTGCGCTACGCTGTCACATCATGGGTTGAATCAACACGCAACAGCAATATGATTAAGAAGGCCAAATCGGACTACATCAAACTTTCCTACCAATGTCTGTGTTTCCTAACTGGTCAGATCTCTCAGATTAATCGATTGTCGATGAACACATTCAAAAACAAACACCTGGAAAAGTTGCCATTGAGTTGATTGTGACGCCTGGGGACCCTGTTTGTGTCAGAGCAGACCTGTGCTCCAGAGTTTTCAGTGGCTGATTTTTTAAAAAGTAGCTTACCAGGCCTTTCTTCTGAGGTATTTCTGAGTACACCTCACTCCCGGCCTCTCGGTCAGCAGCAAGCTGCCTAACTATTCTCACTATTCTCCGGGCCGCCAATGAACACGTTTAAAACTTTCCAATTTGGTGCGTCTCAAGGAAGAACCAATGACTCCGAATTGTAGAGTGTTTGTGAAGAATACTGAACACAATCATGTACTGCCAGATGAACAAACCTTTTTTTCTCTCTTAGAAGGAGTACCATCAGAATGCGCCTTAGAGCAAAGCTCAGCCTCATTTGCTTTGGACATGTTATCGGAAGGAACATTATGTTTGATAAAGTAGAGGGTCAGCGAAGGAAACAAACACAGGACGTTTCTCGGCGAGATGGACTGGGACAGAGGCGACGACAATGGCCTGAAGCACAGGAAAGAGGGTGAGGGCGGTGTGGGATCAGCCCTTGTTTCCTTCTGCTGTCCACCAGGTCCCTGTGCGTCCGAACTGACCGCGCAAATAGCACTGAAGGATGACAACAATGTGGTAGAGTAAGAAAATGACAATTGTGCGAGAAAATATTGCTGGGTGTGTGCTCAGCCTTTTCACTAGACTCCTTTGCCAGCACATATATCATGCAGGCAGACCTGTGGACTTGTCTGTCCTGTACCCAGTCTCTCCTTTCTCTGAATCCCTCATCCCCTGAATTGAGCCCCAATAGGCTGGTTTGAATTACACTCTCCTACATGATACCAAAACAAACCCAAATTCCCTGCCCTTTCAACTCATAGTGAGCCTAGAGGACAGGGTAGAACTGCCCTTGTGGATTTCCAGGACTGTGACTCCATGAGAGTAGAAAGCCTCATCGTTACACTGAGGATAGTGGTTTCAAACTGACCATCTTGAGGTTGGCAGCCCAACTTGTCACCACTGCACCACCAAGACTCCTCCCGCTACATGAAAGACTGGTGAAAATTGGTTGAAATAGGGATCTATCCTGAGTCCAGGGGGTCCCATCCCATTCCTGCTATTGGGAATTTGAAATTGGGAGAAAGACAAGGGGGCTGGCCGGGTTGGCTGGGGAATAGAGCATCTAGAAACTTAGCAGGAGGAACGTGACGATGACCTGAATGAGGTCCCTCAAAAGGTTTAAAACCGAATTTCCCTATGACCCAGCAAAGCCACTCCCAAGCATTCCTCGAACAGAACGGGAGGCAGACACACAAATGGAAGCAGCTCGCCGATGTTCATTGCAGCCCCTTTCACAAAAGCCAAGCGATGGAGACAACAGAAATGCCCAGCAGCAGATGACGGGATGAGCAAACGTGGTGTCGACACACAGTGGGATGTCACTTGGCCAGAAAGAAAAAGGACGTCCTGGTACTTGCTAGAAATAACCCTTGAAGTGCGGTCCGGATGCATGCTACAGCTCAGACTTGAGGACATTAAGCTCAGTGAAATGGATCACAAAAGGGAAAATATTGGAACGATCCTACTTCTGTGAATCACCTGGGATAAGCAAATGTATAGAGACCAATGCTTATTAGTGGTTATGGGGGTGGCTGGGCTGAGAAGGTGGAGCAGAGGGAAGCACTGTTAAGGGTGATGGGAAATTTTAGCCATCAGATTAGGGTCCTGGTTGCGCAACATGGTGCATGTAACTAATCAGCACATGTAAAAATGATTGGATTGGCAAATGTCGCACTGTAGATGCTTTTACCAATTAAAACAGAAAGGACAAGAAGAAATGAAAGTGAGGCATAAACATTGACATCTCATAATAGCATGTGTGATAGCATGCTTGTATGTACAACATTCCTTAACCAGACACACCGTGCTTGTTGTAAGGGAGCTCAAAAAATGTAAGGAATCCTGAAGTTTGAATCCTTGTTTTAAAGACATTGTTGGTGCTATCCTACCAAGTATTCATGAAATGAGAACTTAATGGGTGTTAATTGTGTGCATGCGGCTATAGATTGAAGCAAGACCTCCCAAACCTCTGTTGTAAATCTGACCCCTCTACTGTGGCTCTGGTCCCACCTGGGAACAGGGTTTTCTTTGCTAAGTTAATGGATCCATATCCCTATAGGGTGTGCTGTAAGCCTGTCATTTTTGAGATTGAAGAGGAGACTGGTCACAGAAGCAAGCAGAGATGGAGGACAACAGACGCCACTAGGAGATGTACAAGCTACCAAGAAACTCGGCTTGATTCCGACTCATGCTGACCCTGCAGGACAGGGTAGAACTGCTCTGTGAGTTTCTGGTTTCTGTACCTCGTTATGGGAGTTGTGGTTAGGTGTTCTCGAGTCGGTCCCAAAACGCTGCCCCGTCCTGCCCCGTCCTCACAGTTGTGACGTTTGAGCCCGTTGTTGCAGCCACTGCGTCCATCTCTCTGGTTGAGGCCTTCTTCTTTGCTGCTCCTCCACTTCACCAAGCCCGGTGTCCCTCTCCAGAGACTGGTCTCTCCCAACACCATGTCCACAGCATGTGAGATGAAGCCTTGCCATCCTGACCTCTGAGGAGCGCTCTGGCCATACTGCTTCCAAGGTAGGTCCGTTTGTCCTTTCAGAAGTCCATGGTGCTTTCAGTATTCTTCTCCAGCACCACCGTTCAAGATTTGGGGGAGTAGAAAGCCTCATCTTTCTCCCGAGGAGCAGCAGGTGGTTTCCAACTGCCGACCTTGCCGTCCGCAACCCCACAAGCAGGCCAAGAAGAAAGGAAAGTTGGAAAAGGACAATCACCTGGGACTCACAGACAGGGAAAGCCCTCCCCACACAACGAGCGGTCTGCAATGGACTGCTAGCCTCCTACGCCTTAAGAAAATCAATGTTTGTGCAAGGCACCCTCTTGGAATTCTCTCTTACGCAACGCTAAGAACCCAAGACACGACTGCCCAGGAGCCATATGATATGAAGCAGGATTCTGAACAATTTAAAAAAGGGGAAAAAATAAAATCTCTTACTGCCCCTTAGACTGCTTATAATCTAATCAAGAAGAGAAGCGATACCCCCTGGCTCAGGACCCCATGTCTCACTGCCTTCATGGCTAGTAGTTTCCAACTTTCACGAATTGGAGATTTCTGTGTACTGATGCTTTCCCAGATTTTGCACTGCCATCTCTTGAGCAGGGTTTTTTTGTTTTGTTTTGTTTTCCAGTTTTTATTGTTGTAAATATGTATGAAAGAAAACTTTTGACATTTCAACATTCTTCACCCGGAGAGGAGTACTCTGTGTGCCATGATCTCTGTTCATCGTGATTTCAACCCCACCCATCTCCGTTCCCCAAATTCCCATCACCCTTCACAGAAACTCAGTGTCCCCAAAGCCACACACGTGTCTCCCTAGCCCTTCCCTGCCACCAGGTCCTGGCCGCCTCTCAGAGATGTTGGTCTCTGTACCCTTCATAGAAATGGGGTCAGACAATAGTTGCCACTTTGTGACTGGCTTATTTCACTCCACGTAATGCTTTTCTGGGTTCTCCAGCAACCTCCATGTGGCGCACACGGGTCTCCATAAGGTAGCGGAAACCAGGAACATTCTGAGCTGGGGCTGCCGGGAGGGGCTGCTCACCGACAATCCTGTGTCTGCAGCTGGGCCACTTTGATGGGTGCAACAGTGCTTCTGCAATCATTTGAACATTTTTATTGCATTTTTGCCCCTGTGGTTGTCTAAAAACGAGCGGGGGAAGTGGAAAAATGAAAAGCCCTGAAATGTCATTCTCACGAACTTAAACACAATCGAGGCCGAGCTGCCAAATGGGCAGCCCTCGGGTGCTTACATGCTCCCCAGATTTCAGCCTGTAAACAGAAATAGCAAACGGAGAGAACAGTTCAGAAATGCAGCAGAGAGGGCAGCCACGAAGATCTCTAGAACTACAGGTGTCAGCACAGACTTGATAATTCCATCCAGACTTTTAGGACCCGCCCCCTCCCTCTCTATTGTTCTCCTTGCACACATTCTTGCGAGAGGAAAGCTTTCAGGAAGGCGCTGATTAATAAAACAAGTCAACTGTAGACTGGTGACATAGGGCAGGGAGGGTCCTGAAGGCAGTGAAAGCAGCAGTCAATAATCAAGCGACATGTTTGCCACCAAAGGCCTCTACAGTTTTCAAAGAGCAGAGATGTCACCCTGAGGACTAGGGTGTGCCTGACCCATCCCATGGTCATTTGCATAGTCTCATCAGTATGCAAAAACTGGCCAATGACTAGGGAAGATGGGAGAGGAATGGATGCATTCAAATTGTGGTGTTGAGGAAGAATATTGGCTACCCCATCCATAGGCTGCCGGCAGAAAGAACGTGTCAATCCTAGAAGAATTATAACCAGAATGTTCCCTAAAAGAGAGGCTGGAGAGACGGCAACTCCCTGGCTTTGGACTCCTCATCAAGAACGACCAATAGCTGTTTGGTGAAGCAGATAGAAACTCTCAACCAGATGTATTGACACAATCGCCCAAACAGTGGCCTGGGACATGCCAGTGATCGTGAGGATGGTATACAACTGCTCGGTTACATAGAAAATGGAGAAGAGCCAATTTGATGACAACTAGCAACAACTGGTAAGGTCAGGGAGACAGGAGCTTCAGTCTAGTGCTCTCTGCCCCTTGTTTTCATCACTCATTTAGTATGTCTTACTTCTACGGGTGGAGTCCAGGTCTAGGTCAAGTTGGATTGCAATGACAGCGGCAATGATGAATTGAAACATGTCTCCACCAGAACATGTTTGGCAAAAGGAAACCTTGGACAATGTCTGACAGTGCTGTTGGGTAAGCATTGACTGTTAATTGCTAGCTTGTTGGTTCAAACCCACCCTTTGATCCTCGGGAGAAAGATGAGGCTGTCTTTTCCTATAAGGAGCCCTAGCTACCCTATACACTGCCATCTAATAGATTCAGACTCAGAGTGACCCTATAGGACAGGGGAGAACTGCCCTGGTGATTTCCAAGACTATAACTCTTGACTGCAGTAGAAAGCCTTATATTTCTCCTGAGGAGCTGGTGGCGATTTCGAACTGCCAACCTTGTGGCAATAACCCAACGTGTAGTCACTGTGTCATATATAGATATATTTCAACATCTTGTAACAATATCTCATGTATACATATATTTCAACTTCCTGTATCAATATCTCACATCTTCAAGGTAGGTTTCATTGGGCAAGCTGTGAAACTGACAGCCTCACTCAGAGCTAAGCAGGTTCTTAGGGAGGGGGGGAGGGGGCATCAACACTGGAGAGAGGAGGTCCTTTTTTGTGGCTAGTGAACCGAAGCAGGGAAGCTCTTCCACATCCACTAACCATAGAACAGCCGCTACAACAAATAAGTCTCTCACCCCAAACACCAAGGGTGCCACTAAGTTTGAGACAGCCACCAGCTCCGAAGCTCTGCCCTTAGCTTCACAAGCAGCATCCAACTAGCCTTCTCTGGACTGTGGGTTTTCCTCTGCAAAGGTGTGGGGTAAGTGCCTGTGCACACGAGGCTGGAGGCAGGGTTAGGCAGGATCAGAACACTATGCACCACATACTGGGCACTGACGCTGAGGCTGGCCGAGCACTGTTACATGAGCTTGATGTACACTACTCCCTTTAAGCCATACAGCCACCCTTGGAAGTCAGTCTTCTAGGATCCCTATTTTCCAGATGAGAGATCTGAGGCTAAGAAAAGTTCCGGAATGGGTTTGCCGTCCAAGGAGCTCCAAGTGGACTAGACTGCAGGGAGTTTGACTTAGCCAGAAGAAGGTGGTTCTTAGCTGTCACTGAATCAACTCCAACTCATGACGACCTTGTGCACAACCGAACAGAGTACGGCCTGCTCCCGCATCACCCTCACAACCGCGGCACCGACCAACCCATCAGTGTGCCTGGTACACCTCCCGGAGGGTTTCCTCCATTGACTTCACGGACACTCATGATGTCCTCCCCCAGCAAGCGGCCCTTCCTGAGGACGTGTGCAAAGTAACAGTGTGCTGCTCTTCCCTGTGAGGGCTAACTGGCTACGTTACCGAAGTAGCTCACCAGGTCTCACTTCCTATACTATCTTACTCCAGAAGCTCTGCTGAAGCCTGTCCGCCTTGGGTGACCCTGGTGGTATTTGAGATAGTAGCAGCTCAGCTTCCAGCAGCACAGCCACAGGCAAACCACCGCAGGACCATAAACTGTTACCTGGTGGCAGGTCGACATGGCAGGTGCGTGAACCCCCCAGAGAAGTACATGAGGTTCTAGCACATGCCACGGAAGGAGGAGAATGCATCAGAGTTAGAGACTCACATGGCCACATCCAGCGGGTCAGGAATATGTTTCACCTACAAGACACCTCTTGCTGCTGTCTCAGCGGCATCAGCTGCAGTTCCGGGCTCTTGGACGCAAACCTTGGTTCCCACAGGCAGCCCCACTGTTAACTGCCCTCCAACGGGGCCTGCGGCATGGCACACAGGAAAGGGAAGAGCCTTTCTCCCCGTTCAGATTCATTACATTCCGTTAACCCAGAACTTGTTTTGTGCAAAGCTGCAGAACGGGAAGAGACGCAGAAAGCATGTGATGTGTTTAAATATGCAGTGCAATGTGCTGACCAGTGAGGTTTGCTTATTAAAATCTGTATGTGGGGTGAAGCTCAATTGAGCTTATGTCAGCTGGTTTATGGAGAGGACCCGTTTTCCAGACCTGTTTGTCTTCTTTACCAAGCTGACAGGCGACACTCTGGAGAATGCATTAGGCCCAAAACATCTGTATTACCGAAAATCAACAATAGAGAACAACCGTTCCAAATGGAGTTAGTACTTGGAAAGCCTCTTATCTGTCAATAGATTCGATGGCTGTTTTTATCTAAAGAGGGAACCGAGAGGAGACAACAGCCAATGAAAGGAGAGCAGAAACCTGCCGGCTCTTTTCTACCCACCTGTACTGTATGTCCGAGAGGCCATGGGGTGGTTTCGGTCGTTGCTTGGTGGGTTTTGAATTCCTGACTAGCAAAAGAGTCTGAGAATGATTTCATCCCAAATCTGAGTACTCAGGACTGATTTCCGTCTCCTGTGTCTGTTTGTTCTGCACTAATACCATGCATTGGACTGAGGCAAGGGGCTCCCTGTGATGGAGAACTGGACCCTCTACCTATCTTCCTATGCAGACATTCTGCAGGGTCACGGCCACACCTGGATCCGATGGGCTTGTTGGGGAGGGACTGCAAGTGAGCTGGTGCTTTCCTCCAGATAATACTGTTGTTATGAGGGGCTGACGAGTTAGTTCTGACCCATAACGACCCGATGCAAAAGAACAGAACACCACTCGGTCCTGCAGCATCCTCAGAATTGTTCTTATGTTTGAGCCCATCGTGGCAGCCATGGTGTCAGTCCATCCTGAGGGGGGCTGGCCTTCCCAAGCATGCTGTCCTTCTCCAGGGACAGAGCTCTCCTGATAGCATGGCAAAAGTACTTGAGACCAAGTCTTCCAAACTTGTTTCTAGGGAGCCCTCTGGCTCTGCTTCTTCCCGGACAGATCTGTTTGTCCTCTTGGCAGTTCATGGTGTTCAGTACTATTCTTCTCCAGCGCCACAATGCACACGCTTCGGTTCTTCTGCCTTCCTTATTCCTTAATGTTCAACTTCCACATACATAGGAGGCAATCAAAATACCATAACTTGGATTATATAGCGTTATTAATAATAGTAATAAATTGATGACATTTATCAGGCATTTAATATTGCCACGTATTTGACATTCACTGTTTGTTTTAATGCTTATTTCTCTCTGAGTTAGGTACTATTATCATTTTTCTCTTTCCTTTTTGGAAGTATCACATCTACCTGAGGTCCCTGGGTGATATGGCTGGTTTGAACCCACCCAGGTGGCATAGTGGTTATTCATTGGGCTGCTAACCTCAAGATCAGCAGTTCGAAGCCGCCATCCATTCCTTTCTACTCCCATAAAGAGTTACAGTCTCAGAAACCCGCAGGGGCAGCTCTACCCTGCCCTCTAGGGTTGCTATGAGTCAGCATTGACTCAATGGCAGTTTGTTTTTAGGGTGGTACCACAGAAGAAAGACCTGGCATTCTATTTTCATAACGATTACAGCCAAGACAACCCTGTGAAGCACAGGTCTTCACTGTGTAATACATGGTGTACCATGAGTTCCAGATCAACCCACCAGTAATAGGTTTGTTTATTTGGGGGCAGGGGGTGGGAGAGGTGTTTAACCTACAAGTACATATGGAAAAATATACAAATTGAAAGTGTGGAGTTCAATGAATTCTCACAAACTGAACATACCCGGGTAACCACCACCACCCTTCAAAAGAACCAGACCACCCTTCGTTCTCTCCCGGCCTCTCAGTGGGAACCACCCTCCCAAACTAGTCACACAGATTAGTTTGGCTAAGTTTCAAACGTCTTACACAAGTAGATAGCTTCGTGCAGTACACATCCTTTTGCGTCGGGCTTCTTCCTTTCCGTAGTGTGCTTGTGAGATTCATCCATACTCTCACGGCTGTAGAATATTCCGTGATGTGAATAGTTATTTTCATTTTGCTATTGATAGGTAATATGCCCATCTTAAGGTTGAAGATACTGAGACTCAAGGGGTTGACTTACCCAAGTTCATAAATGGTGGATCTGGATTCCTTATCAGGTTGGTCTGACTTCAAATATGGCTCCAGGCTACATGGCCTTTAGTAACAGCTAGCTTTCCATGGTCCTTTACCTGAGCTTCCATTTAAATAACCTTTGAGGATGGTGGGGAGAAAATATTTGAGTGATGTGATAAGCATTCAAGTCCACCCACTTCCACAGAGACCACTGTCTCTCACTCTCTCCCCTTTCTATTACCCTGGTTCAAGCTTCTAGTAGCCCTACCAGGATCCCAACCATTGTGGGACTGCACTGAGTAATAGAGACTGGAAACACACCACTGTTGCTTACACCTCAAGAAGATGTTGAGTGTAAGACACACACTTAGAGCATCAGTCACTGAAGAGGTGAAGGCTTCAGTTGGTGCACAATTGAGAAGGAATGAGGTGCATTCAAATGAATGCATTTCTGAGCACACCCTAACTTGTACTTACTGGCCCTCCGTCCTTCTTATATATGTCTCCTACTGGTAGCTTGTTACGTCCTTGTCTGATCATTCCTGTGTGTGAGCCTCTACTTGACACATTCGGTGAGCTGACCCACCGTGGGTAGTCGCATTCTACTTGTGGCTGTTGGGCATCTGATTCATGATGATCCCCTGGCCCTTAGAAGACAGTGCTGCTCCGTCCTGCGTCATCTTTCAAAGGCACTGCTCCGCTCGTGGCCATGGCTGTAAACACTGTGCTTTCCGAGTGTCTTCCTCTGATCGAGTGGACGTATCCTCCAGCACTACAGTGCGTAATATTGTGTTGTGATCTGCAGGGGGCTCGTTGGGATTGGGTCACTAGGCCTTTCTTCTTAGTCTGTCATAGTTGGAAAGCCCCACGGGAACCTGTCTACTATGGGTAACCCTGTAGGTTTTTAAAATACTGGTGGCGTAGCTTCCAACGTGACAACCACACGTAAGCCATCACAGCACGACAAACTGTTGGCAACCGTGGTGCATCCTACTTAGCATTCTGACTTTTGACATGTTTTTTTGTGAAAGGAAAAGGAAGAAGCAAAGAAAAATAACATTTCAGGAATCACTTGAAGTTGAATGTTCTACCCTTCCTAATGGTTTGTTCTCTTCAAACGAACAGATAACAGAGAGATGCCCCTTAGCCTCTTTGCCCACATTCTGGGTCCTCCCCCACCCCCCTCACTAGAAATGACTACGGTGAGCCAGATGGGGGAACCAACTCCAGAGGAACTTACAGGACTGCTTTAGGAGGGCTTTCTGCTCAGTTCTCCATCCCGTCGAACTCACTGCTGTTTACTGCACGCAGACTCAGAATTAGCCGGGATAAATGCTTCCTCCTTTATGAGGCCAATTTACAACGGGTCCTGCAGAAAATGCACAATGTTTGTGGGCCAGTGAGCACCCCCGGTTAAGAAACCCCTAGAGCAACTGAGGCATGCACTAATCATTTTTATTTACGGAAACACCATCGTGTTTCCAAGTGCTACACACCAGATGCAACCCATCTTGGTCTATAGAGTCTCTAGAGCCTTATCGCCTCTTCCCCACCCGCCCTTACAGAGAAAAGGGGCTACTACTACTACTGGCCACCTATCAGGTCCATGTTCTTCTCTCTTCAGAGCACCTGGTTCTGCTCTCCCAGAATCTCCTGGGACTGCACCTGGATGCTTGGCTTCCACCACATAGCACCACCAGTTGCCACCAGGTTGACTGACTCAGGGTGGCCCCAGGTGTTTCAGTTGCCCTCTGCTCCATAGGACTTTCAGTGGCTAATTTGTCAGAAGGCCTTTCCTTCCAAGATTTCTCTGGGTGGACTTGAACCCCCAATGTCTTGGCTATCATTAGAACACTAATCATTTTCACACACACCCCTGGGGACGCCTCCAACCAAAGAAGAGTTATTGGAAATGAAAAGATGAGCTTGGCATGGTCCCAGGTCCAGCTTATCTGTGGCCTTCTAGTACGTCATCAGCCTGAGGAATGGTGTTTGGGCTGTCAAGGTCTCCTGGGGTCAGAGGAGTCAGCTGCACCAGTTTAACACCCACTCTCGACTTCTAGATTGGCAACTCTGCACACCTGAGCCTCTCGTTTGCTTCTCTTTCTCTGTTGGTGCTACGGCACCTCCTTCCCACCTCGACTCTGCCTGGGGAAGGAACGTTTGAGCTCTCACTCAGTGCCCAGCTGCTGCGACAGGTGCTTCTCACTCACATCCGAAGAGAACAGCATCTTGTTTCCATTTGCTTTCCATGATTTGATGAAAGACGGGAGGGGGTCATTTCTCCCTGCACCGCAACTTCTCAGTAGCTCACCGGAGTTGTCGCTGACATCTCAACTTGATGCCTCGGCTTCCTGAAGGCACAGACTCCTCTTACGGGGCTTCTACCTTTGATGCTGCTGTCTGGCCCTTCGGGATGGCACCGCTTGACTGCATAGGGTTTTAGCCCATTCTTCCCTCCTGGTGGATTCAAGAACTCAGGAGATTTCACCTGTGCTTAACTCAGAAAAGGGATTTGAGAACCAGGATTTGAGGTTCACTTTCCTGCATTGAAAAAAAACAACTCTGGTTTTGTCCCCAGTTCTATTTTATTTTTTTTTATTTTTTTAAATCATTTTATTGGGGGCTCGTACAACTCTTATCACAATCCATACATCCATCGTGTCAAGCACATCTGTACATATGCTGCCATCATCATTCTCAAAACATTTTCTTTCTACTTAAACCCTTGGTATCAGCTTCTCATTGTCCCTCTCCCTCCCTCTCCACCTCAGTCATGAGCCCTTGATAATTTATGAATTATTATTATTGTTTCATGTCTTTTTTTTTCATCTCTTCTATTTTATATGGGGTCTTTTCCATCCAATGAACTTTTAATCCCAAGAAGTTACTCCATCACCTCCAAATCTCACACAATTTCCATGTGAAAGCCAAAGGAGAACGTGGAAAGCAGCACCCTGGAATGAAAGGAAAGGATGTGTTATATCGCAATGACTTCTCATGGTGCGTTTAAAATGGAATGCTAGATGCATTTCTTTAAAATTATAAAGCTTGAGGGTTTTCTTCTGCAAGCTTTAAAGCGATGGATGGATGGGTAGAGGGATGGATAGATGAATGGATCATTGGTTAGGGAACTTCAAAACCATTTGCAATATCTGGTTTAGTCTTTCCATAGAAGGGAGAATTCTCCAGTAATAACGCAAGTGCTTGGGGAAATTGTTACTCAATTTAATAGATTATTCGAAATTATTTTAATATGGAAATCTACTATTTATAGCACTATTTGCTAACAGACCTAATTACTACATCCAATTAACTGATTTCACAAAAACCTTTGGGAGAAAGAAAGCAGTGACAGCGCCCAGTGCTATGACTCCATCTAGCTTAGGCAAATCTTAAACTGTACGGAAAGTCAAAGCTAAAGAGAAGCATCTACTTCTTAACCTAATTAATTTCAACTTACTAAATAGCCTCGCTGTCCTTGTCCACATCCAAATATAAATGCACCTTTTCTAGTTTGTGGATAAGATGCCAAAAAATTTAATACATGTGTTCAAAATATGCTGATAGCTATTTTTGTAATTTATTCATACAATCAATCTTTCTGAACTGCTTACTATGTGATGGCCATGAAACTAAAGAGACGAATGAGTTTGGGATCCTAAGAAACGTGTGGTCTAGTAGGGGCTCCGGTGAAGTCAGAAAGCAGATACATACAGTATGTAGGTGTTGGCAAGGATGTGAAAAAATGGGAAGCTTTACCCATTCCTGATGGCATGGAAAATAGGACAGCTATTTTGAAAACATGTTCACAGTTCCTCAAAAAGTGAAATCCAGAATGCCCAGCAATTTCTCTCCTGGGTCTACAGCCAGCAGGAGCACCCAGAAACCCACACCACGGATCCACACCACGCTGCTTACGATGCCCAGCAGTTAGACACAACCTAGATGCCTGGCCACAGATCACTGGATAAGCAAAATACGTATACAGACAATGGAATACCACTCAACTGTACAGAGAAATGGAATGCTGATACACGCTGCAATCTGGACGAATCCTGGAAATGTTGTTGATGTTGTTGTTGTTGTTGTTGTTGTTGTTGTTGTTGTTGTTAGGGGCCATTGAGTTGGTTCTGACCCATTGTGACCCCATGCACAACAAAACCGAACACAGCCCCATCCCAATGCATGTTTACCCGGTTCCTATGCTGGGCCCTATGACTGCAGCCACAGTATCAATCCGTGTCCTTGAGCGCCCTCTTCTCCTTCACTGCCCTCTGCCCCTACCTACTATGATCTCCTTGTCCAGGAACCCGTCTCTCCTGACAACTTGTCCAAAGTATGTCAGGCAAAGTCTCACCATCCTTGCCTCTAAGGAGCACACTGGACATATTTCTTCCAAGACAGATAGGTTTGTCCTTTCAGCAGTCCATAGTACTTTGAATATTTCTTCTCTAGCACCACAATCCAAATGCATCCATTCTTCTTTTGGAAACGTTATGCTTAGTGAAATAAGTCTGTCATAGCAGGGCAGACATCGCATGAAATAGGCAAACGGAGAGCATGGATAACGAGAGCGTGAAGCCATGGGTGATGCCAACAGTTAGTTAAGTGCTGGGCTCCTCCCTGAAAGGTTGGTGGCTTTTTTACCTTTTTAAAATCATTTTATTGGGGGCTCATACAACTCATCACAATCCAAACATCCATCCATTGTGTCAAGCACATTTGTACATTTGCTGTCATCCTCATTCTCAAAATAGTTTATTTCTACTTGAGCCCTTGGTATCCGCTCCTCATTTTTCTCCTCCCTCACCAACACTTGATGATTTATAAATTGTTATTATTTTGTCATATCTTACACTGTCCGATGTCTCCCTTCACCCACTTTTCTGTTGTCTATCCCCCAGGGAGGAGGTTATATGTAGATCCTTGTAGTTGGTTTCCCCTTTCTACCCCACCTTCCCCTGACCCTCCTGGTATCGCTACTCTCATCATTGGTCCTGAGGGGTTCAGCTGTCCTGGGTTCCCTGTGTTTCTAGCTCTTGTCTGTACCAGTATGCATGCTCTGGTATTGCAAGATTTGTAAGGTAGAATTGGGATCATGAAATTGGGGTAGAAGGTTGGTGGTTTGAATCCACCTAGGGGTGCTTCAAAAGATAGGCTTGATGATCCCCAAAGGTCACAACCATGAAAGCACTACACAGCAGTTCCACTTAGTGCCCATGGTGTCGTCCTGGGCCGGAAGGGACTCAACACCAACCAACAAGGTAACAGCAACCACAGGGGCGTGAGCACGGGCAGAGGGGATCACCCATCAGGGGCATTGAGTGTCTGGTGGCGTGAGAGCCTAATGTGTAAATGAGTAATGGTGACTGGCAGCTGCACAGGGCAGCGAGTGTAACCATTGTCATTGCAATATACGGGTAAAAAAAAGTTGAAATTGCAAATGTTTCCTGGTATATGTTTTGACACAATAACACAATTTTAAGGATAGTGACAAGATATAGATAGGCATCTATAAGCAGGTCACTTAACCCGGCCCCGGAGAGTAGAACAACTCAAGCTGCTTAATAATCTAAGAGAAAGGTTAAAGAGGTTAGAGCCAGGGCAGTGGGAGAGACGGAGAAGTCAGGTCAGACTAGATAACTGAAGGAGAGACGGTCCACTGGGACATGGTGACAGCTATCTACGTTGGGTCTGGTGTGTCCTGTACTGGGCGGGGAGGAGGAGTTGGCTCGAAGGTGATTCATTTCACACCATGAATAATAATACTCTAAACGGGGTGTTTGCATCTCTCCCATTTGCATGCAAAGTAGACTTGCTTACAGCTGGGTGAACATCGCTTGTACAGTAGCTTTGACTCAGTGGACTCTTTACAAACGGTCTGATGGACATCCTTCCCACCCATTAGCCTTTTCTAGGGTCTTCCCCTGACTGAGATGTCTCCTTCGACTAGCTCAGACACGATTTAGGCTGAAATTCTTGCACCTTGGGTCCTTCTAAGCAGGAATTAGAGGCTGTTTGAAAATTCATAACATAATATAATAAAGAAGGGAACCCAGGGTGAGCAATTAATAATTTGTTCATATGTCGATAAGACAAGATTTACATAGCCACTTCTGTGGGTGCGGTATTGGAGATTTTCCGTAATGCAGTATAGCCCTGCTCTTCAGTCTATCACGTAGTAGGAAAGACAAATAACATGTGATAGGTGACATAAGAAAGGATGAACAAATGCCTGGGAGCGCAAGGCAGAGAGAAAGAGGGACCTGGAGAAAGTGTTCAGGCAGAAGGCGGTGCTGAGGTTGGACCTGGAAAAATGAAAAGGAATTTTGGGTAGAGGGGCATTTGTGGTTCAATGATAGAATTCGTACCTGGCAGGTAGGAGACCTGGGTCTGGTTCCTGGTCAATGTGCCTCACATGTAGCCACCACTCATCTGTCAGTGAAAACCTCCCTATTGTTATGATGCTGAACAGATTTCAGCAGCACTTCCAGAGTACCATGGACTAGTAAGAAAGACTTGGCGGTTTGCCTCTGAAAATCAGCCATGGAAAACACTATGTATTACAACGTCCCACTTCACAACCAGTCCTGGCATGGTATGGGACCAGACAATGCTTCATTCACTTGTGCAGACTCCCCATGAGTGAGGAACCCACTCAGCAGTGGTTAACCACCACCAAAGCTCAGGCAGAGGTGTTGTTATTGAGGCTTTTGGGGGGGTGCCATCCAGTGGGTTCCAATTCAGAACCAACCATTGCCTGTCCCTTTGCCACCTCACAACAGCAGGTATGTTCCAGCCTCATGTTGCAGTGCCATTGTGTCCATCTGTCTTAGTGAGGGCCTTCCTTCTCTTTTATTTATTTTTCCTGGATCCTCTATTTTATCAAGTATGTTGTCTTTTTCCTGATGAAGCCAAAGAACGTGAAATTAAGTTTCTCCACACTTGCTTCTAAGGAGCATTCTGATAACATGGCTTCTAAAAAGCATTCTGGCTGTATTTCTTTCAGGACAGAATTGTTTGTTCTATAGCAGTCCACGGTGTATTCAATATTCTTTACCAACATGATCATTCAAATCCACTAACTCTTCTTGGGTCTTCTTTATTCCTTGTCTACTTTTCACATGCATATGAGCCTATGTAAAAGATCGTGGTTTGGGTATGTTAAAGTCTTCACACCTTAAGTCTTCCAAGTGGTATCTTTACGGCGTTAGTACTTTAAAGAGCTCTTCTGCAGCAGATTTTCCCAATGCCATACATGGTTTGCTTCCCTGGGCACTGATTGTGAATCCAAATAAAACGAAATACTTGCATACTTACATCTTTCCTCCATTTGTCACAAGGTGGCTTATTGGTCTGGTTGTGAAGGGTTTTGTCTTCTTTATGTTGGAGTGCAATCCATACTGAAGGCTGTAGTCTTGGATCTTCATCGGCAAGGGCTTCAAATTCTCTTCACCTTCAGCAAGCAAGGTTGTGTCCACCGCATATCTCAAGTGGTTAACAAGTCTTCCTCCAATGCTGTTATAGCTACTTCTTCAGGTAGTTCAGCTTCTTGGATGATTTGTTCAGTGTACAGATTGAGTAAATATGATTAATGGATGTAACCCTGGCACACACTTTCCCTTATTTCAAACCATGAGCACCCCCTTCTTCTGTTTGAACAACAGCCTCTTGGGCTATGTACAGGTTCCACATAAGCACAATTAATGAAATGTACTAAATTTCCTATTTTTTGAGATGCTATCCATTATTTGTTATGAGCCACATTGTCAAATGCCTTTGTATAGGCAATAGAACACAGGTAATGCTCTTCCTGGTAGTCTCTGCGTTCAGTCAAACTCTCTCTGACATCAACAATGATGCCATTTCTTTCACAATTTCTGGCAGCTCCCTGTTAATGGACTGTTAGGGTCCATGTTTTACTTTTCTTCAGCAAACATTTTATTTGCATATGAGTGTTCAATCATTTCTGCATTCTGTCGGAAGATCACCTTTCTTTGGAGTGAGCTCAGATGTGGTTCTCTTCCCGTCCGTTGGCCAAGTAGTTGTCTTCAGACTTTCTTGGCCTGGACAAGCGTGTAATTCAGATGCTGTAACTGTGTTGAAGCACGTAATTAGTATTCTATGCGCTGCTGGAGCCTTGCTTTACACTAGTGCCTCAGTGCAGCTTGGATTTCTTCCTTCGATGCCATGGGCTCTTTATCGTATGCTACCTCCTGAACTTGCTGGACAAGATGAATTCTTTGGGGTACAATGACTTTGCATATCCCTTCACCCTCTTTTGATGTTTCCTGTGTTATTCAATATTTTGCCCATAAGATTCTTCAATATTTCGACTCAAGGCTGGCTTTTATTTTTCTTCAATTCTTTTAGCCTGAGAAACGCCAAGCATCATCTACCCTTTGGGTTTTCTAACACCAGGTCTTCACACATTTCATTATTGAGTCCTTTTACTTTGTCCTTTTACTTCATCTTTTTTTTTTAACTCACTTTAGCTACTCTATGTTCAAGAGCAAGTTCCAGTCTCTTTTGCTAATCAATTATGGTTTTACCTTTCCTTCTCGGCTTCATAATGACCTTTGGCTTTCTTCTTGTATGACGTCATCCCCCAACTTGTCTGGTCATATGTGTGTAATGCATGAAATCTAACCTTGAGATGGTCTCTAAATGCAATAGGATATGCTCAAGGTCATACTTCGTTCCCCTGGGCTTCTTTGATTGTCTTCAGCTTCGACTTACACTTGCATATCAGTAGCCGATGTTCTGGCTGCTGGTGTTGAGCTCCTTTGTTGTCCCTTCCACAGTGAAGTTGGTTTCGGTCTTGTGTCCTCCATCAGGTGCGGTCCATACGCACAGTGACTGTAAGGTATTTTCCATGAACCAGTCATGCATCTTGTAGAATCCGATCACGCAATCTCTGGTATCGTTTTTTATCACCAAAGGTATATGTTCCAGTTGCCGGTCCTTCTTTGTTTCTACTTTTGCATTCAATCACCAGCAATTATCGATGCATAATGATTCCCGGTTTGATTCATTTCAGACAGCAGAGGTTGGTACGAGACCTTCCATTTCATCATCTAAGTGGTTAGTGCATAAGAGTCTGAAGAACAGTGATGTTAACTGGTCTTCCGCGTAGACATATGGGTGTCATCTTATCACTGACAGTGTTGCACTTCAGGCTAGATCTTGAAAAGTTCTTGTTGACGTTGAATGCAATCCCATTCCTCTCCAATTTGCCATCCAGCATAACAGACCACATGACTGTCAGCTCCATCATGCCTCCGCCACAGATCTGCCAGTGTTCCATGTTGTCTTCGAAGACTTTCAATGTCCCTAGATTCACACAGGGTATAGTCCATGTTCTCATTATTAATGAATGCTTGCAGCTGTTTCTTCTCATTCTCAATTGTGCCCAAAATAGCAACCTAAAAAAGATTATTTTGTGGTTCTGATAATAAAAAGGTGGGAGAAAGATTATGTACAACTAGCTACTGTTGATTTCTCAAACTCGGGCAAATTTTGTCCTTGTTATTATTCTGAGCTGCCTAGTCCATTTTTGAGCTGAGGCAATGCATGCATGGATGGGTAGGAAACTTAGCCCTACTGAGGCTTAGTTGATGCCCACTCTCCCAGAGAGGCAGAAATCTTATTTCTGTTAAGTCCAGAGAGACTCTAGTTCCCCAGGTAGAACAGTTACGTAAAGATAGATTGGCTCTGACTCATAATGACCATACAGGGCAAGATAGAACTGTCCCTGTGGATTTCCAGGACTGTAAATCTTTATGGGATCCGAAAGCCTGGTGGTTTCAAACTGCTGACCTTGTGGTCAACAACTCAATGCACAACCGCTCCACCACCAAGGCTCCTCTCTAAAATACTTAGATAAGACCATGACTAAAGAAAACTTTCCCCATTAGTCATTAGCAAATAGAAGTATAGCAGGTTCTAATCCCTCCCTCCAAAAGCACAGGTTCTAGGTGCTTCGATGTACTACAATTGTCTCCTCCTTCTCTCCCTAGATGATAATGGGCACAAGGTAAAATATGTGCTCTAATGGTTCAGTTGATTGTCCTCCAAAGAAACTCGTAGTGGGGTCAAGAAGGAAGGGAAGCCCCCCTGCCCTGGTAAATCTAGAATAGCCTGAACAAGGGGCAACAAATGATGTCCATTTCCCAGAGAGGACCTTCCACTTTCATGACCTCCTTTGACCTTTTATTGCTCCTTTTCCTACCTGCTCAATCAATATGCTAGTTGGGCCACAGGCACGGCTAGCGGATTAGTATTTAACCCTAGGAGGCTATGACTGCCCCTTTGGGAGCCCAGAGATAATAGCCTGACTCTTTGAGATGGAGGCAGCATCCCTGCCCATGCTCTCTGATCTACCAGCCCTGTCAGCCCCTTGGGACCCTTGAGGGGTCCTGGCCTCTGCCCTGCGTAAACAGAGTTACAAAGTTATTTAGCTCTACTGACAAGTACACCGAAGCACCTGGTTCAACTCCAGCACTCAGTTCAAAGATACTCAGCCTCTCACTGCGGTGCAGATTGACAAATCTAACTCCATCTACAAGTGCCCACAGGCATCCCACATGACTTTCTTGCTTCCTGTGATGCTTCAGGCCATCTTGGGCCCACCTCCTGTTGCTCCTGCCACTGCTTCTCACATTGCTGGAAGATGATTCCCCTGAATTAGAAAACACTCAAAATCTGAGGAGGCTTCCAAAAAATGGGTAGGAAAAGACCGTGATCTTTTAATTACATTTCCCCATAAGGTTTTTGAAGTTCTTATCCCCACTTACCCTGGTTTCAATAACAGGTTGATTCGACCACCACGCAGGACCAAGAGACATTTCCTTCTTTTGTATGTGAGTCACATGAACTGCAGCCTACTTGACGGAAACTGACAACATGATGGTAGAGCAGGCAGAATTTACAGCTTGACTTTAAAATACATACCTGAAAGTTTATTTGGAAGGCCTGCTGACTCTCTGTAGACCCTCTGGGGACACAGCCACCTTCATCTGGCCTCAGGACAGTTTGACAAGTGTTGGGGGCCATTTATGAGCCTGCTCTTCTCAAAGAAATGTATCCCGTCTCTTAATACAAATGTAGGTAGCTTCCATGGGAAATTTAGAAGTAAGCCATTTGCTTAAAGCCAGAAATTTTCTATGTAGAGAATTATTATCCCCTAATTTCTCCTTTCCTACAAGTTTTAATAGATCGGAGCTGCTTATCTCAGGATCAAGTTGAAATACGCCAGATTGAGAAAGTCTTAAATCCTGTCTGAAGCAAGATGGGATATATAAATATAGTCGATTGTGAAAACACACCTGCTATCTGTCCCCCTCCAAAAAAGAGCCTGAATTCATTTTTTTTAAGCCCTGCAGCCACCTCTGACTGAGCTCAATAAAAACCTCCACTGCCCAAGTGATGAAATCAGATTAGCATGCTCGGGCTCTGATGTTCCGTGCTGAGGGAATTGCAAGGAGCGGATGATGTGGGAGTTGGGCTATTTGCATTTCTCAGTGACATCCTCTAATGAGCTGACAATGCAGAACACCAGGCTGCTGTCTGGGAGAAATGAAAACAATACAGTGGTCATTTCCCAGGTTATCACGCTGATGACACCCCAGAAGCTGCCTTCTCCTTGCCTTTGATTAAACTACTTGGGACCCGTCTGCCCGAGCAATTGGGAACGAGAGCCCACAAGGGAAAGAGACTGGAGAGAGCTCCGGGGGGAGCAGGAATTGAGTAGGGGGGGCAGCGCTAAGGGGAGAAACTGCATTTTTAAAAGTCAAAGACTAAAAAATAAAAATCTTAAGGCAGAGAGGTCAAGGGTAGCTGGCCTTGGTGTTCTTGGCAAAGGGATGCCCATTCCCAAATGTCTTTGTAGATGCTCAGTTTGCCCCGACCTGCGGAAACCTGATGCACAATGGAACGAAATGCTTCCTGTTCTGACGTGCTGCCCCCACCCCCCATGATGGCTGCAGATCCGACCACTGGGACCCATAGGGTTTTCACTGGCTGACTTTCAGAAGTAGATCACCAGGTCTTTCTTCCTAATCCATCTTAATCTGGAAAATCTGCTAGTAGCAGTTCAGTGTTGTAACATCACACACACTTCCACCGACACATGGGTGGTGGTTGCATAGGAAGGGCATTGACTGGGAATCAAACTTTGATCACCTACGTGGAAGGTGAGAATTCTACCATTGACTCACCCCTGCCATTTAAAACAAAACCTCCAGTACCAATGCAGTCAATTCCAGCTCATAGTGACCCAACAGAACAGAGTAGAACTGCCTATAAGGGTTTCCAAGAATGTAACTGTTTATGGGAGTCAAAAGCCTTGTCTTTCCCCTGAGGAGACACTGGTGGTTGAGAACTACTGACCTTGAGGGCTAGCAGCCCAGCATGTGACCATTATGCTACCAGGGCTCCTAGACGTGCACGCTGGACCGGTCAGCCCTGCTGAGCCCTCTCTGACTCTGCTAACCACCCACAGACTTGGGAGGCTGTCTCCTGGGGCCTGCCGCCTCCACTTGGCACCACCACCGGCCCCAAGGAAGAGGCTCTAGCAGTTTGAGCTCTCAACAAATTGGACAATGTTTACATGTTTGGCAAGTTCACCGTTAGGATTATTCTACTGCCCTTTTCTTGTTGCCAGCCCTCGTTAAGCTTCCTAAATGGATGATGATGACGCTCTGTAAGCCGTATGGGGAATCTCTGTCTTTGGTGATGTCTGTTCCCCAGAGGAAAAGGCCTCCTGCAGGAAGCCTTTGCTGGTCTCTCTGTCAGGTGCCTACATTCTTCTCCAACATCCGCAGTGATCATTGCTGATTAGGTCATTTCAAAAACGAGGAAGAAAAGGAAAGAAACACAATTTAGAACAAGTAGGAAACAGCCTTTGGGCTCTTGCTGAGTTAAGAGTTGGGACGAGAACAGTGACATTTCATTAGCTCTTGTCCCTAGTGAGAGGACCCAGAGGAGAGGAGAGGCTGGTGTGTTCTTGGTGGGTCATATGTAATATCTAGCACAGGGCAAAGGGGAAACAACAGGGGGAGGATCAGATACCCTCCAAGACCAACACTTGACCCGGGCCTTAAGCACAGCTAGCGTACGGAGGAAGGAAATCAGGTGGTCCCCACTAGGTAATCCTCTGGTTTGGGGGTGCCTATTTATCCTTCCTCCTTCATGAGAAAGGCAGATGTCTAGCATGGAACTCCAGCACTGCCATCATAAGAATACCACACATTGGCTAAATTATAAGAAAAGGAATTTATAGTCTAACTGTCCCAGAGGCTAGGAGGCTCAGCTCAGGCTGGTCCACCATGCTGATTTCTTCTGAGATTTGAAGGGAGAATCTTTTCCATGATGAGCCCCCAGGTTCTGGTGACTCCAGTCATCCCTTGATTTGAAGCCACAGTGTCACATGGCCTTCTGTCTGGTTTTGATCTCTCCACCCCTTCTCTTTCACAAAGATACCAGGGCTGTAGGATTAGGACCCACCCTATTCCATATGACTTCATGTTAGCAAAATTCAAAACCTCTTCAAAGACCCTAATTCCAAACAGGGGCATATTCACAGGTACAGAGCTTAAGACTTTGACACTTTGACATTTCTTGGGGGTGGGGTGGGGGTAGGCATCATTTGACCCATAGCAGCATTCAACAGTCATTTCTCCAGCTCCTCCTCCTCCTCCTCCTCTGCCTCTTTCTCTTCTTCCTGCTCCTCCTTCTCCTCTATTAGACTTTCCTGTGCATCATTGGACAGAAACTACATTCCCAAGAATCTTAGGCTACCCACTAGTCAAAGAAGAGTTTCACTGTTCATTATCAGCCTCGGGTAGGAGACAGGGCTTCCTTCGTGCCAACTCAGAGGGCAAAGGCTGCAGCTCACATGGAAAACCCGACTGCCTTTAAGAAGTGAGGCTGCCTCTAAGAATCACACACCATGGCGCTGCAGGGCTGAGCTTCTCCAGTCCAAGCCAATTCCAAAGACATGTGTAGTGTCAGGAGTTGTACAAGGGCTCGGGGATTTTAGAAGCTCCTCCCCTGAGAGCTCTTTGGCCAAAATGTAGCTAAAATTAGCCAATCTGTACAATAAGGACAATAATAACTATCCAGTTCATTTTCTTTCTGTGTGCACAGTGAAACAACACTTCGCAGCATCCTCTGCAGTGCTCAGAGGCACTGAGTGAGCTCTAGTTAAAGAAGCATGAAGAGAAGTTCTGAACACCAACCCTAGGCCTGTGGACCCTTCCCTTAATCTCCCATCTACTGTGCTGCCTGGGTAGCCAGATGGATGGAGAAAAGCCCCATGACTCAGAGTCCCTAGGGAAGAGGAGGAGTCTCTAAACAAAAAGATCCTGGGTTCTGGAAGACTATAAAGAGGAGAGGTCCCCGGCCGAGTTTCTGTCCAATGATGCACAGGAAATTCTAATAGAGGAGGAGGAGGAGGGAGAGGAGAAGGAGGCAGAGGAGGAGGGGGGATTTTAGGATTGCTTGTCCTGGCAGCTAAGATTATTTAGTCTGTCTAAAATCTCCATTGATTTCATTAACAAGTGGAATGACGTAAGACATCCAGAGTGTCTATTGACAAGAACTGCCAGAAGTCAAGCTGGATTCAGCAGAGGATGTGGAACACGGGTTATCATAAGGATCTTGGATAAAAGCAGAAAGTACCAGAAAGATATTTATCTGTGTTCTCTTGACTCAAAGGATGGCTTGAAGCCATTCACCTGTGTGGATCTTCAAAATATATGGACATTTAAAGAATGGGGTTTTTAGAATACTTCATTGTGCTCAGGTGGAATCTGTATATAGATCGAGATGAGGAAAAGCATGTGTGACGAGTGTATCCATTAACTAGAGTTATTTATTCTGTGTGCTGAGCAGGTAATCTCAAAAGCTGATTTATCCATGAAGAAGAATGCAGCATCAGGATTGGAGGTGGACTCCTGAACAACCTGCTGTATATAGGTGACGCAACCTTGCTTGATGAATGTGAGCAGGACTCGAAGCACTTACTGATGAAGATCAGAGAACACAGTCAGAATCAGACCACAACAAAAAGCAAGCAAGCATCCTCTCAGCCAGGCCAATCAGCAACCTCATGAGAACCAGAAAGGATCAAAATTGTCAAGGATTTCATTTTACTTGGATCCACAATCAGCGTCCATGGAAGCAGCAGTCAAGAAACCAACCTTGCTGTGTTGTGCACATCTGCTGCGAAAGACCTCTTCAAAGTGGTAAGGTGAGTCTAGGCCAAGCCAGTGGTATTTTCAGTTGTCTCACACATATGTGAAAGCTGGTCAATGAGTAGGAAAAACTGCAGGAGAGTTGATGGGGTTGGTAAAGAATCTTTGATCTACCAGGCACTGGTAGATCAAGAATGAAAGAAGTCCAGCCAGTACGTTCCTTAGAAGTGAAGATGGGATGATATATCTTTTGATAGCCAGGCACCATCAGCTTTCTTCACCACATCTGCTTATGTGATGTGTCGGGAAAGGCTTGGAGGTAAACAAGTGGCCATCTAGCTAAGAAGCAACAAAGCCCACATGGAAGAAGCCCACACTAGCCTGTGTGATCACGAGATGTTAATGTGATCAAGTATCAGGCATCAACGAACAAAAATTCATATCATTGTGAATAAGGGGGAGTGTGGAGTGGAGATCCAAAGCCCATCTATAGGCAACTGGACATCCCCTTGCAGAAGGGTCATGGGGAGGAGACGAGCCAGTCAGGGTGCAGTGTAGCAACAATGAAACACACAACTTTCCTTTACTTCTTAAATGCTTTCTCCCCCCACTATCATACTCCCAATTCTACCTTATAAATCTGGCTAGACCAGAGGATGTACACTGGTACAGATAGGAACTGGAAACACAGGGAATCCAGGGCGGATGCACCCCTCAGGACCAGTGGTGAGAGTGACAATACCAGGAGGTGGTGGGAGGGTGGGATGGAAAGAGGGAACCAATTACAAGAATCTACATATAAGCTCCTTCCTGGGGGGTGGACAATGGAAAAGTGGATGAAGGGAGACATTGGACAGCGTAAGATATAACAAAATAATAATTATTTATAAATTGTCAAGCTTTCATGAGGGAGAGAGGAGCAGGGAGGGAGGGGAAATTTTGAGGAGCAGATACCAAGGGCTCAAGCAGAAAGCAAAAGTTTTGAGAATGATGATGGCAACAAATGTACAAATGTGCTTGACACATGGATATATGTATGGATTGTGATTAGAGTTGAATGAGCCCCCAATAAAATAATTTTTAAAAAAAGAAGTGCAGATGGGACATTTAACCTGTTATGAGGAAGAAGCAGTCCCTGAAACAGGACGTCATGCTTGGAGAAGGAGAAGGTCAACTGAAAAGAGAAGACCCACAGTGATCTTGAACTATCAGAGTGGCTGCGGAGACTGAGGATGGCACAGGACCAAGCAGAATTTTGTTCCAAGCCAACAGGATGGCACCTAACAACAGAGTGCGTAGGCTGCGGGCACACAGCACTGGAAGTGGGTGGGACATACAGTAGGCGCTCAATAATTGTTACAAGAATGAAAGATGGTTGCTTTTCTTAGAACCCTAAAGGAACACAGCACTGGAAGTGGGTGGGACATACAGTAGGCGCTCAATAATTGTTACAAGAATGAAAGATGGTTGCTTTTCTTAGGCCCCTAAAGGAACCCGAGTGGTGGCATAGATTAAGCGTGCGTAAGGCTGACCACAAGGTCTACTGATCAAACTCTCCAGCGGCTCTGCTTCCATAAAGAGTACTGCCTGGGAAACTTTATGGGAATGGGGTATGCTCTACAAGATCCAGAATAGATGCGACAGCAATGGGTTCAATGATTTTTATTTTTGTATTGCCACAAACAAAATTAGCATTCATTACCACTCGTGAAGGGGGTCATAGATAGTGGGTAGGGAACTTGCAAGGCCTTGGTATTTCTTCCTCCCACTATCACTGTTCTTCTAAACAGAAGCCAGCTCCTCTGGCCACTCAACCTGCACTTCATAGACTCTGCCTCCCAGCCACCCCTCCCCAAGGCACGCTGGGCTAAACCACAAAGCAGAGCTGTCTGCCTGAGAGCCTCTCTTGATCATTCACATTACTGGCTGAGTGTACCTTCCCAGGGGGGTGGGAGAAGGTGGGCCGTTTCCTTTGGTTCAGCGACTGGTACCAAGTCCCCACTTTGGGAGGCGTTAGAAAGCTTTGGGAATACGCCAGGCCCTCCCCTTCCCAGCACTCACAGCTGCTGCAGGCCTTAATGGAAGAGAATCTGGTGTCATGATTTCCAGGCCTGCCACAAGCCCTTCTGCAGAAACTTCAGACTCTCAAAGGGGCTCAACGATAAATGAAGTATTAATCACCATCTCCAGATGAATGGACAAGAGTGGACATGTGTGTGATAGCCGAGCAGCACTGACTGGGAAGCGGATGCCCAGAACGAGGGGAGGTGCAGGTGAGACTGGGGAAAGGAGTCTGCAAGCTGCCCACAGAATACAGAGAGCCCTTGAAGCAGCCCAATTTGAAGGAACTTTAGTTGCTCAGTTATTGTTGATGTTCGTTGCCATGGAATTGATCCCAACTCACGGAAGACTTCATCCGTGCAGAGTAGAACTGCTGGGACGTTTTGGAAGCAGATTTTGGAAGCCACTTGTCAGGCCTGTCTTCCGCGGAGCTTTCAGCTCGTCACAAATCTGTCAATCAGGGATTACAACTTCACCGTAGATGCAGCAGTTTGGCCCTCCTTTCCTTCTGGTGGAGCAGAACCACGTGGCTGAGAAAGTCTGATCTTGTGAGATTTTTATAAATGACAAGATCCTGACCAGGTTTGACCAGGCTTACTGTCCTGAACTCGGGTCACCTGGAAGTTGCTGAAATGCTTCACACATCCCACCCTTCTGAAAAGGGTGCATGGTGAACACGATTAATACAAGGCAATTACTCTCTGTGTCCGGAAGGGTCACCCTGCTATCTGAGGTCTGTTAAGAGCCTTGTTAAAGATGAAATTATCTTGGATTGTCCATAAATGTTCCCCAAAATTAGGAGCCCAGGAGCAGATAGGTCCTGTTGAACAGGAAGCACTAAGTCATGGAGAGAACATGGACTTCTGGGTCCGGAACCTTGATTTCTAGAACTGGATGGCAGACTGTACACAAGACTGCCAGGCCATTCATCTGCCTTCCCTGCTGTAAAAGGAGGGCTGGGATTCATGGAGACGTGAGGCCAATTCCAGCACGAATCCCATGACTCCAGGGACAAAGCCTGTGGCGGTGAAATACCTACCTGGCGCTTTCTCTTGACATGCCTTTTCTCAGAAGACGCGAGCTTATCAAAGGTATGCCTGGAACTAACATTTGAGTGGTTCCCAGGAGCCTGCCTCTGGGGAAAGAAAGCACTTTAACTGGTCGACTCTTAATTCAGAAAGCAATCCTACTGTAGGGTGCCGGTTGTTTGGATTAGTTGCCACTGTGTAGGTCTGGCACAGGGTCCCTAATACACAGCATAACAAAGGTTGCTAGGCCCTGTGTGATCATCGCAGTGGTGGGTATCCTTGGCTCTATTGTTGCGGCTCCTGTGTATTGTGAGTGCCTTCCCACCGTGGACTCCTACGGCAGGCACCGGAACAGAAAAGGCTCTGTTACGAGCCATAGGGCTTTCACAGGTCAATCTTCAGTCGTAGAGCACCTGGTACAAAGTCCTCTAAGATTGACCCGAACCCCAACCCTCAGACCGTCTTTCCTCGGGGGTCACTTCTTGTCCTCTCTAACTGCACTGGCCCCTTCCCTTTCGCTCAGATAGGGCAGTGTCTCCTGCCTCCACCCCTGCTTTCCCTACAGACCTTTCCTTGGCCAGGACTGTGCCACTTAGCCACCCTAGGTGCAAAGGAGAGTAGGAAACCAAATTGTTTTTTAACCTATCGGTAGTGGAGAGCAATGTATCAGAGATGGAAATCTGGTTAGCCAACCAACAGTGTGGGCACATAGTGTTATTTTCATCTCCAATTTATGGATGAGAATGCTACTGTTGGCACCCTATCAGAGAGAGTTTCTCTGACCAATAAAAAGCAGGTCTGCCCCATCTTTCTGTGTCCCCCACCTTGATTTTTTTTTTCTTTTAGTTTCCTTCTCCTCCTCTGGAGTGAAGAATTATTTTAGACAAAGATTGGGGCTTTGCTTGTGGTCACTAAGGGTGACTTCTTGTTGAGGAGGGAAAATGCTGATCAAATGAAACGCAGAGAGGTGTGTTAAGGTTCCATGGGATTCCGATTGGGGAGCTGCATGGAGCCTAAGAGATGAAACCCAGCAGTTGAAGGCAGCATGGCTAAAAAATCCTCTCAGATATTTTCTACTTCCATAAAGAGTTAGTCTCAGAAACCCAGAGGGCAAGTTCAACCCTGTCCTGGAGGGTCACCGTGAGTTGGAAGCGACTGACGGACAGTGAACTGGGTTTGACCAAAAGAATAAACAAATCTCTCTTGGAAGAAGTACAGTCAGAATGCTCCTTAGAGGCAAGGGTGATGAGACGTCAGCTCATGTACTCTGGGACACGTTGTCAGGAAAGAACAGTCCCTAGAACAGAATACGCTGCTTGGGAAAGTCGGGGGTCAGGTACAAAGAGGAAGGCCCTTGACAACATTGACTGACATGGTGGCTGGAAGAACGGGCTCCAGCATAGGAACAGTCGGGCGATGGTGCGGGACTGGTGGTGTTTCATTCTGTTGTCCGTGGGTCACCATGAGTCAGAACGGACTCCATGGCACCTAACAATAACAGAAGCATCGAGAGCATTCACCAACACTGTTTGCAGTGGAGAAGAATGCAATTAGAAAATTGAGAGACGGGGCATCGCACAGTGGAGGTTTTGCTAGGACTGGTTTATAGCATGTGGTGTGCAGATATTATGTCAACTACACATTCCTGGCTACAGGGCGGAGTTCAAGTTCTCAATCCAGTGGTAGTTTGATGGCATCTCCCTGGGGCTGTGGTCTTTAGTATAAGAGCAAGATCGAAAAGAGACGATTCTTTTCTGCCACTTCACCTTCCTCCTTCCTGGGACCTCACTGGCGCTCTGTGTCTGAGCTGTCCGTGTCCTGCCAAGCTTCAGTGACATGCGATCCATGGGACTCTGGACTCACCAGCCAGCCTGGGATCGCCCTGCTTCCTGCTCTGCCTTCTGGCACCCTTGGCCGACAACGATGTGAGTCTGAAGAGGGCCCCTGTTAGTACTGGACCTGTGGACGGGGGTGGGACTGGGCTGGGGTGCCTTCTTCATATTAAGTTGCTTCTTAACATAGAGTTCTTTCTTGTATGTAAATGAGGGTCACTGGTTTGTCTCTCTAGATGAGCCAGCCTAACACCCAGAGTCTATATACGTTTCAGAGATGGGTGACAGTACTTCTTAGTGGGGGTTCATGGTGGGGGGTTGAAAGGCCACCTGATGTCTTTCCCAAGTCACAAGATGTCATGATAACCCTTAGTCACACATGCTTCCGCTATCAAGACATTTCTGATAAGGGTTGTGTGTCAAGACCCACTTCCAGGCTATGTTCTTTCCACAAAGAGAGGAATTTCCTTAGCTCCATGATTAAGTTTATGTAAAGGTCAGTAAGCATTTGGGAAGGAAGTTAAAGGACTTAAAGCGAAATCTGAACGAATGCCAAGACTCAAAATGGTGTCGGGGCTCCCCAGGTGTAGACCACAGCCTTCCACAAACCAAGCGCCTCAGACTTAGGCTTTCACACAACGTCCTTGACACGTCCTGAGTGAGAGACGTGTCTGTGATTCACGAAGGGGTCCAGACATACCTGGTGGCTTCTGCTAACAAGGTGACTCAGGAGGTGGGGTGGAGAAGAGCCACCAGGAGACCCATCAGCCCAACTTCCTGGCAGGGAAGGGGCTGGAGATGGAGTTCAATCACTTGGGCAGTGAATACGTGGGCAATGAAACGCCAATACAAACTCTGGACACTGACGCTCAGGTGCGTTTCCTGGTTGATGATAGACATCAGCACATAGGAAAAACATACTCTGGACATGAAAGCTTCGTATTGGAGCTTATGTTGATGAATATAGTTTTATAATTTTAATTTTTCTCTTTTAATTCCATTTCCATGAATTCTTTGAAGACTCCTTGTATATCTGACAAGAACCTCATATCCAAAATATGTGTAAAACTACAACAGCCTAACAACAACAAAGCAATTAAGCCAATCAAGGTTTCCCTTGTTGACATAGACATTATCCTATCACATATAATATTATACTTAAAGACAGATTTGGAATTGTTTATTTTTGATAAGGAGTATAATGTCATTCCTCTTCAATTTGTATTCCTGGAATAGTTAGCCACATGATTGTCTGCTTCAAAAAGGCTAACACTAATCCATTTCAGCTCACTCATATGCACAATATTGATATTTATGTATTCTACTTCATTTTTTATGGATTCTACTTTTTCTAGATTTATATTCTATACATTCCATGCTCTGGCTATTAATGGATGTTTCTTCTCATTTTGAGTCATACCCCACCAGGAATGAAGGTCCTGAAAGCTTTCCTCCATCTACATCACTGAGCTCCACTCTACCTTGAGGAGGCAGCTCTTCCCCAGGGGGATTTTGAATGCCTTCTAATCTACGTGCCTCATCTTCCTAAGGTAAGAAATATTCAGCTGCTAGTATAAGGTTTCCCATGGCTAATTTTATAGATATGTACCCCCTTTTTTTCTTCTTCTTAGTCTTTTTAGCCAGGATGTACCACTGAAACCTGTTCAAATACTTTTCTGGTATTTGAAAGACAATTCCAGCATCACAACAACATGCAAGACACCACAGTACAGCAAACTGATGGTTGAGTGTGTACAAATACAGTTATCAGAATTAAATGAAGAATGCTACTAAATGGAAGAATAGCTACTAAATGGAAGAAGATTTGTCTGAGTGGGAGGTAGAGTTTCATACGGTTATGTGGGGAGATAAAGCCAAGATGGGCTGGGAAGGCATGAGTAATGGCAACATGCCTTTGTCCATCCATGTGCAAGTCAAAGACTTAGAAGTTAATCTTCTTTTCTTAGCATTTAAGAAGATACAAATGGCAAATGACTTACTGTCCAAAGCCATAAATGGGTCAACAGGATAAAAACACATACAAACACTCAAACTAGACATGTATTTTAGCTATATTCCTGTATAATTTATTATCTACACTAGAATAATTTTGACAGTGAAAGAGAGCCTAAAAATATATAAAATACATAGTTTTTGACACATGGGTTGACAAATTGGTTTTATTATCATGGTAGTAGGTCTACATAATAGTTCTAGGCAAAAATTATTTTTTTTAAAATCGCTAAAAAAATGAAAATAGCATACCATAGGATGCATTACAGGTAAACAATTAAGTTCTTTATTACACTATGGGTTGCTAACCTTAAGGTCAGCAATTCAAACCCACCAGCCACTCCTAGGAGACCTTCTGCTGGCATCGGATTTTCCGCTGAGGAAATCCACAGGGCAGTTCTGCTCTGCCCTCTAGAGTTACTAGGGGTCATGGATTTGGTTTGCTTTGTTTGGGGTTTTGGTTTTTGCCCTGAATATTTAAGTGTAACCCAAGCAAGTTATAAGTTAATAACCACACATTTTCATCAGCCCAGGGTCATATAATACCATGTCGCTGACATTTTTCTAAAGAATGTACTTCCAATGTGTATTTTAATATTTCCCCATAAAACACAATGCTTCATTTTCTAGTAGTTAAATTTGAAATTGTTAACACCTCCATTTTGCTTTTCTCAATGAACCGTAAGATCCTTAAATGACTTTTGTTGTTGTTGTTGTGAATTAGGTGAGGTATTTGCATTTCAGATCACCAACTCTGCATTCAACAGTTCACATCACACACCAGCCCCCTCCCTCCTGTATTACATCTCATTCTTCCCTAGATTTCTTGCTCTTATGTTCTCTAGTCTCCTTTCACACGAGACAATAGCTGTCACCCTTCTAGTCCATAGTTTTATCTCCTCACCCTTACCCTCCCTTTCTTGGGAAACTTATAGGCTGGTCCATTTGTTAAGCAAGTTGTTGGCTTGGCTTTTGTCCTTATAGGAATAAATCAAATTATTTTGAGTTAATGCTCTTTCTACAGATGGTGAAGTATCTGATAAGCAAGGAATTAATTCTGATCAATGGGAGCTATTCTCCATTCAGTTTTTATTAATGTGTAATAATATTGGAGTGTGAATTTTTCCCACAAGTGCTATTATTCTTTTGCCTCTATTCAGAGAAACTGTCTTTGACAACTATTTTACAAGATGTGACTCATCAAATAAATCGATTCAACTGAAGATGTTTTAAAATGTTTGGTCATATTTAGATGCAGAAAATTCACAGGCTTTCTCAATATCATTACATGTTCACTCCTTTCCAGTTGTTGTTATTGCTGTTTTCGTGACATTGAGTTGATTCCGACTCATTGCGACCAACCTTTCAGGTAGCAGCCAAGTTCATAACTATTCCTCCATTCCATCCCATTCCAGGCGCCTGTCCGTTCCAGAATATAAACTCACCCCATCAAAAGTCAGAGCTACCTAGAAAGAGTTATCCCACAAGGCAAGCTGCTCCAAAACATACTCATCTACTCTCAAATTTTAATTATTTGTGTGGTTCCTTCTGGTTTAACAAGGACAACTCTCAATGGCTTCCTATTTGTAACCTTTGCTTTCACTAATTATGTTTTCCTAAAACCTTCAAAAGCTAAAGCCCTTTGGCTCACCCTCCCTTGCAGACTTGATTAAAAGATTACCAGCTGATTTTTAACAAAATGCAAACCAAATCTAGAGAACTCATTTATTTTATTTTACTGAAAAGCAAAAATCAATATATTGTATTATGCCTGTGTTGATTTTCTGGGTAATCCTTGAAGAACTCAAACATTTCTCAAATCTGAAAGCACACAGAAAAGACTAAAGCTCATCCTGTCAGGCTAGAGCAGTTGTTAGAAATTCATCATTATCTCCATCACACATATTTTATAGCTCAATTTCTCTGTCTATAAATAAAAATATTTGTAATGTCTGTCAACTATGGGTTCTATTTTGTTGGTAGACTATCACAGTCTGTTTGAGTGCAATTATGAACTACAAACATACTACATCTAATTCTAAATACATTTCTGCTCCATAGATTCTTAATTTGATAATAATTTCTGCTCTCCCATGGTGCCATGCTCCACCCAAATCTCTATTTGTAGCCCCACCAGGAATCAAGTCATTCTGTCTTCCTCACTGAATTTCTAGAGCGAGCTTGTAAATTATAAGAAGTGTCAGATGCTGTGTCTCTGACCGAATGAACTTCTTAAATTTCTACTTTGAGCTCAAGAATAGGTAGAACTGCCCTTGTGGGTTTCTGAGACTGTAACTCTTTAGGGAGTAGCAAGCGGTGTCTTTCGCATGCAAAGTGGCTGATGGTTTTGAACTGCTGACTTTGCGGTTAGCTGCCCAATGAGTAACCACCATGCCACCGGATTTCTACATGCCTAAGAAAAGATAAAATCAAAATTAGAGGGAATTAATTTTTCAGACTCATCATGGGCTCTAACTGTAAAAACCATACTTCACAATGTGATGTCGAGGGGCAGCTGCACATGTTAAATTGTTGTGGACAGAAAGAATCCTAACGTCAGTAACTTTTGAGCTAGATGGTGATGCTGTTTCATTAAGCGTTTGTCCTCTGGAATGCGCGTGCGCTCAGTGAGATACTACATCCCCCAGAGTTGCCCATGCTGACAAGCCTTTTGTGCATGCTCCACATGCACCATCACCCTTCTTGAAAGAAGGGTGTTCAAAGTCCCTAACATTTCCTTAAACGTGGACTCTATTAGCTCCATGCTGCGGAAAGGATTTTTCCCCTCCTTGGCCCAAATGAGCAAACTAGCATAATCATATAACAAGATAGAGACTGTGGTGAGACAAATGACAACAGCTATACAGTCATTCAGAGCCTCTGCAGTCAACAGGGCCCCAAGCTTATGTGGAATACTCCCCCCTTTTCAGAAAAAAAATCAGTATCCCCTTCGTAATTAAACTTTTGTACTATAGCCCAGCATCCAAGATAAAGGGTAGAAATCTGCTTTTGCAGCCCCCGGATGGTTCCAGCCCCCACCCCCCCACCAGGGGGTAGTATGGGCCACTTTGGGCAGCATTGCTGTAAAGGCATCACTATTTCCCACATACCAAACCCAAATCAGAGTCTCTGGTGGTATATGTGGTTAACGCGCTTGACTGTAGTGGGAAAGGTTCAAGCCCACCTAAAGACACCTCACAAGAAAGGCCTGGTGATCTCTTTCTGAGAGATCCACCCAGGAAAGCCCTGTGGAGCACAGTTGTACTCTGACACACAGGGGGTCTCTATGAGTGGAATCAACATAATGGCAACGGGGTTGTTTGTTTATTTGTTTTTTAACCTAAATTATCCCGTGCCAAAGGAGCCCTGGCAGCATAGTGATTAAATGCTGAGCTGCTGACTGCAACGTCTGCAGTTCAAAACTACCAACCACTCTAGGCTGTCTACTCCCATGCACATAGGAGCAATTCTCCCCTGTCCTATGGGGTCACTATGGGTCAGCAAGAACTTGAGGGCCGTGAGTTGGTTGGTTGGTGGTTGGTTTTATTCTCTATCTCCATCTGACTCCATTGCTTGAGAGTCGGAAAGATGCATGGGCTTCCCTCGGCTGAGGTCTCCTCTGGTCACCCTTACCTGGGGGAGTTCCAACTAGCTCCAGCATGGGCCACGACCCGGAATATATCTTCCACTCTTAACAGACCACACGCACTCCACCTTGCCCTCGCCTCACCCCACCCGCATCCTGTCCTGGAAAGGCAGGTGATGGCCATGTTATATCAGGAAACAGGTGAGAAAAGAGGGAAACGTTTACTGCAACCTTTCTTAAGATTTAACCAAGTGTTAACACAGGACTGGTTCCCTCAAAAGCACCCCACCATGCTGTCTTATGAGAGGCAGGAAGCAAGGTTAGCCAACCCAGTCCCGGTATTCCAACTGTAACTCTTTATCCAGATCCTGGAAACCAATTCTGACTGAGGACAAGCCCCGGTGTTACACAGTAATACTGCTCCACGGGGGTGTCAGTGGCTGGAAT
>NW_022111339.1:2290863-2298297 GCF_000313985.2 Echinops telfairi
GGCTCTTGCAGGAGACAACAGAACTGGGTTTCCAAGGCTGTATTCTTATCTGGGTTTCCAAGGCTGTATCCTTATGAAAGGAGTCTGCCACGTGTTTCCATTCTAGAGCAGCTGGTGGGTTTGAACCACCGATCTTTCTGTTAGCAGCCACGTGCTTAACCACTGCCCCACCAGACCGTTTGCACCACCCAGGGTCCATATTAAATCTAAAACTTTATTCGAAGGAACAAACGAAACCAGGACAACTGCTACAGTGCTCCAAACTCCAGAACAAGAAGGAGAAGGCAGGCCTGTCTGGGCCGGTGCTCTCCTGTGTTTGGGGGGCCTGAGTGTGGTGGCCTGGCTCTGCCTCGGCCAGACAGATCTTCAGTGCCTTGTGGACACCCTGTTCTGACCATCAGGAACACACGTCTTTCTGCCTGCAGGATCTAAGATCCTCTCTCGGAATCTGGCGCCCAGGACTTGTGGGTCTCTGCCTTCCTCTCAATGGGCGTCGAGTTAAAGGCCATGGTCCTGATAGATGGACCCTGTCCATTTCCTGAATCCAGACTCATGAGTTGTTTGAATGTCATCATCATGTTTGTATCTGAAGCCATGGGTGAGTTTTCCATTCCAAAGTGAATTAGAATATTTTGCAAGTTGGGATAGCAAATATTCTAGTGGAGTTCGGAAGGCAGGACAAGCATGTTGGTTAAAGGGGTGTGTTGGCAAGGTCACACACCTTGCAGGAGGCGGGGCCAGTATTCCAGTTCGGGTTCCTGGGCTCCAAAGGGTTTACTGTTACTAGCCCCAGGATGGGTTTCCACTCAGGGAAGAAGCTGCCTGAGAAACCATGACGGAGGCGCAAAACCCAAAAGTGTCATCATCTACGCTGTGGTTTTCAAATGGGAACATCCTCTAGGGCCCCTATGACGTGCTTAGTGTCTTTGCCGTGTGTGTGTGTGTGTGTGTGTGTGTGTGTGTGTGTTCATATACATCCATAGGTGTGCATGTGGGCACATGTGTGTAACTACAAAGCAGGGCATCCAGTTCCCTTCCAGCTTCCTGCGCCATCCTGCAGGCAGAGAAGAGCTGTTTTCATCCATTTTCCATCCGGGAAGTCTGCATATGATTTCACTGCAACAAAGGCGCTTCAGTCATCTATTGAGCAAGTCTAAAAAAAAATTAACTTTACACAGAATCTGACCCCTGCCTTGTTCTGGTGAGAAATGTGGCCCAAAGAAGCGGATTGCCTCACCCAGTGCACACAGCTTGCTGTGACAGAGAGACGATGGGAAACCCCCAAAGCAGCTGGCTTTTGCCACATAGTCGTGTCAACACACTAAATGGTCAATGCACCTGCAGCCACTGCAATCGTCCAGGAGCAGGACTCAGGCCACCAAAGTTAAGTAACATGACTGCTTTCTCCAAGACACGCTCTCCAAACATCTGCTGTCTCACCAGCAAACGACGAGCAGCGACTAGTCCTCGGAAGCCCACCTTCTATTCACCCTAACCTATTAGTCCCCCGTTCTTTCCGGAGGGATCGAGCTATGAGAGCATTGAGCATGATAATCTCCTCCCTGTGTGATCACAGGTGCCAATGGGATCAGGTACCAGACATCAAAGCCCCAGAACAAAAAATCATATCAATGTGAATGAGAGGGAGTGAGGAGTAGAGACCCAAAGCCCATCTGTAGACAACTGGACATCCCCTCACAGAAGGGTCTCAGGGTGTAGAAGGGCCAGTCAGGGTGCAATAGAGCACTGATGAAACACACAACTTTCCTCTAGGTCATTAATGCTGCCGCCACCTCTCGCCCCCAGTGTATATCATGATCCCAATTCTACCTTACAAATCCGGCTAGATCACAGCATGTATGTGGGAACAGATAAGAGCTGCAAACACAGGGAATCCAGGACAAATAAACCCCTCGGGACCAATCATGAGAGTAGCGATACCAAGAGGGGTAGGGGAAGGTGGGGTAGAACTGATCACAATGACCTACATTTAACCCTCTCCTTGGGGGATGGACAACAGAAGAGTGGGTGAAGGGAGATATCGGTCAGTGTAAGACATGAAAAAATAATTTATAAATGATCAAGAGTTCATGAGGGAGGGAGAGTTGGGGAGGGAAGGAGGTGGAAAATGATGAGCTCAAGTAGAAAGCAAATGTTTGAGAATGATGGCGGCAACAAATGTACAAATGTGCTTGACACAATGGATGCATGTATGGATTGTGATAAGAGTTGTATGAGCCCCCCCATAAAATGATTTTTAGAAAAGAAAATCTCTTCTCATTTCACAAAAACAAGTTCTTTCCCCAAGAGTTTACCATTCACAAGGAAAAACCATGCCACGGCACTTCCCCTCTGGTAAGAGATGAAAATGGCAAATGGCAATGATGTCTACTCCATTTCACTAAGGTTCTGGGTGTGAAAATGAACCCCAAAGGACTGCCCCTTTCAGTTGTGCTTCTTGTTTGGGGGAGGGGAGCGATGGCATTTCCTTGACCCACTGACACTCTCCTCCTGTCCCCGCTGCTGCTCCTCCAGCCCGGGTGACAGAAAGCAGCGAAGCCAGGTGTCCCAGTTGAAATCAGACCACGGGGGTGGGGGAGGGGGGGTTGGGGGGTGCCCCGGATGGCTTAGCCTCTCCTGGGTTCATTACTGTTGTCGCTCTCAGTTGTCTTCAAGTCAGCGCCAACTTAGGGCGCCCCCGCGGGTGCAGCGTACAACAGCTCTGTCGGGTTTTCAGGTCTGTGGCTTCCAGGCCACTCTTCTGAGGCACCTCTGAATGCCCTCGGACCACCGGCCTTCCAGCTAGCTTACCCATTTGTACCAGCTCGGTTCGTTACAGGTGAAGAAAGCCCATGCCCAGCCACAGGAACGGCGAAGAAGAACGGCCTTGATTCTAGAGAAGGGAAGCCCAAACCAGGGGAAAATGAGTGAGTCACTGACTTTCAAGCCTTGTTGCTTTCCATCCCACCGTGCAGCACTGTGGAATGGAAAGATGGGAGGTTCCCAGGGCTAAGAGGCCAGGCTTGCAGAGCTATGGGGCTTCGTGAGAGGGAAGATTGACCAGGGGCAGCAGGGCCAGGCAAGGGAAGTACCTGTGATACCTGTGCACTCCCTCCCTCAGTGAGCGAAACAATTCCATTGGATACATGAGACCACATGGCCCATTTGAATCAAGCGTACCATAGACTTGGGACAGGATATATTTATATACTCAGTTTAGATTTCACAGAATTGCTGTTAAGGTCCTACAACATGCTGGAACATGCTACGTCTTCAGGAAGGTCCTTTTGTGTCATTCATGTTATTGCTTTAGAGTAAGCACCTTTGGAAGGAGGGGGTGGGAGTGAAACTGTATCAGCAGGCTCTCAGCCATGCCGTGCATGGAGGGACACCTCAGTGCCCTGGTGTGAACGATCCCATTGCCCACTCGATACATATTCAAGTCTGAGGTGCTTTCTTTTTCAGAAATATTTCCCCTGGTGTTGCTATAGTCTTCCCTAGTCATTTAAGGATCAGTTAACCCCATCATCAAACACGGCCAGGTGAACCAGGGACACTGGCAGCCGTTTCTCAGACAATTGCCAAAGGAGGAGAGAGACATCAAAGGTGCAATTCTTATCACAGTCATAACAAGTTGCTGAGAAAGGACCCTAATTCCCCCTTCATCTGCCGAGATTATCAGAAAAATAATGTCTTGGGGGTCAAAAAACAAAAACCGGTACTATGGGATAAACTAAATTAGAAATTTTGAAAGTCAAATAAATAAGGATGATGATGATGATGATAAAATAATTGTAGCAAACACTTCAGAACATACAGGAAGACCCTGTGCTGGGGGCTGATCTCATTGAATCCTTTCAGCCACTCAATGGGCTAGAGGCATTACCCCCATTCCACAGAGGGAGGAAGTGAGTCTAGGGCAGCTTTGCCAAGTGCAGAAGTTATTAAGTGGAGCCAGCACACTGAGTTGGGCTTATCAGAATCTAAGAACCATGGCATTAACTCCAACACTAGGTTGCCAAACTCAAAGTTCACACATGCCCAAGGAAAATGCTACCTCCTCTCTCCCAGGAAAATTACCTCTTTTTTTGGTCAAATGACTACATTTTGTTACTGCCAATAATCCATAGCTTTTCCATTGCTGGCATGCCCACTGTGGCCAGGTTTGGAACGCTGAGAGGTCTTTTTCTTTTTGGTACCCAAGGTAAGCAAAGTGCACTCAGTCTTTGGGACAGAGAGAGAACGAGAGAGAAGAAAGGAAAGACACAGAAAGAGGAAGAGGGGTGGGGAGAGAGAGGCCAAGAGATATAAGCAGGTGAATATAGTTATTGCAAAGGCAAACAATAAAAAGCAGAGCCGCTGACTCTATGGGAAGGGAAACATGAGTGCCCTACAGCCAAGTCGTAATTGCTAGTGAGTTCAAGAGAAGAAGAGAAGGCAGGGAGGGAAGAAAGTGAGAAAATCCAAGGGACTAGCTCACAGCAGAGTATAAAGGCAGAGAAAAGTACCTGGCTTGCTTAGATAATTAAAATCAAAATCTTGCAAGATATGGAGGTAGACACTTGATGAATTATATTTTTCTCATCCCGCTACCAATGCCCCATGGGCCATAGACAGCCCCCCAGGTATTAATGAAAAGGCTCCAGCATGGGGCTCCACATTGTGGGCAACCCCCACAAAATAAGGGAAAAGGTGGGGGGAATCGCAAACCCAATATCTTTGATCACTCCTCTCTCCTTCATGACAACTCTTCTCAAACTGACCTTGCCCACCACTAGCACCTTCACACGCACACAGAGAAAGAGAGAGAGGGGGGGGAGAGAGAATTCTAAGAGGGTTGTTTCTGTTTGTTTGTTTGTTTCATCAAAGCTAAAGCTGTAGCAGTGTGGAGCTAAACGAACGCATAAAGGCTGGACCCCCACACCAGGACTTGCAGGACCCCCTCAGCTTCCAATCGCGGGGCTGCAGCCTGGGACAGGAGGATCCCGGTCTTCTCCGTGCCATTTCCTGACATTCCGTGTCCTCCGAGCCCAGCGTGCAAAGTGAGCTATGCAGAACACTTTGAAGTTGGCAGAAGCACGTTTCCTAGTGCAGCCTCCTTCCCTTCCCCCAGAGGCCTCCCCTCCGTCCTCCCCTCCTCCTCCACAGCTTGGGAGCCTGCTAAGGTAGAAGGAGACAGGCCAGCTCAGCCTCAGCTGGCTGGAGAGCAAATTTAAGACAAGTCTAGCAAGCAAGTTAGCACTGTGCATCCAAAATCTCAATAATATTGTCTTCTGTGAACCACGCAAAAAGATAATCCAATGATTTGTGTGCGAAAGTTAAAAAAAAAAGTTATCACAGAAGTGCTTAAAAGAGAGAGGAAATTCCCTGATTTGGAGAGAATGCCAAATTACAGGAGAAGGTTTAGATAAATGATGACCCACCTATTTATGCTAGGATGTTTTTGTCACGGAAACCGACTATCAAATGCTGAAAGGAAGGAAGGAAAATAAAAGGGTATGAATGGCATTGACAGCCATCACCTCCCTTAGACAAAATGCCACTCACAGAGGGAGGAAAAATGTTCAATGCAGTTATCTGTACGGGGCGGAATTCTGTTTGATATCTGAGAGAGTAAATATTGTTGTTCACTTGGGTGTCTCTTCCTTTGTTGTCCACTCTTTCTCCCAGGAGCGTCTGTTTCCCAAAGGCAGACCAACGTCGTGGTGGAGGGCAGCCTCTGGAGCCAGAACAACTGGGAGCACATGCCAACATCCCAGATCTGCGGGATGAACCACCTGCCTTTGGGCAGCTGTGGCCGTGAAGATGGCACTCCTCTCAATGGGACAGTCCATGTTCCATCACTATTGTCGCTGTTGTTCGTGTTGTTGAACACTGTTACGCACCGCAGAAGGGAGCATTGCACTGGCGTGGGACATCTTACAATCGGGGCGAGTGTGTCCGTTGTCGCAGCCATTGAATGCCTGCTAACCTCAAGGGCCCATCTTCCCACATGCTACTGGGCTCTCCGCCTTGGCTAACTTTTGGAATTCAGGCCCCAGGGCTGTCCTTCGTGCCTGTCTTAGTCTAGAAGCAACACGGAAACCCGTCCATCCTGAGTGACCCTGCTGGTGTTTAAAACACCAGTGCTGGAGCTCCTGTCGCCATGGCAACACACCAGCCACCACAGTATGACAAGTTGGCAGAGAGCTGGTGGCAATAAAAATCCCAGATGCCCTTGAACTGTGTCTGACGCAGAACGACCTTATGCACGAGAGAACAAAGCATTCCCTGGTCTGGTGCCATCTTGAGCCCATTGTTACCAGCACTATAGCAGTCTAGCTTGCGGAGGGCCTCCATCGCATGTGCTGTCCCTCCACTCTACCAAGCATCTTGTCCTGCTCCGGGGACTGGTCGCTCCTGACAATATGTTCAAAGTATGTAAGGCGAAATCTTGCCTCCTGGCCTCTAGGGAGCACTCTGGGCATACTTCTAAGACAGCATGGGTTGTCATTTTAGCATCCAGGGTATTTTCAATATTCTTCTCCAGCATCACTATCCAAATGCATTGATTCTTCTCCGGTCTTCCTTAGTCAATGCCTCACTTTCACATACATATGAGGCGATGGAAAATATCATAGCTTGGGTCAGACACACCAGAGTCCAACATTAATAAGCATTTATTAAATATGTATTGTGGGCCAGGCTGAATGCTGCAATGGGGTCAATGAAGACAAAGATTGGTCTTGAGGAAAGACAATGGATATGCTAACACATGCCTATTGGGATAAAATGAAAGGCTATGCAAAGGGAGATACAAGATACCGGGGGGAGCAAAGAAGGTACTGTGGCAAGGCAAGAAGGTCTACTGTCCTGAGAATTTGAATCCTCTAGTAGTTACAATTCCAAAAGTCACTTTATTGGATATTGAGGCAACTCACTGGGGGGTGCAGCATCCCCACAGTAATTGGCTCCATAGGAAGGAAGGCGGTAGCATACACTCAATGTTGAGCATTTTATAATGTCTATACTGCTCTCGAAGGAACCCTGGTGCTGTTGTGGTTACATGACTCCAAGGTCAGCAGTTCAAAACCACCAGTCACTCCATTGGAGAAAGACAATGCTTCTCGTAAAGAGTTGCAGTCTCGGAAATCCACAGGGGCAGTGCTACCCTGTCCTACATGGTCCCTATGAGTCAGAATTGACTTGGTGGTAGTGAGGTATGTTTTTTTTAATCATTTTATTGGGGGCCTGTACAACTTTTATCAATCCATACATCCATCCATTGTGTCAGGCAAATTTGTACATTTGTTGTGATCATCATTTTCAAAACATTTTCTTTCTATCCTTGCCCTTGGTATCAGCTCCTCATTTGTTCCCCTCCCTCCCTCCCAAACCCTTGATAATTTTTTTTTCATGTCTTGCACTGGCCGATGTCTCCCTTTACCCTCTTTT
>NW_022111339.1:2299220-2316204 GCF_000313985.2 Echinops telfairi
AGCCAGTCAGGGTGCAGTGTAGAAACGATGACATATACAATGTTCCTCTAGTTCTTAAATGTTCCCTCCCCACCCACCCCCCTCCACTATCATGATCCTAATTCTACCTTACAAATCTGGCTAGACCAGAGGATGTACACTGGTACAGATAAGAGGTGAGGTGTTTTGTTTTTGTTTTTTTTTAGTCAATACTTACAAAGCTTATCAAGACTCAGAGAAAGTAAAGTGGACTGACCAAAGCGCAACAGAGATAGGGCATAAACTCCCCAGAAGCTGCAGAAAGGGCTTCTCGGCCAGAGGATACTCATGTAACCAGGCATTCCTTTCTACGGTGTTTTCCAATCTAGGGAAAACACAGTGTCGTGTAGGACCAGGGGTGAAACTAAGGAGCTCAGAGACAGAGCTTGAGCATCCAGGAGTATATTTGTCTCCATGACAAAGTTAGCATCGGAAATATATGCTCTGTCGAAGTCTGCATGTGAGAAGTGAATCCCCCACCTCTCAATGGTGCAAAAGGATTGGTGCACCAAGGAGCCGGTGGATACTTGGGGCAGGCCAAAGAGAAGAAACAACAAAGAAGAAGCCATTTGGCTGGCTATCACTAAGAGCTCCCACGTTTCGCAGGAATTTTGGAATGAGACACAGCACTACACAAATTATTGACTCTCAACTTTCTCACATGCTAGGTTCCCTTGGGCTTCCAATCTCCTGGCCGTTGAGTTCACCATCCATCTGCAAGAGCCTGTATTTTAGCTCAGGTGTACTTGGCTACTAAGAAGCAGAGCGGGCCAAAGAAAACAGCAATGAACATGGAGGTGCACGACCTAACATCATGCCTACTTCAGTGATTTAAAAACTTTATGACTTTAAGCAAGGAACTTTAACCTCTTTTCTCCTTTCACTGAAATGATACTGTCTACATTAACATGTCTACATAATGTCTACCTCTTAAGGTTGTTGGGAGATCAAATGAAATACGTTATGTATTGTAAATACTCTGCATAATGCTTTGGCTCATAAATGATACTTGCTCTTCTCTATCTCATAAATATTTCTTACTTTTGAATTCTGGGTGGTGCTGGGCTACATCATCAGCATCACCAGTGTGCCAAGAGTTGCATATCCTTTACTACTCAGGAGCAAAGCCAATTAGTTCCACCGTCGCTGGGGTCACCAACAGAGAGCTATTTTCCCTTAGAATTGAATTCACCATATTCACAAAGGAAGAAGAGTTTCCTGTTTGTCCAGTTCTCCTGACTGCCGTCTAAATGAATGAAACTTCACTCTCTCTCCTGAACATCTAGGTCAGAAGTCTTCGTCATTGTCAGAAAACAGAGGGCTGATCTAGAATTAAAATAGATCTTTACCCAGGGCTGCATATTGGTACAGAATTTGCGATGCTATGAACTAAATCGTGTTGAATTGCTCTTGATCAACACATCATTCCTCTGCCAGAATGGATCTTCTTCCTACAATCGCAGCCAAGCAGATGCTCATCGACTTCACCAACCATGTGGCAATTGTCATGAGTGATGATATATGATTAGCAAATTATAGCTCTGGTGTTTTATTTTAGGAGACCGTAAGAAAAATGAATGGATGGAGCTGTTTTGCATTTTTCAGTGGAAATATTTTAAAAGGAGTCGGTAATGAAGGACTCGGCTGATGGCTAAAATAAAAGGCACAAGTAGCATTGCCACTTCAAAGCCTTCCAGTGAGATTCATCCTTGCCCCCTGTCTGAGGCGTGGTGCGGGGTTGCAGTACATGTTTAAACAGCTGCTATTAATGTCTTGCCTCTCTATTATGGAACTGGGTAAGTTGACTTGGAATCTATCAAAATTATTTTTTGTCTAAATGTGTTAAGAGATACTGTATGGAGCAACAAGAGACCTCATCTGTGGGAGAACACTCACTTTGAATGTTCATCTGGTCATTCCTTACATTTAGGGGTTCACTCAAATGACTTGAAAACTTGCATCTATGCTGAAACATGCACATGAATGCTTGTGACAGCTTTGGGCCTTGTTGACAAAAAAATGGAAGCAACCAAGATGTTCTTCAATTGGCAAGTGAGTAAACAAATGAGTGTCCATTCAGTGGTAAAAGGAAATAAGCTGCCAAGCCTCCACAAGACACGGAGAAAGCTTGAAGGCATCTTGCCAAGGGCAAGAAACAAGTCTGAGATGATCACTCTCTGGAGGATTCAACTCCATGGCATGTTGGAAATGGCAAAGCTATAGAGATGCTGGGTAGTACAACTGGTTAACAGCCGTAGCTGCTGATGGGAAAGATTGGAGGCTCCAGCCCACCTAGAGGTACATCAGGAGAAAGGCATGGCGATCTACACTGGCACTCATGGAATGGAAAGCAACTGGATTCAGTAAAAAATATCCAGGAGTCCGGTGGGAGGGAGGAAAGATGAATAAATGAAGCACGGGATATTTTGGAGGTTAACTATTGAGCTGTTAACGACAACGTTGGTTGTTCAAACCCACCAGCCTCTCTGAAGGAGAAAGATGAGGCTATCTATTACCATAAAGATTTAGTCAATTGGTAACATTTTATTAATTTCTAGCACTTAATCATTTGATGTTTTACTAACTATAGCTGCATTCAACTTTATCATTTGGTGGTTTAAAACGGTACACATCTATTATCTCTCACAATGACTTCTCACATTTTCTGGGGGTCTGGAATTTGGGAGTGGCTAACAGTGGTGGTTCTAGCTCAGGTTCTCTCAGGAAATTAAGCCATAGTTTCAGCCAGAGCCGCAGTAACATGAATTTGACAAGAGATAGAGAATTTTCTTTCCAAGTGGCTTAAATGGCTGATGGGTTGGTGATGATTATGGGTTGGACAACTCATTTTCTATCCATGTGAGTTACCCCTCATTTCTGCTTGAGTATTTTGACAATGTGTCAGCTAGGTTTACCCAGTGTGAATGAAAATAGATAAATAAAGCTCATAGTCAACAAGCCAATTCCAACCCATAGTGACTGTATATAAGCAATACAAAAGAGAGAGCGTTGAGGGTAGCCTACTTTTATAACATAATTCCAGTCACATTCTATTTATTAAAAGAGAGTCAGTCGGGAGTTTTAAAACACACTTTAAAATAACTGTAGTATTTACAATAAACTTTTATGTTTCTTTCGTCTCAGAAACTCTCTGTAAGGTCTCTGAGAGTTGGAATCAACTCAATGGCAGAAGGCTCTCGTGTTGGAATGAATGCTGGTTCATCGATTAAAGTAAATCTATCACAGTAATGAAAGATGTTAAATAACAGGAAAACGATTATGAGAAACTCTGGGGTCAAGGGGAGTATAACAATGAAAGAACAATAGAGGATTTGGACCAATTAGACTGACACATAGGCTTGAAGTTTATTTTCGTGTATGAGGGTAAGTCAAAAGGTATTGCTCCAAAATCATAGAAACTTACATTTTTAAAAACTATGAAAATATGAGATATCCTTTTAATTATATCCTTCATCTAGGAAGACCAAAGCTGAATCGATGCATTTGGATTGTGATGCTGGCAAACAATATGGGAAATGCCGTGGACAGCTGAAAGGACAAACCCATCTGTCAGGGAAGAAGCCCAGCCAGAGCTCTCCTTAGAGGCAAGGATGGTGAGACTTCGTCTTCAGGCTTTGAACAAGTTGTCAGGAGAGACCAGTCCCTGGAGAAGGACCTCATGCTTGGTAAAGTAGAGGGGCAGCGGAAACGGGGAAGGCCCTCCAGGAGATGGATTGACACAGTGGTTGCAGCAAAGGATCAGATTGTGGTGATGGTGCAGAGCCGGGCGGTGTTGGGTTCTGTTGTGCAGAGCATTGCTATGCGTTGGAACTGATTTACTGGCACCCAAGGACAGCAGGTCTCTCTACTTTGGAGGGCGTGATGGTGGCTCCATCCATTGAATCCTTCCCGGAGGGGCCCTGGGCTGTGGTGGGTTGCAGGTGGAGCCGAGAACTGCAAAGTCGGCAGTTGGAAATCACCAGCCACTGAAGAGTGAACAATGAGGGGTTTTACCCCCATAAAGATTTCCATCCTCAGAAACCCGCCAGGGAAGCTCCACTCTGTCCTGTAAGGTCACTGTGGTTCAGAATTGACTCCTCAGCAGTGAGAGAAAGAGGTGAACCCTTACCTGAAGGACTGACTCTTCACTCGGGTTTATACCATGTCAAAATGGCAGATTTGAAGTCGTCAAGACCAGCCATTCTAAACTGGTTCTAAACTACCGACTGCTCCTTGGGACAAAGACTAAGCTTTCTACTCCCATCAGGAATTAAGATCTCAGAAGCCCATCTGTCAGGGGAGGTCCTGTTTGAACTATGGGGTTGGTCTGCATGGCAGCGAGTTTGGGCGCAGGGGCTTGAGCCCAGGGCGGTATGGTTCTGGATGCAGGCTGTCCTTACCATGCCCTGTCCCCAATCCTAGCTCTACTATTTAACTGCCCTAAAAGCTTGGACTTAGACTTCTGTGCCTTAGTTTCATCACATGTAAAATGAAATGGGGAGGTACCTCCCCAGAGGAATCGTGATGATCAGGCAAGATGCTAATGTACATACATACAGTATAGTATGTAGTAGATTCATATTGGGCATTATTTAACATATTTAAGGAGCCCCGGTGGCACATTGATTGAAGTGCTGAGTTGCTAACCGAACAGAAGGCAGTTTGGAACCAACCCGGTGCCTTCTGGGAGGAGGCTGTGGGAGTCTGCATCTGTGAAAATCATAGCCCTGGAAACGTGATGGGGCAAGCCTACTCTGTCCTACATGATTGCTAGGAGTCAGAACTAATTTGACTGCGACAGGTTTGGCTTTTCATTTTCTTATGGGAACTTAAGAGGGGATCGACATTGTGGCTGCAACAATGGAGTCAAACAAACATTGGAACAATTGTGAGGATTGCATAAGGCCAGGCAATTTTTCATTCTGTGGTACAGACAGTTGTACAAGGCAACAACAACAAAAGGTGATTCACTGGTATCTTATATATAAAAATATATACTTATGTGTGATGTGTGTAATTGTTGGTACTTTTGGTTCAATAAAGCAGGAAATCATTGTAAATTTCATTATCCAGTCTTTTTAACACCCCAATTATAAACCAAGACAAGCCCTTGTGACTCAATTGCCCTCATCTCTTTTACCTCTTTTATTTTTCCAACTCCTATGTCTAAGCTCATTTGGTTACCATTTCCATACTAGAAATTTAAAAGCCATTTATTCTTATGTTCATAAAAACTTAAAAATAACATGAACGTGTCCTTAAAAGTTAGCCTCTTTTATTAGAAGCCATTATTACTGTCTCCATGGGACCAAATAATAAACATGGTTTATTGTCTGCTTGTCTTCCTGTTTTCTTTTCTTTTAATTTTTGGTCCTGTTTATTGATTTATTTAGTTTTGTTTGTGCCTGTTTTCTCGTTTCCTGTCTTGTGGAACCATTGCTGTAACACCTATGTTCTCACTATCCTTGTCTGTGTGCTGAGAACCCTTATGACGCCTGTGTTTAGAGGTACCAATGGCTCGTTTGTACTGTTCAGACACTTCTTCTAGAGCTGCTTGGGTTTCCAGTCGTCTAAAACTACATGGCTGCCACTCCTCTGCTGTGGGCTATACTGTGGTGGCTGGCATGTTGCTGTGATGCTGAAAACTAGTCATTCTCCCTCTATTTCAAGCATCAGTGGGGTCACCTGTGGTGGACAGGTTTCATCAGAGTTTCTAAACCAGTGGTTCTCAACCTTCCTAATGCTGCGACCTTTTAATACAGTTCCTCGTGTTGTGGTTGACCCCCCCCCCAACCATAAAATTATTTTTATTGCTACTTCATAACTGTAATTTTGCTACGGTGATAAATTCAGAGACCCCTGTGAAAGGGTCGTTCGTCCCCCAAAGGGGTCTCGACCCACAGGTTGAGAACTGCTGTGCAGACTAGGAAGAAAGGCTTGGTGATTTATTTTCAACAATTAGCAGTGAAAACCCTGTGGATCATAACATAGCAATGCTGATAGAGTGTGAGACTGCTAGGTTGGAGGGCATCCCAAATTCCCAGCGGCTCCCCCAGTGCACGGATCATTAGGTGGTGCAGACCCAGGGCAATGCTTCCTTCTGCTGCACTGAGATGGCCATAATTCAAGACAATCAACAAAAATGCAGGTATGTCCATATTTTCTTTCCTCTAGCAAAAAGTTGAACAAGGATGAGACTTTCTACCCATGTGAAGAGCTGGTTTTAGAAACTCACAAGGGCAGTTCTACCCCATCCTATAGGGTCCTGATGAGTCGGCATTGACCCAATGGGTTTGGTGCTAGCAAAAAACAGATGGTCTTTTCGTTTGTGTATGCATGTAATTCTTTTCAACATTTAATTGCACTTTAGGTGAAAGTTTTCACTTCAAGTTCGTTTTCCAATGACTAATTCATATTCAAATTATTCCAGGACATTGGCTGCAATCCCTGCCCTGTATTAGCACTCTGCCTACTTCCTTTCTGGTGTCCCCTCCTCCCTTTGTTGACTTTCCCAGTCCCCCCTTGCTTGCCATCTTTGGTTTGGAGTCAGTGTCGCCCTATGTGGTTTCCTGTAATTATTCTAAGGATCACTTTCCTCCCAGGCTGGTCTATTGCTTGAAGAGACATCTTTCCTCAGGAGCGGCCCCCCTCCCTCACCTCCCAATTTCTTAAGAGGTTGTTCCAAACAGCCAGCACTCTCCCGTCTTCCCCTCTCTCCCCATGTTTATTCAATCTTTCTCCTCCAGGGTTTCAGGCTCTGTGAAGCCTGCTCTCTGCCCAGCTCCTTCCCTGCTTCCCAGGGTTTAAGATCCCAAAGCTCCCATGGCAGGATGATGACTATCTCCCAAATTGCCTTCCTGTGCTGAGGCTGCCTCCATTCCTCCTCCTGGTCAGCGTCAGGTCTCAGAGACCTGTCCCTTCTCCAGCTTCCCTATCTCCCACATTAAAAACTTGTCATTGTCACATGTCACTTGTCAGCAACATGATGCTGAAATCAGATATTTCCCCTTACGCTTTCATCTTTGCAGCACATAAGAATTAGTGTATAATGACACAGAGGCGAAAAGTTAATGGAAATTTAATTGAAAAAAACTACCATCCCAGCAGGAATTGAACTCCGTGGCCTTGATACAGGAGGCAGATCTTTCATCCACCAGGCTTTGGAGTTTGGCTTAGCATACTTGGATGCTAGATGAGTATCACTTTGGTAAATAGCTAATGCCTGTCTTTCCCCAGTGTTACCTTGGTCAACAGAAGGAAGAAAGGAGTGGATTCCAATTTAAATGTCAGGAGTATCAGCTTTAAGAATCCCAAACATGGGAGTCTTAATGAAAACGGGATTTCATTTCCTGAAAATGCTGGAGTTCTTCAACCCTGATAGATAGACACGATGAATATGTATGTACGTGAAATGCACCTTCGTCTTAGAGAAGCATTTCATTGATCATACCCAAGGCAACCCCAGAAGTATTTTAGGCACTGTGGAGCACCCCTCAGATTTTTCTAGAAGAAATTATCTTAGCTGGCATGCTTTTTGTCCCTTTCTTTCTTCCGTGTTTCCCCAGATCCCTCAGCCCCATGAAGAAAGTAGCCAGGTGCACAGTTGGGTGGTGTACCAGTACTGGGTCCCACCAGAGACCGGAATCATTTGGGTCATGACTCCATGCTTTTATGTCAAAAAGAAATAGAAATTAAACTTCAGAGCTATTTTGTCACCAGAGTGACTTTACACTTTCATCCGATCTGCAATCTTGACGAGAGAGAACGGCTGCTCCAGGGCACCAGGAGGTCGAGAGTGGCATCTTTCGCCTTTCCTTTGCTTCCAGCATAGTGCTGCCTTTGGCTATTGACGTGCGCCTGATTACCTAGCTAAAGGGATTATAACATCTAAAAGTAACCAAATGGACCATCAAATCATTGAAAACGACATACGAGAATCAAGGAAAGAAACCGCAGATGGAAAATACTGTAAACACAACAGGCCTAAACAAAGAGAGCCCTTACGTGTGCGTATGTGAACCTTGCAGCTCGGCCGAGAGGCTGTCACCAAACAGAACAAAGGGCCACCGTGTGCTTTAAAATCAGGGGAAGTGTGCTGCGCGGATGTAGTCTTTCACCATACGTGTTCAGTATGTGGGCTGAGAAAATAAACCAAGAAGCTGGATTGTCAGAAGAACACAGCCTCGGGGTGGAGGAAGACTCCTAGCATCTGGGACATGCCAAGGCCTTCAGTGCTTGCTGAAAGCCAAGGGGACGTGAAGGATTTATCGGCGAGGGTCAAAGACTACAGAGTTCGGTATGGATTACACACCAACATAAAGAAAGCCAAAATCCACACAGCTGGACCCAGTAAGCAGCATCACAGTAATGGAGACAAGATTGAAATCGTGGACGATTTCACTGTACTTGGGTCCATAAACAGTGCTCACAGAAACAGCGACCAAGAAATGCTACAATGCAATTCTGAATCAAAAGGCCTCATGAAAGCGGTTTTTACAAAAAGATATCATTTATGAGGATTAAGGTGTGCCTGACTCAAGCCATAGTATTTTCCATTGTTTCCTAAGCACGGAAACACTAAACAATGAATAAGGAAATCCACCGCAGAAACGGACGCCTTTGGATCATGGTGCTGGTGAAGAATATTAAATGTGCCAGGGCTGTCGGACCATGAACATATCCATTTGAAAAAAGTCCAACCAGAATGCTCTGTGGAAGCGAGGTGAGCAAGACTTCCCTTCATGTTCTTTGGACTTGTTATCAGGAAGGACAAGTCCCTGGAAAAGGACCTGATGCTTGATCAGAGGTCGGCGAAAACGAGAAGATCTTCAGTGGAATGAACTGACCCAGGGACTGCAACATGGGATCAAATGTAGCAAGGATTGTGCGGATGGCATACGAGGGGCAGTGTTTCATTCTGTTGTACAGATGGTGGCTATGAGTCTGAACCCACTGGACAGCACCTAAGAGCACCAACAAAGCAGGGGTCAGAAAAGGACAGAGCTGCGATGTGTCTCACGCTTAGTTAAGGTCTTCGTCAGTCACATTACAAGATTAAAACAAAGCAAAAGCACTGGCGATTTAACTGTCAGTAGGTAGCTAACATTTAAAAACCCTCAGAGTTATATTTAAAAATCTATCTTAGTAAGGGCTTGCATCCACAATCATTAAAGATGAACGGTGCATTATATATTGTGGCTTGAGGGGGCATGAAATCAGAATGACTTATAAAACAATAAAATAAAAGCATGCAATTTCTCAAAACATTAAACATAAAATTACCCTATGATCCAGCAATTTCACTCTTAGGTATGTACTCAAAAAATTGAAGGCAGGACTCAAATAAGATACTTGTACAACAACGTTTATTGCAAGATTATTCATAAGCCAAAAGGTGAAAGCAATCTTATACCAATTTTCGAAAGGCAATGATGCTCTGATACATGCTATAACATGGCTTGAAGTCATATGCTAAGTGCAATAAACCCAGATACAAAAGGACTAATATTGAATGGTTCCACTTACATGAACTATCTAGAATAAACAAAGTCTCAGAGACAGAAAGCAAATTATAAATAATACAAGGCTAGGTGGAGGGAGAAGTTATTGCTCAATGCATCCAGAGATTCTGTTTCGGGTGACTAAAAACTTTTGGAGACAATTAGTGTTGATGGTTGCGGAACAATGTGGATGTAATTAATGTCACTGAATTATACACTTCAGATAGGTCGTGTTTCATTTTTCTGCAAATGATAGCCAGCACCATTTATTAAAGTGATGATCTGTTCCCTACTTAATATGTTTCAGCCCTGCCCACAGGTGGACAGATATGTGATCATATCTCACACAATATAAATAAATAAACTCAAGATAGATGTAAAACCTAGATCTATGCAGTTCATCAATGAAAAAATAGGGACAAATGTAGAGGCCCTAACATGTGGCATAAATACACTTCCAAACGTCACTGAAATCATACAAATAGTAAAAGACAAACTAGGTCACTAGGACCTGCTAAAAATTAGCCCCTTGATTGCATCAAAAGATTTCAACAAAAGAGTGAAAAGAGAACACACAAACCGGGGAGAAGTTGGCAATGACATATTGGACAAGGGACCAATCTCTAAAATCTTTAGAAAACCTCAACAGCTCAACGAGAAAAAAGACGAATGATACAAATTCAATGTGGGCAGAGGACTTAAACAGACACTACACCAAAGAAGACAACCAAGCGGCCCGCAAGCCCGGGAAGGAATGCTCATGATCTTCAGCCATTCAAGAGATGCAAATCAAAACAACAATGAGATACCATCTCACTCCCACATTAATAGCAAAGCTCAAGAGACTAGAAAATAACAAATGCCGGAGAGGAGCAACTAGAACCTTCTTACATTGCTGGTGAGACTGTAAAATGGTGCAATCACTGTGGGAGACATTATGACGTGACACTTCCTTAAAAGTTAGACAGAGAAATGCCATATGACCCAGCAATCCCTCTGCTTGGTACATATTCCAGAGAAATGAGAGCCATAACCCAAATAGATATATGCACGCCCATGGTCCTTGCAGCATCCTTCGCAGTAGTAAAAGCGTGCAAACAACCTAAACACCCATCAACAGAAAACTGGGTACAATTGAATCATTCAATCATATGAAGATTTGTGACATCATCACCACATTCAGTATCAGAACATTTTCTTCTCATAGTCATTGTTGTTATCTCCTCACCACCATCATCCCCTGCCAGGCCCCTAGGTAATTATTCACTGCCCGATTTCATATACAGACAATGACACAGACCATAGTTGATAGGGGTGGGAGGAGAAGGAATGGTAGGGGGGTACGCATGCTAACTTGAGGGAAGGAGAAGACAATATACATTACAAGGAAGGTCTGTAAAAAATGATGGAGGCCGTGGAAAACATTGTGCAAAAGCCAAAGGTAACAGAGCTCCATACTGTGACACACACTACAATGATGATTGTTCTCTGAGTATATGCTTGGATAGACATGAAGGTTGAATAACTGTGGGAGAGATAGTTGGAGTATATTCGCGAATATGTATAGGTTTGACAGAGGGTATTTGACTGTGGTGGAGCATGCAGGGGACAAAAATGGTTGCATAAGCAGATGACGTGAAGAAAGTGGATGGTTCCCAGCTATTAGAAGATATAATGTCTGGGGTCTTAAAGGCTTGAAGGTAAACATGCAGCCATCTAGCAGGGAAGCAACAAAGGCCACAAGGAAGAAGCACACCAGCCTGTGCGATCATGAAGTATCGACAGGAAAAGATATCAGAAGTAAAAAAGCGAAAAACAAGCAATCAAATAGAAGGAAGGAATGTGGACAGAGTGGAGGTCCAAAACCCACTGAAAGGGAATTGGTCAGGCCCTCATAGAAGGGTCGCAAGGAAGGGATGTTTAGTCCAGGATGCAGTATAGCACTGATCAAACACTCTAGTTCTTTAATATTTCCTCCCCTCACTATTTTTTTTGGTATCACTTTTATGTTTTTATTTTTTAAGTCATTTTATTGGAGGATCTTAGAGCTCTTATAACATTCCATACATCAATTGTATCAAGAATATTTGTGTATATGTTTCCATCATCATTTCCTAAACATTTACTTTTATTTGAGCCCTTGGTATCAGCTCCTCTTTTTTCTCTCCCTCTCCCATCCCACCATTGTGACCCCTTGATAAATTATAAATTATCATTGTTTTCATATCTTATACCAACTGCTGTCTCCCTTCACCCATGTTTCTGTTCATCCCCCTGGCAGGGCGGGGGTGGGGGTATTATGCATTGATCATTATGATCAGTTCCCCCTTCCTACCCTCCTCCTCCTACCCTCCTTGTATTACTATTCCCCATTTCTGTTCCTGGAGGGTTTTCTGACTTAGATTCTGTGTGTTGTGAGCTCTTATCTGTACCAGTGTACATGCTCTAGTCTAGCCAGAACTGAAAGGCAGGACTGGGGTCATGATAGCAGGGGGTAAGGAAGCCTCAAAAAACCAGAGGAGTCATTGGTGCTATACTACACCATGGTTGACTCATACCTCCCTTGTGACCCTTCTGTGAGGGGATGTCCTATTGTCTACAAATGGGTTGGGGTCTCTACTCTGATCTCCCTCATTCTCAACAATGTTTTTTTGCTTGTTTAGGGTCTTCCAGTGCCGGTTATCTGATCCCGTCGACACCTCATAATCATACAGGCTGGTGTGCTTCTTCCTTGTGGGCTTGTTGCTTCTCTGCTAGGTGGCCGCTTGTTTAACTTCAACTCTTTAAAACCCCAGAAGCTTTATCTTTTGATAGCCAGGCACCATCAGCTTTCTTCATCACATTTGCTTATGCACCCATTTTGTTTTCAGCAATCGTGTCAGAAGAGTGATCATCAGAGAATGCCAAGTCATTAGAACAAAGTGTTCTTATGTTGAGGGAGGGCTTGAACAGAGGCCCAGAGTCTATCCACTTCTTCAATATATTGCCATATAACTATATGTACATAAGCCAATACTTCTATTTTTATGGATTACTATAGTTACATAAGTGCACACCTATATTTATGCCTCTCTCCATAGCCTGCTTCCTAGATCCTTCCTCTGTTTCCTTTTACCTTCCTCCTGCCCCACCATCAGGCTCATCCTTCTTCGTCCCCTTAGTAATTCCTCTCAGCTAGATTGTTGTTGCTCCAACACCACTGGGATCTCTACATCCTCCTCATTGTTGATTTTAATACCCTAGTTGTTCCCCTGTCTATGGGGTTGTTTACTCACCCTTCCTGTCCCCAACCTCCTCCTCCCACCAGGTCCCTCCAGAACCATCAGTCCTGTTGCAAGGCCCTCACTATTATGGTTCTTGTCTTACCTCATTAATCTAGTTAGACATCAGTATGTGCATAACAAAGATCATTTTATGCATGAAAGCCAAGATAGAAAGCGCTTCAGAAACATTAACAGGAGTAATGATTCCCTGAGAGTATGGGAAGAAGGGTGGGTGGTGGGTGGGGAGAGCTGATAGCAACGATGACTGAATAATCCCACTCAAGGGAAATGAATAACAGAATTGTAGGTGGATGAATAGAATGGAGATATTGTAGGTGAATGTAAGACACAGATAATAAAAATAGTAATAATTTATAACATATATAGCATTACAATAAGGGCTCCTGGGGGAGGGTGGAAGAGGGAGGGGATAAGGGGAGGGCTAATAACAAGGAGTTCAAAAAGAATGAAAATGTCTTGAAACGGATTGTGGCAGCAACTGTATAATCATACAGGACCTAATTGAATTACATATTGTTACAACATCTGTAAGAGCTCTCAATAAAATGATTTTTTTAAGAGAGAAAGAAATCCAGGACAAGTAAATCTATGGAGATAGTAACTGGATTAATGGTTTCTTGAGGGAGTGGCAGCGGAGGTTGGGGGAAATGAGGAGCTAATAACAAGTTAAAAAAAGAGGAAAATATTCCAAAGTTGATTGTGGTGATGATTGTACAACTCTTCTTAATATAATGAAACTATTGAATTGTATGCTATCTGAACTATATGCCAGTAAAACTGTTAAAAATGTTTATAGTTCTCTGCTCTAGCGAAAATACTAAAAAATAAAACAAACTCACTGCTATCAAGTTCATTCCTACTCATACAACCTTATAGGACAACATAGAGCCACACCGTACATACGTAGAGGCGAAAAGCCTCGTCTTTCTCCCTTGGAGCAGTCGGTGAGTTCAAACTGCTGGCCAGTGATGAGCATCCCAAGTTGTGACTCACTACCGGAGCTCCCTACTGAGACGATGACAACAGTAATTTAAAAACTAAAATCTAAGTCTTCATTTTTGCTGATGACTTTCAAAGTACATTTACTATTCGTGTACTTTAAATCTTACCCATCTGTTTTAGTCGCCCATCTGGCCCATCTAGAATCAGGCAAATCTCTGTGGAATCTCTGCTTTACCACTTATTAGCTGGGTAACTTTGAACAGATTATTTAATATCAATAACAATGCCAATGTCACAGGTTAAGCTCCTAAGCATAAGGCACTTAGCACCCTACCCAGGTAGGTGGCAAACCTACTGCCATCGAGTGATTTCTACTCATGGCAACTGGAGGACAGAGCAGCGCTCTGTCCTAGGGTTTCCAGGACTGCAAATCTTTGCAGGAGCTGACAGACTCGTCTTTCTCCTCACTGCCATCCAGTGAATTCCGAGTCATAACAACCCTGCAGGGCATCACAGAGCTGCCCCCACCGGTTTCTGAGACTAACTCTATATGGGAGTGGAAAGCCCTGTCTGTTTTGCTCCCACAGAGCAGCTGGTGGTTTGGAACTGCTGGCCTTGTGGTCAGCAGCCTAACTCATAGCCTCCTACACCATCAGGGCTATGTTGGCAAATGATAAGGATCCACGACATGTTAACTATCGTTACAGGGTTGCCATGAGTCAGAATTAATTTGATGGCAGTGCAAAGAAGATCGTTGTTCGATAACGATGATGGCGGTGGTCGCGGTGTTGGTGATGAGGATTATGGACACCCTGCGTTGGGGGAGCAAATAATGCGTGCATCTACTCACCCAAAGACTAGCAGTTCTAATCCATCCAGAGGTGCTTCAAAAGAAAAGCCTGGAAAACTACTTCTGAAAAATCAGTTACTGAAAACCCGGTGGAACCACAAGAACAATAAGGAGTAACCACGGAACAGCCTGGGTGCAACCAAACACCTCGTGGCGTCTGACCCCTTAGCTTGGAGGTCTGGAGAGAGTAATGGTTTCATGAGACCGCCCAGGTAATTGGCCGAGTAAAGTGTTCGGTGCTTCTGTGCTGCCTCCTAGTTCATTGCGCAGGCCTTGGGGTCTCCAAGGCTCTCCAGAGGCCCTCCTCTGCACAACAAGTGGTCTCTGTCTACCTCGAACCACAGAGGAAGGGGAGTCGGAAGCAGGAGGAAGGAGTGGAATGGGTAGCCAATTGCCTCCATGAATAACTGCCTCCTCTGCCAAGAGACCAGGAGGCCTGGATGGTGCTGGCTACTGTGACTCAGCATTTTAATCCAAGGTTCTAAAAAAGAATCCTGATCAAAAGGGGGGAATACAAACAGAATTTCAAATTGTCATGAACTCCAGATATTTTGGAGGCCAGCTAACCCCCTAAAAGTATTGCCTTAAGATAATATTAAAACTTTTAACCAAAAGCATCCTTTTAAATCTTCTTAAAACTAAACAATTGGAAAAAAAAACAAACTAAACAATTGCTTCCAACTCATAGTCACCCTGTAGGGCAGAATAGAACTCCCCTTTGGGTTTCTGAGACTTTAAATCTTTACAGGAGTAGACAGCCTCATCTTTTCCCCATGGAATGACTGGTATGTTCGAACCACTGACCTTGCAGTTAGCAGCTCACCACATAGCCTATGGTGCCATCAGGGCTCCTAGAATTGCTAGCAGTCACCAGAACTAGGAGAGAATCATAGAACAGATCTTCCGTTAGAGCCCCAGAAGGGATTCACATGACTGAGTCCCTGTCTGGGACTCTGAGCCCCCCAAACTGTGAGAAATTAAATCTCTGTTCTGAAAAGCCATCCACTTTGCTCGTCCTTTGTTATGGCGCCCTGGGATCCTAAGACCTTAGTTAATGGACTCTCCGATGCTACAGTGTTGAATGCTCTGGGAAAGCCAAGAAGACAGTCAGAGTCTTAATTGGAGCATCCCCACCCTGGTTCTGTTCACTTCAAACAGGGCCAAAAGTCAAGGTGTTGGGGCATTGGATAACATGAACAAAAAACCTCAGCGTGGTAGTATTGCTTAGCCTAAAGTGTCAAGAATACGTTTCTCCCCACCTAATCCAAAGCTAAAGGCCTTCATTTGTTCTGCTTCGGCCTCTTAATCTCAACTGTGTCACGTCCAAAGTACATAAGCAAGCAAACAACTGTACGGGAGAAATCTTGTCTGAGCGCCTGCAGTCTGGAGAACTGCTGTGTGGAGTAAGCCTCCCCAAGTTCGCCCCCAGGCCCCGCGCTCTGGGGCCCCGACTGCTTTTCACAGCACATCTCTCTCCAACATGCCAGGCTAGAGCTGAGAAGGAACGCAAACCACAGAGGGCCAGAAAGCAAATATTTTTGCCCAAAGCTAATGTAGCAAATTACATGCAAGATCTAAACTCCGAGAATCTTGTAAATGGCACGAGCCTACACAAACAGACAGTGCCCGGTTTGCCAAGACTTAAAGCTAAATTAAAGCTCAGCCAAGCCAAGCCTCGCAGGAGGATCTTTCGGAACCAGCTAAAAGACCAGGGTTCTGGTGTTGACAGGACCACTGCTGTCCACTGTGCCCCAGGGGAGTAATTGATCTCTCTGAGCTCTTTTCCACAGGGTAGGAAGCCAACATCCTGCCTAGCGTGCCTGGGAATCACCATCCTCAGTGTAGGCCAGGCCCTGCACAGGGATGAGGGCTAGGATCTCCACGGACAGGCGCTGTCGTTGCTGCCAGATGCTTTCTAGTCGGCTTTGACGCTCAGTGACCCCTGCGGCAGAGGAGGATGGTCTCACAGGACTTTCCTGGCTGGGATCTTCATGGAAGCAGGCTGTCAGGTCTCTCTCCCACAGAGCCAGCAGGCTTGAACTGACAACCTTTCGGGTAGCAGCCAAACGCTTAACCATGTGCACCACGAGGGCTCCTGGGAGCAGTAGTGCCCTTCCCTGAGGAACTTTTTGTAGTCACTTCCAAGGACAGCTGTGAAACTACCACAAACCCAGAAGCTAGTGTTCTTGGGTGTCATCCGACGCAGAGCCCCGACAGCATGGCAAGTGGTGCAGGACGTTGATAAGAAGAGGGGTTGAACCTGTGTACATCGAAAGAATTCACCAAGAGAGTACTAAGAGAGTCCACGGACTGGGAAAACATCTTTAGCAATGACACATCAGACAAAGGCATTATTACTAAAATCTACAATACTCTGCTAGCTTCCAAAA
>NW_022111339.1:2319139-2321663 GCF_000313985.2 Echinops telfairi
GCCGGGGGCTTAAGTGGAGAGGAAATGTTTTGAGAATGAGGAGGGCAATGAATGTACAAATGCGCTTTACACAATTGATGTATGTATGGATTGTGATAAAAGTTGTATGAGCCCCTAATCAAATGATTAGGGGAAAAAAAGAAAAGAGGGCTTTATTGCCTCAGGGTTCCGGGGGCCAGAAGTCCAAAACCAAGGTTCCGGTTATATTGATTCTTTCTGGGGACTCAGAGAGAGAAACTGCCCTGTGCCTGTCTCTGCCTTCAGAAGACTGCCAGCAACTCTTGGTGTTAGGGGTTGAATTGTGTGCTCCAAGAATGTGTGTTGTAAATCCTAACTAATCTTTAGGCCTGTGGTTATCATCCCATTTGGGAATGGGCTGTCTCTGTTACGTTCGAGGTACAGGATTAGTGTAGGCGGTAACTTGATTCAATCTCTACTTAGATCTAAAAGAGATTCAAGGAGCAAACAGGGCAGAGATCAGTGCAGACAGATGTCAAGTCGCATGAAGATTACCCAAGGGCAGACACTCAGAGAGACAAAGGCCTTCCTCCAGATCCAGAGACAACAAAAGGAGAAAGCTCTTTCTAGAGTAGTACTGTGCCTTCCAACTTCTAGCCTCCCAACCTGTGAGACATTCCTTTCTTTCTGTGCGTGAAAGCCAGTCATTTGTGATTTTTCTTTTGCAGCAGCCCTTGATAACTAAGATGTTTGGCATTCTTGGTTTGTAGATCTCTACCTCCCTCTATACCAGGTCCTCTTTGTTCTACATCTGCCTCTCTCCTTTTATACGGACACTGACCAGACTGAATTAGAACCCCCTCTAGTCCTGTATGACCGCATGCAGTGTAACTGACAACACCTGCAAAGACCTTATTTCCAAAGGAGGTCATGTTCACAGGTGTCAGAGGCATATTTGGGGTGGGGTGTGTGTGTGTGTGTGAACACAATTCCATCCATGGCATTTTCCAATCATATCTTGTTGCTCTGTTTGCTTGCTTACCCTGTGATCAGAAACGCATCCACACCACCTCCTGCCAAATGCCCCGGGGCCTCTCTGGGTGTGTCACATATGTGAAGTTCAACCAGCACAGTAGAGGCTGAGAACAAGCCCGCTAGCCAGCACAGGGCTGCATCCATCTGAAGGACACCGCCCTTTCTTTACCTTTGAATACTACCTACTTCAGTACACAGAAAGGACATTGGCCCAAAGCAGGTACTTTTTTCTAATTCCTTCCAAAATGGTGGCTCTGGCCCTCACCCTAACAGCTCTGGAGTGCTCCTCAGGGTCGATGGGATATTAGATGAGGGGAAACTGGTCAATGGAGCCCTTGTCAGGATGAATGGCAGTGGTCAGAAGGCTGGAGGCAAGCAGCCATGGTGAACTGACCACTAGCATTTCCCCCACTCCCCCACCCCCGTTACCTTAGCAACAGCTGGTCAGGTGGCCGGTGCCCGGCTTCTTCGCTTGATGCTGAAGTCCCAAGAAGCGCAGCCCATGGAACGAGGCAGCTCACTGAGAGGAAGTAAGTGCAGTAAGGAACTTGGCCGCTGCAGCCTTGCAAAGAGGAAGCCTTGGAGTTAATCGGCTGCATCTGGCTTTGTTTTGCTCACACATTTAGTTGGACACCAGACAGCAGTGGTAGTTATTTTTTGAGCACTTGGGGGAAATGTGTTTTTTTGAGTCTGTGTGTGCCATCAGCTCTGCATCGTTTTCGTTTCTGACTTGCTTTACGCTTCCATTTTCAAACTGAATCTCAACTAAGGATTTTTTTCTCCTTGCCTATCAACGGGGAGCTGAGGGACTGTGAAGGATGATGCATGCCTTCCCAGAGCCTGCGGCTGCGGAAGGTCGCCCTGGAAAGCCCAACTGTCTCCCAAGGGCCTAGAAAGAGCCACCCGAAGGACTCACCAAGACAAGGCCCAGTGGACTCCTCTCGATTCAAGGGCAAGAGGCTGGCAGATACTGTCATCCCAGCCAACCTTCAAAACCACCTCAGACAATCTTTTCTTTTTTTTAAAAATCCCCATGGCCGCTGAGTGCTTCTGAGCTGGGGAAGATAAGAAGGAGAAGGAAGAAACTCAGGGAAGAGCATTTCTCACTCCCCAACATAAATCCTGATGGGGAAACTAGCGTTTTAGAGTCATGCATGGTCTTAATTGCTCAGTGCTGCTGGAACAGAAATACTGCGTGAGAGAACAGAAATGTATTGCCTCACAGTGTAGGGGACTAGGAGCCTGGATTTAAGGAGTGGGCTCTCAGGGAGGCTTGCTCCGTGTGTGGGCTCCGGGGAGGGGGTGGTGGTGGTGGTCTGTGTCTCAGCTTCTGTTCTTTGTTTCCTTGGGGATCTTCAAGTGGCGGGGCAGACATCTCCCCCCATCTCGGCTTGCTGACTTTCTCGGGTCCCTCATCTACTCCCTTCTGGAAGCCCCATGGGGAGTGCAGTAGTTCTTTTGTTTTGTTTTGTTTTCCTGCACTGTTTCCGATGTTGTTCTGCGTTAGCAATCCAGGAGGGGTGGAGCTATA